>NW_020837970.1:3697552-4030849 GCF_003676395.1 Aethalodelphis obliquidens
GCAGGAAAACGTGGGGGGAGGTGCTGGCGAGAGAAAGAGAACTTGCGTGAGGAGGAGGAGAAACCAAATTTAACATTTGGCGTGGAAATGGGATTTTTTTTTTTTTTTGCATCCTCCAAGCAAGTAAAGTGAAATCAATCAACATTATCCTCCCTCCCCTCGGCAAGTGAGGATTACTTTCTCCTTGGGTAAAGGAAGAGAACTGAAGCAGGTAAGAGCATAAGCTGACTTTTCAGAAGCCCCCAAAGAAGAACACCCGTTGGAATTAACCACCCTTTAGGTCATTCAGTCTTGAACGGAAATCGCAAGGCAGGAGCTGGGTTGAGTGCTCCTCGGTCGGGCATTCAAAGCCCTCCAAATCTGGCCCCACTTTAGCTATCCAATCATAGCTGCCTCCATCCCCGTGCAAGAACTCCCGGCTCCAATCAGTGAAGTCTCCATGCCATTCTCAATGCGCCGCAGACTCATTCTTCCTTCGTGCCTTTGCTCGTGCTCTTCCTCTCACCTCCCTCCCCACCCCACCCCCTTTCCTGGATTGCCCTCCCTCCTCCTCTATACCGCTCTCCAGCCAACCCAAGCTCTCGGGCACAGCTCAAGTCGCGGCTTGTCAGGGTCCCTGGCAGCTAAGGCCCCTGCCTGCCTCGGAAAGAAACGCGTGTAGTTCTCACAACATGGAGGCTCAGGCTCCAGCCACAAGCTCCTTCCTTCGGAGCCAGTTGAACCCCTGGACGTACTCTCTGCCCCCTACCACGCTACTCATCCTTAAGAGCTAGCTTTGCCCACCAAGAGTAATACTCCCTGCCAGAAACATGCAAGTCCCCTTTAAGAGCAGAAGAATTGGCTTTTCTAGGTGGGGCTGATCAGGGAGGCCTAAACTGCCTGGGTGTAGAAGACTACAGCCAAGGCCTCTGGCACCAGAGGGAACAGCTGCTCAGCTCACACTGACCTTTCTATGGGCCTGTGGGTGTTATGAGCTATTCTGCTTTAACTTTTCTGACAGTTTCTATCAGGTTTCTACCTGTCAGATTCTCTGGCCACTTTCCTGCAGTGCTTGGACTTTGGGCAGTGAGTCCCTGCCACCTTTTAGACTCCTCCTGGGTGGGGAATCTGATTGGCTTGGGTTTCTTGGCCTTTGGAGTTCTAGGTTCCCTGCCTTGGCCTGGAACCTTTTTATTTTGCACCACTGTGCCCTCAGGCCTGACTCACAGAATCCACTCCCAGCCTCCCCCTGAGTTCTTGCACGTGGTGGGAGCAGGAGGAGTAGGAGGGAGGAAGGACACCTGCGTGCAAGACAGCTCCTCCATGAGGATTCGAAGCCCTTTGGATTCCTTTGCACCCTGAAACCCACCGCACTGACTCTGCCACATAAACAAGCCCCCTTTTCCATAACCTAGGGTCACTATTCGCTTAGACATTTTTAGAAAATATTAGTTGTTTATGAACTTATTTTGCTTATGGACCCTTATGTTCTATGTAAAAACAGGCTTTTTTTCTGTACCAAATTGATAGACGTGCTGTGCACTAGACAGAAGCTTTGAAGAATGAAAATGCCTGATGTTTGCTGAGCACTTTTTACTGTGCAAGACCGACCTAGCACTTTCCATATATTGTCATCCCCAAATTGTATAATGTAGTACTAGTCTCCCTATTTTACAGATGAACCAGAAGCTTAGCGAGGTTAACACTCTTAAAGTGACCCAAATAGTAAATGAGGGAGCCAGGATTTGAATCCTGAAGTCTAATGCCAGAGCTTACAAGCCTTGGTGAAAATGAAGTTATACTGAAAAATCTTGAATGCATATGTAAGCTGTATATCCATGGGGCAGATGGAGGGAGTAAAAAGGCATTGGGGAAAGTTGCAAAGTCTCCCAGGTTCTAATTTTTTTACCTTGCCAAGAGAGAATGATGGCTCCACGTTGCCACACCCTGGGAGGGGGAGACCCTAGGGAGGAGGTTCATCCAAGAAGGGTAATGTATCCGAGACTGTCAAACGCCTTAAGAAAAGGAAGCTGAGAACCAAGACGTTTCTTTTAAAATTTACTACCGGGTGTCACACAGGCTGACTTCCCGACTGCAATTTTTCAGTGTTTTATGGGTTCCATAAAAGAGCATGTCATCCCAGCAGCCACTAGAGGGCACAGCAGAGCCGCAACCCTGAACTGCCCTCTAGCGGCGGTGCTGACGAGAGGGCAGTGTTGAGCCTGTGGGCCCTCAAGGGCCCACGGGGAGTTGACATCTGGGACTCTTAGGTTCAACCAGCAATGAGAGGGGTCGCAGATAATGTCAGACTTAAGAGATCTTATTGCCAGAATGGACATCCTTGCAGGGAGGCTTTAAAGAGTCAGCCCCAACTGCTCACTTAAAATCTGGGAGTGGAGTGTGTGTTTTGTTACCGTCTTCCGAGAGGGCGGTGAATATGGTTATACCAGTAGAAACCTAAAAGAAATCTGATGAAGTTATTCAAAATCGTGGGTGGGGACTCAAGCCAAACCCAGATACCTTGAGTAAAGGTGGCAGTGTAGCCATGGTGCTTCTGAAATTGTGTTTGCCCCCCTCTGGTTATGAAACTCTGTACTAAGGTCCCTCAGGGACCCAGAATCAATGTGGCTGAATTCCTCAGACCTTCGGTTTGACTCAGTGAGAAGTAGCGGAAAACATTATAGTGAACATGAATTTTCAAGAGAATACACTAAATTTTGAGCTTTTATTTCTCAACCCTGAGGAGTATAAGTCTGTTCTCCCTGGGAAAGTGTACTCCCATGGAAAATTTTGAGAAACACTGATGTAGTGGGGAAGGAAGACTCCAGTCTGAGAGTCAGAAAACCTAGGAATTCAAACCCTCTGTTCTCATCTCTGTAAAAATGAAAATCATGACCTATCTCACAGGGTTATTGTGAGAAACACATAAGGTGATACCTAAACCAGGGAAATGCTGTACACAGAGAAAGACAATCTATAAGGTGGATCGTGAGTACCTCGAAGCCTTATTTTACCTTAGTAATCCCGGGACACAATTCCTTACTCCTGGGTGTTCATATTTGTTGAATTGAGTAGTTACCTAACCTGAATTTTCTTAGCCCAGTACATTATACCATCTTGCTCTCTTATGTCTAAACTTTGTCTCCTTTATGAAACTAAAGGAGTACATATGTTTATGTACATATGTTTATCATACATTTATTATACCTCATACATAAGTGTGTCAGGCATTGAAAATATAAATAAATAGATAGATAGGTAAGACCTGGTCCTAACTTGAAGTAGTTTACATTCTGGGGAGCAGAGAGACCTATTAATATATATTAGTTACACAAGGTGATGAGTATAGTGGAGGGAGGGATTGGTCCTGCTCAAGGTAAAAGAGCTTTGGGAGAAGGCCTCTTGGCTATCATTTGAATGGGGTCTCATCGGGTGAATAGAAGTTCAACAGGCAGTACACTGAGGGAAGATGTTTTCAGGTCAAGAAGCAGCATGAACACTGGTGTGAAGCCATGAAAGGGCACATGAGATGAGTGCATAATGCAGAACCCAGTGTTAGCTCTGTGCTCAGATCCTTAATGGAGTGTATAGGGGAGGGAAAGGAGGGGAGGGAGACACAGCCCATTTTACTAAATGTTACTCTGTGTTAGTTACGATTGTTCTGACAAAATGAGGCCTCAAATAGGCTCATCATTGGTTAATATTGGTTAAGTGCTTAAAGTGTACATTTAATTTCCACCAAGTATGGTGGTTTACAGATGTGGAAAAGATCAGGTTCTACCCTCTTTGCCTTTCCCTCTTAAAAACAAAGGATTCCCTCATCCTTTTTTCCTTTATCATTACTTTCTCTGCCTTCTTCCATTGCAAACTTTTCCCTCTAGCAGCTGAAAGTGGAATATGTAATTATCTACATGTTATTATTTAAGGGAACAGGGAAGGAAGGCTTTCCATCTCCAAAAAAACTTTCTGTGTATCAGAAAGTGATGATTAATTTCTTTGGACTAAGCTCTTGTCTTTCAAAATGCATGTAGTACAAGGGGAGCTGATGTATCAAGTTCCAGTGCTGTAATGTAATTGAGTTTTCAGTCTTTTACTAGCATTAGAGGGAGGGAGGTGAGGGCAGTCAGGGGGAAGACAACAAAGAGGAAGCAAGATTACAGAAGAGGGAGGTTGGAAGGCTCAAAACCAGGTGCATATTGGCAAATTTGGTTAAATTTTCTCCATGCCATACTTACTAATGTTAGCATGATGTGAAAATATGATTTCTCCTGTTAGAGCGCAAATATTTTATTATGTCATCAAAACAATGGTTTGTTAAGGGGAAGTGGCCTAACTATTCAAAAACTGGGTAAGGCAGCAAGGTGTTAACAACCCTGTCACTACCTGGCTATGTGACCCTATCTATACCAGTCATTCTGTCAGGTCCCTTTACTTACTCCTAAGGATTATTGGGATAAAGTTCTCGTAATGTACTTGGCTCTTCAAGTGAAAGGTATTGTGAAAATGAATGCCAGGTACTGCTTTGATTTCATTTAGAAATTTTCCACTGTTGTTACAATACACGTTTATGTTGTGACCTTTATTCTCTTTTTATGAAAGAAGGTTCAAGTTAATATCATCCGTCTGAATTTTAAAAGAAATGTTTACTTGGCCCCAAGTAGCAATTTGAGATCTTGGAAATTCAGGCCAGCAGCAGCTATGAACAGAAGCCGGTAAAGGAAAAGCATATTTACCTAACCCTAAAAGTGACAGTAAAAAGACACTAGAGCCAGTCCTACAATGAGGAGGTCAGCACTGGTGCAGTCTGAACTGGTAGAGCCTAGTCAGTAATCCACAAACTCATCACTCCTCAGTTCAAGACACATTTAAGTCCCTCTTATATACTAATTATTATGCTGAAACTACAGAAAGATTTAAAAATAAGTGGTAAGGGACTTCCCTGGTGGACCAGTGTGTAAGACTCTGTGCTCCCAATGCAGGGTCCTGGGTTCGATCCCTGGTCGGGGAACTAGATCCCACATGCGTGCCGCAACTAAGAATCCACATGCCACAACTAAGAAGTTCGCGTGCCGCAACTAAAGAGCCCACATGCCTCAACAAAGATCCTGCGTGCCACAGCTAAGACCCAGCACAGTCAAAATAAATCAATAAATCAAAAAAAAAATTAAAAAAAATAAGTAGTAAATACAGTATTGTTCTAATCTTCAAGAAGTTCATAATCTAATTGGAACATAGACATATCAGCCCACACATATTTTTAAACATGAAGTGAAAATGCAGGGGACAAACAAAAAAATAAGTGTGTGCCAGGATAATTTATTGAGCTATTAATTTGGTTTATGTTCCCCTTATATTTTCCCTCCTCTCCATTCCAAACATGCTTCAAGGGAGTTTTGTGTTTCTAGGCAGAAAGAAGTTTACAGGAGCTCCATATTAGACCATTCCAGGGGGCACCACTCACATTGTAATTGAAGCCTCCTGGACCACAACTCCTTAGGATGCTGTTACCCCTGGAGTTGTGCCCAGCAATTTGCCTTCCAGGTTCCTTGCTCCTAGAGGGATTTTGCTAGGGGGTTCAAGAGGTAGGGGCATCTGGTGAGGGAAAGGAGGAAAGAGAGAGAAGGAAGGAGGGGTTGTGCGTAGGTGGAACTGTTGCAAATGAAAAAATTTCCCAAACTGGAAGAGAGTCAAAGTTCAGGGTTGCAGTAGTGGGGACACCAGCCCTGTTTCCTCGATCACCCCAAGTGATAGCCAGACCTCAGACAGATGCATGGTGACCCTATGGAGGCTGGATCGCCCTACCACTCTTGGTCTGTGAGCAGAGCTGTTGCTTGGCTTCTAGGGACCATGTATTCCTGAACAATGAAGTTGTCAAAGTCCATCTTCCCCCATTTTCTGGGCTCAACATAAATCTTCCAGACTCTAGTGCATTTCTAGGGAAGAACGGAGGGAAGCCCAGTAATAACTGGGATTGGAGTTCCTTCTACTTCAGTGGAATTAAGGCTGGGATCATTTAAGTCTGACGTGAATTTAATTTGATTTAAACACAATAAAGAAACGTGACATTTCTTGCATGCCCAAATTTGTACTTACAGCTTTAAACCTAACTAGTTGTGGATACTATATACAAAGCAGTGTTAAGCGAGATGTGTAAGATTAAGCATCACAGTGAATGGCACAGCTAATAACTGCTGAGGGAGTTAAGAGAAAGCAAAGAGCAAATGGAGGTGGCTTCACGGAGGACCAAAAAAAAGTAAAACAGAGGTGGCTTCACGGAGGGCTTCGGACAGAGTTGGAGTGTAAGGAAAGGGAAGAAGTTTGTGAAAGTGGGAGAGAGAATGTCAGCAAGCCAGAAGGGAAAAGCAGTGTGAACAGAAGCAGGAAAATCAGCATGACTAAAGAGTCAAACGGGAGACTGGCCTAACCGGAGTGAATAGCTGATGATAAAGGTTGTGCTGGGTACCAAATTCCAAATCTCTGCTTCTGTCCTCGCTGTATAAGGCAGGGTTGTATCAGAGAACAACCAGTAGGATATATTATAAATTTCTTGTAATATTCATTATGATCACATATTTATCACAATATTTATTGTAATTATTCTATTATAATATATAATTTAAAGGAACTGGCTTGCCTGATTGTGCGGGTTAATAGGTCCAAACTCTGTAAGGCAGGCCAGCAGGCTGACAGGCCAGAAACTCTTGGGCAGGAACAGGTGCTGCAGTTTACAGGTGGAATTTCTTCTTCCTTAGGAAAAACCTTAGTTTTGCTCTTAAGGCCTTTCACTTGATTAGATGGAGTCCACCCAGAATATCAAGGATAATCTCCTTTACTTAAAGTCCAATGATTGTAGATGTTAACCACATCTAACAGAATTCCTTCACAGCAACACCTAGGTTAGCATTTAATTGAATAACTGGTACATTAGCCTAGTTAAGTTGACACATAAAACTAACAGTCACATTCACTACACTCTTTATGTCATCCCTCATGTATTTGAGAAGAGGAGGAAGTCTTTGGACTTTCTTCTTAGGAACCTCAGGAAAGATCCTTTCCTATGAAGTAGGCCAACTTGTGTCCTTTCCTTGGGTATATTTATTTTCTTTGCTCTTTTTTGTATATAAATATACATACTCCCAGGAACTTCCTGTTTTTCTTCATCCTTCTCTCCCGCCCCCATTACCTGAAGTTGTACCAAGAATTGTGGTTTGATGTTAGTATGGGTTTTTAAAAAATCTTTTGTTTTTCCTATTTATAGTGCCTCTAATGTACCTATTAGCATCATTCTCCTGAGTTGGCCAAGCTCTCAGATTTCTGCCTTCTGTAGCTACCTTCTAAAGGGCTCAGCTGATGTAAGCCTCCATCCTTGTCACTTGTAACCCTGGGTCTGTGGTTGGAACAGGGCTCAGCATCCAACATAAGGGCAACCAATCCCCTGGCTGGGCAGTGACCTGTGAGCTGGCTAAATATAAGGTCTTTGCTCAAGGAAGAGGTTAGTAATTAATTAACAAATTGATTCCTTTCTTGGAGAATATGAATATGATAAAGAGAGACAGTTAGGCAGTTAGCGGTAAAAATAAAGTAGCTAAGAGACACAAGCGAGGCAGACCTCAGAAAGCATTAAGCAGCAGCAACCAGTAGAGGGAATAAGTAAGAGGCAACTGTGAGAAGACAAGCAGAAAAGGCTTTCAGAAGATAAGATAGTTGCTTAGTAATGGTAGGAGCAATAGGCCCAGAGGTGGATAGAAACTGGGGAGATTTTTTGATGGAGCTCCAGAGTAAGAGGGCACAAATGAGGAAGAGCAGATTATTGGCCAGGCCTTGGGGAAATCCAGAATAACTGACCAGAAACCAAGGAGCAGAAAGTCTAAGTGACTTCATACAGACTTGAAGAGAGCTAGGGAACTAAAAGTCCATTTAGGTTCCAATGCAGTTCTAGCAAGTGGTTTATTTCCTCAGATCCTCAGGAGAAGGTTTCCATTGCTACCTTACTTTAGGGTGGATCTCTCTCTTCCAAAAGATTCTTACACATGCGGTTATGGTCTTGACCATCTGAAGGGCTCAATTAAATGTCAAGAATTGCGTCCTCTTGAAAGTCTTACCTTATCCATTCCTCATCTCACCTGCACCCAGGATGAGTTAGCTGTCCCTTTTCTGTGGTCCTTTAGGACCTCACACAACCTTATGTCAAAGACACTATCTCATTATATGGTAATTGTAGGCTTACTTGTCAATTTCTTGTACTTACCCTCCCCACCGTTGGCTCCAAGTACTGTGAACTGTATGTGGTTAGGATGTATGTTTTTATAATTTTTTTTTTTTTTTTTTTGGCGGTACGCGGGCCTCTCACTGCTGTGGCCTCTCCCGTTGCGGAGCACAGGCTGCGGACGCGCAGGCTCAGCGACCATGGCTCACGGGCCCAGCCACTCCGCGGCATGTGGGATCTTCCCGGACCGGGGCACGAACTTGTGTCCCCTGCATTGTTAGGCGGACTCCCAACCACTGCGCCACCAGGGAAGCCCTATGTTTTTATTCTTTTCTGTATCTCCTACATATAGTACAGTCCCTACCATAAAGTAGCCAAATAATAAATGTTTGTTGAATTGAATTATTGAGTTAGAGAGAACTCCTTTTGTTTAGGCCAAGAAAAAAAAGGCAGGATGCAGGAAAAAGCAGAATGGGCTAATAAGAAAACTCAATAGCTTGTCCGTAATAATAGTGCAGGTACTAAGAACTTAGTTAATTCATACTTAAAATTCATGTCTCTGTGACTATACAAAAATTTCCCAAGCAGCCAAATATTGTCTGTTCAGCTAGACATCTGGTGCTATGATTCACCAGTTTTAAAGGTACTTTGGCCAGCCCTCTTCCTTTTTTTTGTTTTGTTTTGTTTTTTGTGGTACGCGGGCCTCTCACTGTTGTGGCCTCTCCTGTTGCAGAGCATAGGCTCCGGACATGCAGGCCCAGTGGCCATGGCTCACGGGCCTAGCCACTCCGTGGCACGTGGGATCTTCCCGGACCGGGGCGCGAACCCGTGTCCCCTGCATCAGCAGGCGGACTCTCAACCACTGCGCCACCAGGGAAGCCCCCTCTTCCTTTTAAGTAGAAGAGTCAGCTACGTTCTCCCTTCAGCCTCCAGTTTCTCATCTGAATTCAGATCCACACTCTTGGACAGGCCAGGCTTGAGGCTTACTCTCAGGAACATCCCTTGGGCTTCGGAGCTGAGAGTCCAGGACCCAAATCCCAGCCATACCCCTTGCCACTTTTGTAGTCCCAGACAAGTCCCTCACAACTCTCTGAGCCTTGGTTTCAAAGTGGTAGAAGTGGGGAAATAGGACTCCCTTACATAGTTATGCTGAATGTTTGATGAAAAATATTTGTGAAAATACCTAGCACAATGTTTTATACTTCGTAAGAGCCAAATAAATGTGAATTTCCTGCATATTCCTGAGGAGGTGGAGAAGGGAAGGGAAGACATAGGATGATGGTGGAGGACAAGGACCTTGACAGTAACAGGGGCCCTGAAAATCAAATGGGCCAGCAGCCGAGGGACCGTGTGCCACCACTTGAAAATCTGTTAAAGCACAGGTCTTAGTCATCCAAAGCCACACTGCACCTGAGGCAGCTGCCACAGGAGATTTTTTGATCAGTGTGGAAGGACATTCAAACCCTGCCAGGTTGAAATTGGGGCACAGTTGATAGTGAGATAGGCATCATTAATGGCAAGGGGAAAATTTTTGGCCTACACCAAGCAGAGAAAATTTTGAGATTCATCTAATGCTGTCTCAGAGAGTTCTGAGAATGTACAGAGGCAACCCCTGCAAATAAACCCAACACTGGAAATGGAGAAAGAAGGGAAGGTGTTAATAATCAATTGAGGAACCTCAGAGTATTCATAGGAATTTCACATCCATATGTATCCCTTCTGAGGTCCCGAAAGAAAGCCCAATGAGACCAGCTACTCTTCCCGGGGACTTAAGAGCCCAGATAACGTGTTTGTGTGTGATTGAGGGAGGGGGACGTCAGGGTTTATGTTTTCCAGCTGCTCTGGGTAGAGTTCCCTTAAATTAAAAACTGTTAAAAGTTAGCTCATAAACAGGCTAACTGAACAGGCTGCTTGGCAGGCAGGGATTGAGGTATGGCAGGCTGGGGGTAGCATTCCAAAACAGGATGAGCTTGTTAGTCAGATTTTTCTGACTGAATATGTCACAGATGTCACTGATTGCTGCCTAATGTGTCATTTGTTATCAGGCAGAAAATGCTAAATGATTACAGCTCTGCAGCAACCGGTGTCTCCCACCCCCATGAAGGAACACTTTTTAATTGAATGGACCACCGAAGCTATTTTTAAAGGCAAGTGACTCAAGACTAAGTACCCCTTTTCACTCTAATTGGTGAACATCGTTTTCTCATTTCGAGTCCCCTCAGAGATGCTGTTGGAGTAGGGCTTCAATGTTCTTTCTGTGTCGTAGATGCTCTTTCTGAGTATATTTTTAAATGTTTTGAAATTTTAAAAATGGTAAGATAATAAGTTACCACCCACAAATAAATTATATTTAATGGTGTTTTGAAAGGGTTAGTTTTAAAATCCTGTGTTTGAAGATTAAATCAAGACGTCAGACTGAAGGAAGCTTACCTCTACCAAATCTTATGAAATGACAGAAAAGGTTGAGAGATGGGGGAAAGGGGAAGGGGGAGAGGAATAATTGGTAACAGGACTGGGGACAAAAAAGTGTCATCAGTGTATCAGAAAATTTGGAAAATTTTCTTGGAAAAACAAATTAGAGCACCTGAACCTCAAATACTCCTAAGCTTAAGACTGCTAAAGGATTAGAAGCAATTTCAGGGCTGCTCCCATCTCAGAAAGAGCAGATTCAGTGCGTAGAGGGTGCTAGCATAACGACCAGAGTAATGAATGAAGATATAGCAGTTGGAGCAGCTGGACTGCTGATCTCCTTCCCTTTTCCTGCTTAGAATTGTCCCCAGATTAAAGCAGTGAGCCTGTGGGTCCTGGGAGCCAAAGATAGAATAATAGCAATGGACTCCAGGAGGGACAGGGAGACCCCTCGCTCTGAAATCACTCTGCCCAGCAGTATGTCCTTCCCTTCTCCTATAATCACCGGAGTCAACTCACATTAAGAAGAAGTAGAGCACTAAAAGGAATTTTCATTTACAAAGTAAAAGATTAATCAACGTAAGAATAACCCAAGTTTGTAGAGGCAACAAACTCAGTAAATACTGAAATAATACCTGTGGAAAGATAAATGAAAAGTAAGTATAAATTTCATCTTATTTTAAGAAAAATATAACTATAAGTAAAATATATACTTGCTACAAATTAACAGTTATCTTCAAAGAGATTAGGACATTATTACATTAGTGGAAAGGAAGCAAACAGTGATCTTAGGGGTTAAAAACATGATTTTCAAAATAAGAAAACTCCCCAGATGTGTATCATCAATAGAAATTCCTTGAAAGGATAACTGACTTTTGGATGAATTTTAATAAAATAAATAATGAATCCAAGAAAGGTGAAGATATTCAAGAAACAGTGGAAAGGAAAGAAACTAGTTAACTTGTCTAATTATGGCCTGTGTTTAAAAATTAGTAACATAAAATTAAAATCTAGTTAGATGCTGGCAGACTTTTCCTGTAAAAGACCAGAGAGTAAATATTTTCAGCTTTGTGGTCCATACAGACTCTGTCTTAACTACTCAGCTCTGCTGCTATAGTGTGAAAGCAGCCATAGATAATATGTAATTGAATGGGCCTGTTTGTGTTCCAATAAAACTTTATTTACAAAACAGGCAGCAGGACAGATTTAGCCTGCCTGCCACCCCTGTTTTGGATGAATGCAGCATAAAGATGGCAGAGACAAGGTGTGATGAAGAGATAAGAGGAAAGTTCTAAAAGGTCAATTAATAATGAACCTTTACAAACCTAACAATATAACATCAAAAGTCATGTTTATAATATAACATATAAAGTAAAAACTGATAGAAATACAGGTAGTGATGAAAAATACACAGCTATTTTGGAAGACTTCAACCCAGAAATTGACAGATAAAGTAGGAAAAAAGGAAGCAAGCGTAGTGAGAATTTGAATAACACAATAAAGAAACTTGACTGAATAGGTGTAAAGGACTGTACACAATAAATGGTGAATGCATGATCTCTTCTAACACACATGCAACATTAACTACTTTCTAAAACAAAGAGAGAAAAGAAAATGTTAATAAATTCCCAGATAAGAAATCATTCAGGTCACATTCTTTGATCACACTGCAATAAAATTTGGAGTTAGTACAAAAGAATACAATTTTTGTAACTTGGAAATAAAAAACCCACACCTTTAAATAACTTTAACTTAGAATAACTTTAATGAAAAGAAATGTAAACTGAAGCTATCAATTATTTAAACATAACAATACCAAAAATTTATTAAACATTACTATACAACCAGCTTTGTGGTAAGTGATCCACCTGGATTGTCTCATTTTATTATCACAATAATCCTGAGAAGTTGATTCCATTATCATCTATTTCACAGATGAAGAACTGAAACACAAAGCTCTGTTAAATAACCTGCCCAAGGGCACATAGTCCATAGATGACAGAGTTGGGATTTGAACCTAGATAGTATAGTCCAGAGCCAGTATATTTAACTGCTACGACAAGAAGAACAATGAGATCAATACAATTCAAAATCTATACATACTCAGAGAAAACTTATAGCCCTGGATGCATGCATTAGAAAATAGGAAAAGATTGAATGGAAGTAAATCGTGCATACAGTTCAAGAAGCTAAAAGAAGAAAAATAAAAATATATAAGGAAAGTATTACTAAAGAAAAAACCAGAAATGCATGAAATAAGGAGTAGAGTTAATCTGAATAAAATTAAAACTGATCATCTGAAAAGAAGCAAAAATATCAGAAGTCTAGAATGTTTAATCAAGGTTAAAAAAAAAAGAGAGACAGAATTATCAACCTTTGAAATAAGAAAGGGACATTATAAGTATAGAGTAGATTCTAAAAAATCTGAGATGAATACAAAATTTAAGATAATAAATTAGAAAATTCTAGATTAAAATAATTTCTGGAAAATAGAAATCACCAAAATTGACCCATGAAGAAATAGTCACCTTAAAACAACAACAATAAAAACAGTGAGAGCATAGTCAAAGCTCTCTCATAAAAGGTCACCAAACAAAGATGGTTCTATAAGTAAGGAACAAATAATCCCTATGGTATATTAATTAGTTAATCCAAAGCATGGAAAAAATAGAAAGTTTTCTAACTCATTTACATTGGAGCTGACATGGCCTGAATTTTAAAACTGGCAAGAAAAGCGTACACTCACTTATGAACACATATACAGATATCTTAAGTATTGGTATTAGTAACACTTTACTAATGCCAGAAATGTATTTTTTAAATGTCATAAGTAAGAAGGATTTATCTAAGCTATTTATCTAAGGTATTCAAGGCTGATTCAAAATTCAAAATATATTAATGCAAATCATTACATTCAAAATAAAAAAAATATTAAGAGATACAAATGGCGTTTGATACAATTTGACATCTATTTTTTTTAACATCTTTATTGGAGTATAATTGCTTTACAATGTTGTGTTAGTTTCTGCTGTATAACAAAGTGAATCAGCTATATGTATACATGTATCCCCATATCCCCTTCCTCTTGCATCTCCCTCCCACTCTCCCTATCCCACCCCTCTAGGTGGTCACAAAGCACAGAAGCTTGTGCTATGCAGCTACTTCCCAGTAGCTATTTTACATTTGGTAGTATATATATGTCAATGCCACTCTTTCACTTCGTCCCAGCTTACCCTTCACCCACCCTGTGTCCTCAGGTCCATTCTCTACGTCTGTGTCTTTATTCCTGTCCTGCCCCTAGGTTGATTAGAAAGAAAACCACTTTTGCAAACCAGAAATAGAAAGAAACTTCTCTGTTTTAATGAAAGATATCTGCATACACAAGCATCATAGCTAATGAAGTATTAGAAGCTTTCCTATGAAAGTTTTTTCAATATTGCTTTGAGAGTCCTGGCTAATGCTATATGATAAGAAAAAGAAAGTTAAAAGTGGCAAACCAGGAGAAAATATTTTCAAAATATATATTATTACATTTAATAAAGAACACCCCAAAATTGATAATAAAAATATAAGCAACCTAATAAAAACATGTGCAAAGGATCTAAATAACCACTTCCATAAGGAGAAATGTAAATAATGAATAAAAAGTAATTTAAAATAACAGTGAATTGCATTTTTTTTTTTTGCCCTTAGAACTGGCAAATGTGTAAGAGATTGATAATATCTAGTGTTTATAAAAATGTTGGGAAACAGGTATTTTCATATACTGTTGGTCAGAATGTAATTTGTAAGACTTTCTTAGAAAGCAATTTAGCAGAATTTACCAAAATTTTTACTCTACAATTTCTTTTACTCAGCAATTTTGTTTCTACTGTTTCAGCCAAAAGAATTGTTCATAGTGCACAAAAAAGAAAATACTTGTTTGTGTGCACCAGGAAATTTTAAGAAAGTTTGTTGCAACATTGTTTCAAATAGTGAAAAATTAGGAGTAATTTATATATCCGTTAGTAGGGAAATGAATTAATTATGTTACATTGATACAATAGAATACTGTGCAGCTGTTAAAATGAGACTGATCTGTATTTGACAGAAAGAGCTGAAAGATGTATTTTTAGGCTAAAAATAAAATTACAGAATTATTGTGAAGTGTGGATGTGAATTTTTTAATGTTACACATACATATGCATATACATATATATATATATATGCACATATATATGTGCATGTAAATGTATAAAAAATAATTTGGAAGTAGAATCACCTAATGTTTTTTTTTAGGGAGGACAGCAAGAATGAGGGACAGGAAACAGAGGTAAGACTAATGTTTTAGTCTCTATATTTCAGTGTTGTTTGAATCTTTCAGTGAAAATATATCCTGTAAATTTCTATGATTTTTTAAAGTTTTTTTTTTGAGTTTTAACATACTGAGACTAAAGTGCACAAATTATAAGTATATAGCCCAATGAATTTTTAAACGTGTATTACTCATGTAACCACTACCCAGATCAAGATGTAGAATATTTCTGCTCCCTAGAATGCTCCATTGTGGTCCTCCATTGTACCCACCACCACAGATTATTTTATCTGTCCCTGAAATTCATAGAAATAGAATCATACAGCTTGTTCTAATTTTGTGTCTGGCTCTTTTAGTTTCATATCATGTCTACTATACTAATCCATGTTATCAGTTCTTTTCTATTGCTTATAGTATCCCACTGTATGAATACACCACAATTTAGTTATCCATTCCTCTGTTGATAGACATTTGAGTTATTTTCAGTTTGGGGCTATTAGGAAGAAAACTGCTATGGCTTGCCTTGTACATGCCTTCTGCGATATTCATGCATTTCTCTTATATACCTAGTACTGGAACTGCTGGGTCGTAGAGGAGGTTTTAGTAGAGTGATTCAAGGTAATTGTAACAATTTACACTTTCATTAGTGTATATGGAAGTTCCAGTTCCAGTTGCTCCATATTCTGGTTACCACTGCATATTGTCAATTCTTTTCATTTTAGCCGTTCTGATGAGTCCATACTGATATTACATTCTGGTTTTATTTTTATTTGCTTGATAACTAATCATATGGAATATCTTTTCATGTACTTATGTCCATGCTGATATTCTGTTTTCTAAAACTCCCACTCAAGACTTTTCTCATTTTGTTTGAGCTGTTTATCTTCATTGTGTTGTTTATCTTTTTCTTACTGATTTGTTGGCATTCTTTAGATATTGTGGCTATGAGATATTTTTTGGATATATATGCTACATCTATGATATATGTATATAAACATGCATATATATATATGCATATATATCACAAATATCTTCTCTTGGTCTATGACTTTCTGGTTCACTCTCTTGATGGTGTACTTCGATAAATAGAATTTCAGAATTTATAAATCTTTTATGGTTCATGGTTTTTTGGGTCTTATTTAAGAAATCGCTGCCTACCCCAAGGGCATGGAATTATTCGTCTATGTTATCTTCTAGAACGTGTCAGCAGACTATGGCCCATGTGGCCTGCCACCTGTTTTTGTAAATAAATTTTTATTGGAACACAACGATTCCAATTCATTAGTGTACTGTCTATGGTTGCTTTTGTGCTGTAGCAGCAGAGTTGAGTAGTTGCAACGGAGACCATGTGGACCACAAAATTGAAAATATTGAGTATCTTGTACTTTACAGAAAAAATTTACTAACCTCTGTTCTAGAAAATTATTGATTTCCTTTCATATTAGGCCTATAATCCAATTGGAATTAAGTTTTGTAAATGGTATAAAATAGGGTTAAAGTTTGTTACGTATGAATTATCTAACTGCTCCAGCATCAAGTTTTGAAAAAAAATCTCATTACCACAAAATTGCAGTAGCACCTTTGATGTATATCAGGTTACTGTATAGGCATGGGCCTGTTTCTAGACTCTCTCTTCTATTTCACTGTTTGTTTACCTATCACTGCACCAGTACCACACTATCTTAAATATTGTAGGTTTATGCTAAGTCTTGGTATCTGATATTGTAAATCTTCCAACAATTTCTTCTTCCTGATTTTTTGGCTCTTGCATTTCCATATAAAGTTTAGAATTGCCTGATAAATTTCCACAGAAAACCTTGCTGGGAATTTGACTGTGACTGCATTGAGTCAATAAATTAATTTTGGGAGAATTGATGTCTTTATAAAACAGAGTCTTCAAATCCATGAACATGGTATATTTATCTATTTGTTTAAGTGTTCTGTGGTTTTCCCTACAATGTTTTGTATTTTTCAGTTTAGCAATCTTGCATGTCTTTCATCAGATTCATTCCTAGATATTAGACCGTTTCCAAAGCTATTGTTAATAGTGTTGTATCTAAAACTTTATTGACTAATTGTTTTTGCAAGTGTAATATATAGAAATGCAATAGATTTTTATATATTGAGTTTGTATCTAGTGACCTACCTAAATTCATTTATTAATTCTAATAGTGTACATATTTTTTTGAGTTTTTCTATATTGACAACCACGTCACCTGGAATTACATTTTTACTTGCTCCTTTCCAATATTTATACCTCATAATTCTTGTTTTGTACCCTTTTGCACTAATTGGGACCTATGGAACAATAATTAACAGAAATGATGAAAACGAATGTATTTGAATTGTTCTGAGCTCAGGGAGAAAGCACTCAACATTTCACCATTAAATATGTGAGCAATAGACTTTTTATGTATAAACTTAATCATATTAAAGAGGTTCTCTTCTATTCCTAGTTTGTTGAGAGTTTTTATCATGAACTAGTGGTTAATTTAATTGGATGCCTTTTTTTTTTTTTTTTTTTTTTTTTGTCGGTACGCGGGCCTCTCACTGCCGCGGCCTCTCCCACTGCGGAGCACAGGCTCCGGACGCACAGGCTCAGCGGCCGTGACTCACGGGCCCAGCCGCTCCACGGCATGTGGGATCCTCCCAGACCGGGGCACGAACCCGTGTCCCCTGCATCGGCAGGCGGACTCCCAACCACTGCGCCACCAGGGAAGCCCTGGATGCCTTTTTGTATCTGTTGAGGTAATCATATGGCCTTAATGTTCACTTTTTGTTAAAGAAGTAAATTATATTGATTAACTTTCAAAATTTAAACCATTTAAAAAAATTTTTTTGCCCACACCCCATGGCATGTGGGATCTTAGTTCCCCCGCTAGGGATCAAACCCACGGCCTCCATTGGAAGGCAGAGTCTTAACCACTGGACCACTGGGGAAGTCCCTATACCATTTTTTATTCCTAGAATAAGCGAATTTGGTCATGACGTAGTACATATATTCTCTGGATCTGATTTTCTAATATTTTATACTAATGTGTGTATCAATTAATAAGAAGTACACTTATGCAGTTTTCTTTTCTTGTAATTTCCTTGTATATTTTTGTATCAGGCTTATGCTGGTCTCATAAAATGAGTTAGGAAGAAGTGCTTTCTCTATATTCCTTAAAAGAGGTTGTACAAGATTGGTATTATTTCTTTCTTTAAATGTTTGGCAGAAATCACCAGTAAAGTCATCTATACTCGAATTTTCTTTGGGATAGATTTTAGTTACAGATTTAATGTATTTCTTTCTTTTATTATTTATTTATTTTACCTTATCCATTTTTTCCTTTTTATTTTATTTATTTTTTTTATTTTATTTTTTTTGCGGTACACGGGCCTCTCACTGTTGTGGCCTCTCCCGTTGCGGAGCGCAGGCTCTGGATGCGCAGGCTCAGCGGCCATGGCTCACGGGCCCAGCCGCTCCGCGGCATGTGGGATCTTCCCGGACCGGGGCACGAACCCGTGTCCCCTGCATCGGCAGGCGGACTCTCAACCACTGCGCCACCAGGGAAGCCTCCTTTTTATTTTTTAATTGAAGTATAGTTGACATACAATATTATATTAGTTTCAATTGTACAACATACTGATTCAGCATTTATATACATTACAGACTGATCACCACAATAAGTCTAAGTCCATCTGTCACCATACAGAGTTATTACAATAGTATTGACTATATTCCCTATGCTGTACATTTCATCCCTATGATTTACTTATTTTATATCTAGGAGTTTGTACCTCTTATTCCCCTTTACTTGTTTTGCTTAACCCCCTACTCCCCTTCCCTCTGATAACCACCAGTTTGTTCTCTGAATCTATGAGTCTGTTTCATTTCGTTTTATTTATTCACTTGTTTTGTATTTTTTGCAATGTTGTCAGTTTTATTTTTGCATAGGAAAAGCATCATAATGACTAATGAGAAGATTAAAATGGTCTCTGTGAATCATCATCTCTTGCCAGTGGTTATTCAGATTCAGAGTGGAGTATGAGATACTCTCTGCTTAATAATTTGTCAAAAGCAGTGGTTCTCAACCAGGGGCAGTTTTGCCCCTGAGGGGTTGTTTTGTATTTTAGATTCCACATGCAAGTGATAACATAGAGTATATATCTATGGCTGAGAAATATTCTCTTATATATATATAATACATAGATATATAATATATATGTATCTCACATCTTCTTTATCCCTTTGTCTATAGATGGACATTTAGGTTGCTTCCATATTTCCACATTGGCTATTGTAAATAATGCTGCAATGAACATAGGGGTACATATATATTTTTGAATTATATTTTCATTTTCTTCAGATAAATACACAGAGGTGAAATTGCTAGATCATATGATAGTTCTATTTTTAGTTTTTTGAGGAACCTCCATACTGTTTTCCATAGTGGCTGCACCAATTTACATTCCTACCAACGGGGCATGAGGGTTGCCTTTTCTCCACATCTTTGCCAACACTCATTATTTGTTGTCTTTTTGATAATAGCCATTCTGACAGGTGTGAGGTAATATCTCCTTGTAGTTTTGATTTGCTATTCCTTGATAATTATTGATGTTGAGCATGTTTTCATATGTCCATTGGCCATCTGCATGTCTTCCCTGGAAAAATGTCTATTCATGTCCTCTGCCCAATTTTTACTTGTTTTTGTTTGATGTTGAGTTGTGTGAGTTCTTTATACATTTTGGATATTAACCCCTTTTGCAACTATCATCTCCCATTTAGTAGGTTGCCTTCTCATTTTGTTGATGGTTTCCATTTCTGTGCAAAACCTTTTTAGTTTGTTGTAGTTCCATTTGATTATTTTTGCTTTTGTAGCCCTTACCTGAGAAGACAGATCCAAAAAAAATATTCCTAAGACCAATATCAAGAAACCTACTGCCTATATTTTCTTATAAGAATTTTATGGTTTCAGAACGAACATTTAGGTCTTTAATCCATTTTAAATTTATTTTTGTAAATGGTGTAAGAACGTGGTCCAGCGTCCTTCTTTCCCATGTAGCCGACCAGTTTTCCCAACACCATTTATTAAAAACAGTCTTTCCCCACTCTATGTTCTTGGCTCCTTTGTTGTAAATTAATTTGCCGTGTAAATGTGGATTTATTTCTGGGCTCTCTATTCTGTTCCATTCATCTATGTCTGTTTTTGTGCTAGTACCATACTGTTTTGATTACAGTTGTTTTGCAGTATAGCTTGAAATCAGGGAGCATGATACCTCCAGCTTTGTTCTTCTTTCTTAAAATTGGTTTTGCAATTCAAAGTCTTTTGCGGTTTTATACAAATTTTTGAATTATTTGTTCCAGTTCTATGAAAAATGCCATTGGTATTCTGGGATTGCATTAAATCTGTAGGTTGCTTTAGGTAGTATGGTCATTTTAATAATATTAATTCTTCCAATCCATGAGGACAGTATATCTTTCCATTTATTTGTATTGTCTTCAATTTCTTTCATCCACAGTCTTATTGTTTTCAGAGTACAGGTCTTTCCTCCTTGGTTAAATGTATTCCTAGGTATTTTATTCTTTTTTGATGCAATTGCAGTTGTAGATGGGATTGTTTTCTTAATTTCTGTTTCTGGTAGTTTATTATTAGTGTATAGCAGTGCAACAGTTTTCTATATATTAAAATCTTGCATCCTGCAATCTTATTGAATTCATTCATTAGTTCTAATAGTTTTTGGTAGTTTTAGGGTTTTTTTATGTATAGTATCATGTCATCTACAAATAGTGACAGTTTTATTTCTTGCTTTCCAATTTGGACACCTTTTATTTCTTTTTCTTATCAGATTGCTGTGGCTAGGACTTCCAATACTATGTTGAATAAAAGTGATGATATGAGCACCCTTATCTTGTTCCTGATCTTAGAGAAAGAGCTTTCAGCTTTTCACCCTTGAATATTATGTTAGCTGTGGGTTTTTCATATATGGCCTTTATTATGTTGTGGTAAGTTCCCTCTGTACCCACTTTCTGGAGAGTTTTTATCATAAATAAATGTTGAATTTTGTCAAATGTTTTTTATGCATCTATTCAGATGATCATATTATTTTTATCCTTTGTTTTCTTAATGTGATGTATCATGTTGATTGATTTGCAAATAATGAATCAACCTTGCATCTCTGGAATAAATATCATTTGATCATGGTGTATGATCCTTTTAGTGTATTGTTGAATTTCGTTTGTTAATATTTTGTTGAGGATTTTTGCATCTGTGTCCATCAGGGATATTGGTCTGTAATTTTTTTGTAGTATCTTTATCTGGTTTGGGTATCAAGGTAATGCTAGCCTTGTAGAATGAATTTGGAAGCATTCATTTCTCTTCAATTTTTTTAGTAGTTTGAGAAGGATGGGTATTTACTCTTCTTTAAATCTTTGGTGGAATTCACCTGTGAAGTTGTCTGGTCCTGGACTTTTTTTTTTGTTGGGAGTTGTTTGATTACTGATTCATTACTAGTGAACAGTCTACTCAAATTTTATATTTTTTCCTGACTCATTCTTAGAAGAGTGTATGCTTCTAGGCATTTATCCGTTTCTCCTATGTTGTCCAATTTGTTGGTGTATAATTGTTCATAGTAATGTCTTATAATCTTTTTTATTTCTGAGGTCTAAGTTGTACTTCTCTCTTCTTTCTGATTTTATTTATTTGAATTCTGTGTCTGTCTCTCTCTCTCTCCTTGAATGAGTCTGGCTAAAGGTTTATCACTTTTGTTTATATTTTCAAAGAATCGGCCCTTAGTTTCATTGATTGTTTCTATTGTATTCAATCTCTAATTTATTTATTTCAACTCTAATCTTTATTATTGTCTTCCTTCTACAATACTAACTTTGGGGTTTGTTTATTCTTCTTTGCTAGTTCCTTTGGGTGTAAATTTAGTTTGTTTATTTGAGATTTTTCTTGTTTCCTGAGGTAGGCCTGTATTGCTATAAATTTCCCTCTTAAAACTGCTTTTGCTGTGTCCCATTGATTTTGGAACACTGTGTTTCCATTTTCATTTGTCTTAAGGAATTTTTTGATTTCCTCTTTGATTTCTTCATTGACTCATTGGTTGCTTAGAAGCATGTTGGTTAGCATCCAAGTATTTGTGTTTTTTTCTTAGTTTTCTTCTTGTAATTGATTTCTAGTCTCATAGTGTTATGGTCAGAAAAGATGCTTGATATAATTTCAGTCATCCTAAATTTACTGAGACTTGTTTTGTGGTCTAACATGTGATCTATCCTGGAGAATGTTCAAGGTGCTCTTGAGAAGAATGTGTAGTCTGCTGTTTGGGGGTGGAAAGTTCTACATATATCTGTTAAGTACATCTGGTCTAATATGTCATTTAAGGTCAATGTTTCCTTATTGATTTTCTGTCTGGATGATCTGTCCACTGATGTAAGTGTGGTGTTTAGGTCCCCTACTATTACTGCATTACAGTCAACTTTTCCTTTTATGTCTGTTAATATTTGCTTTATGTGTTTAGGGGCTCCTATGTTGGGTGCATAGGCAGTTACAAGTGTTATGTCACCTTGTTGGATTGATCCCTTTGTCATTATGTAATACCCTTCTTTGTCTCTTTTTACCATCTGGGTTTTAAAGATTATTTTGTCTGATATAAGTATTGCTACCCCAACTTTCTTCTCATTTCCATTTGCATGGAATATCTTTTTTCATCCCTTCACTTTCAGTCTGCGTCTTTACATCTGAAGTAAGTCTCTTGTAGGCAGCATATATATGGGTCTTCTTTTTTTTTCTTTAATCCATTCAGTCACCCATGTCTTTTTTTTTTTTTTTTTTTTATGGTATGTGGGGCTCTCACTGTTGTAGCCTCTCCCATTGTGGAGCACAGGCTCTGGACATGCAGGCTCAGCAGCCATGGCTCACGGGCCTAGCCACTCCACGGCATGTGGGAGCTTCCCGGACCGGGGCACAAACCCGTGTCCCCTGCATCGACAGGCAGACTCTCAACCACTGCGCCACCAGGGAAGCCCCACCCGTGTCTTTTTATTGGAGAATTTATTTACATTTTAAGTAAATATTGTTAGATATGTACTTATTACCATTTTGTTACTTGTATTCTGGTCGTTGATGTAGTTTTTCTCTGTTCCTTCCTTCTTTTTTTGCTCTCTTCCCTCATGGTTTGATGACTGTCTGTAGTGTTATGTCTGGATTCCTTTCTTTATTTTTTATGTAACTGTTATAGGTTTTTGGTTTGTGGTTACCATGAGGTTCATATATAAAAACCAATGTATATTTCAGTCTATTTTAATTTGATGGTCACTTAAGTTTGAATGCTTCTAAAAATGCTACATTTTTTACTCCCCCCTTCCAATGTTTTACGTTTTGGATGTCATATTTTACACCTTTTTATTTTTTGTATTGCTTAACTAATTATTTTATTTTTTAATTTATTTATTTTACTTTATTTCTTTGGCTGCCTTGATCTCAGTTGCGGCACGTGGGATTGTCGTAGTGGCATGTGGGATCTTCTGCCACAGCGCTCAGGCTCTTTGTTGCAGTGCGCAGGCTTCTCTCTAGTTGTGGTGCGTGGGCTTCTCTCTAGTTGTGGCATGTGGGTTTTCTCTCTCTGGTTGTGGCGTGCAGGCTCCAGGGCTCATGGACTCTGTAGTTTGCGGCACATGGGCTCCCTTGTTGAGGCGCACGAGCTCAGTAGCTGCTGCGCATGGGCTTAGTTGCCCCGTGGCATCTTAGTTCCCCGACCAGGGATGGAACTTGCCTTGGAAGACGGATTCCTTACCACTGGACCACCAGGGAAGTCCCTAATTATTTTAGATAGATGATTTTACTACTTTTGTCTTTTAACCTTCATACTAGCTTTATCAGTGGTTGATCCGCTATCGTTACTATGTATTTGCTTTTACTAATAATACTTTTCTTTCATAATTTTCTTGTTTCTAGTTTTGGCCTTTTCTTTTCTATTTAAAGAAGTCCCTTTAACATTTCTTGTAAGGCTGGTTTAATGGCAATGAACTCCTTCAGCTTTTGCTTGTATGGAAAACTCTTTATCTCTCCTTTTATGCTGAATAATAACCTTGCTGGGTATGGTAGTCTTGTTTGTACATTTTTACACCTAACGTTGTCTCAGAGGTCTCTTAAACTATCTTATTTTTGTTTGCTTGTTTTAGTGCTTTTTTCTTTTTGCTGGTCTAATTGGGCGATTTCTACTACCTTGTCTTCCAGATTGCTGATCTGTTCATCTGTATCCTCTAATATGCTATTAATTCCCTTTAGTGTATTTTTCATTTACATTTTTGTATTATTCAGTTCTGCTGGTTCTTTTTTATATTTTCTATCTTTGTTGAAGGTCTCATTGATTTCATCCATTCTTCTCTCAAGTTTGGTGAACATTTTTATGACTATTACTTTATAGTCTCTGGTAAATTCCTTATCTCCATTTTGTTTAGTTTTATTTCTGGGGTTTTGTCTTATTCTTTCATTTGGAGGTATTACTTTGTCTCCTATTTTGCCTAACTTTCTGTGTTTGTTTCTTTATTAGGTATATCAGTTACATCTCCTGGTCTTGAAAGAACAGCCTATGTAGAAAGTGTTTTGTGGAGCCCAATAGTGCAATCCCCCTGGTCACCAGCGCCTCCAGGAGTATTCCCTCTGTGGGCTGTGTGCACTCTCCTGTTGTGGTTGGGCCCTGATTGTTGCAGACACACTGGTGAGGGGGGCTATCCCCTGGTATACTGGCTGTGTGGCCTGGCTGTGACTTCTGTAGTCATGCTGGTGTGCAGGGCTGCCCCCCAGAGTGGGAGCTGCTTTGGAGGGGTGCCAGTGCCAGCCAGGGTACCCACTAAGTGGGGCGAGGTGGGAGCCACTTTGGAGGGGCTGGCCAGTGGCTGGCAGGCTTGGTAGATGGGTCCTCAGGGGAATGCCAGGGCAGGACATATGGCATTAGCTAGGTTGATGGAGAGTGACAGAAATGGTGCCTGCCAGCCCTGGGCCAGCTAGGTAGAAAGAGAGCTAAAAAAAAAAGATGGTGCCCATCAGCACTTCCATCCCCAGAGAAAGTTCCACCAGATACCTGCCTCTCCAGCATATGCCCTAAAATTAGCCAGTGAATCTCCTTGTGTGACCCAGGTACTTTTCAAGCTTCTGCCTCTGTGCTGGGTATCAGAGTGAGTGAGTCTGTGCATGAGCTCTTCAGGAGCAGAGTCTTGCTTTCCCAAAGCCCGCCAGCTCTCCTGGTGAGCCTTGCTGGTTTTCAAAGCTGAATGTTATGGGGGCTCATCTTCCTGGTGCAGATTTTCTGGGTCGTGGTGACCCACATGGTGCTCAGACCCCATACTCCTCCAGGGGAACCTCTGTGGTTGTAATATCTTTCCCATGTGTGGGTCACAGCACTTGGGGTGTGGGTTCTGACTAGACCATGTCTCTGCCCCTTCTACCTGTCTTGATGTGGCCTTTTCTTTCTCTCCTTAGTTGTAGAAAATCCATTCTGCAGGTCATCAGGTTATTCTCAGAGATAGTTGTTCTATATGTAGTTGTTGTTTTGTTGTGTCCATGGGAGGAGGTGAGCTCAGAATCTCCCTACTCTGCCATCTTGATCTGGACCCCTCTGGATTTAATATATTTAACAACTATTCAGATTAAAAAATTTTTTTCTTGTGTCAATTTAGATAACTTGTGATCTGAAAGAAAATCATCGGTTTTATTTAGTTTGTTAAATTTATTTATATAAAACTATGTATCATAACCCTATATTATCTTTTTATGTCTGTAGGATCTGCAGTGATATCTCCCTTTCATTTTGATATTAGTAGTGTATACTTTCTTTTTCTTGATTGGTCTTTCTAAGAGTTTATCAAGTTTATAGATATTATGACAGAAAAAATTTTTGATTCTGTTGATTTTTGTCTATGTATGTGAGCTTACTCTTTTTTCAATTTATGTTTTCACTTTTATTAATTTCCTTCTATTTTTTATTCTTTTTCTAACTTCTTGAGATGGTAACTTAGAAGTTGATTTTTCATTTTTTTCCAATATATGCATTGAATGTCATTTTTCTCCTAAGCACTGTGAATCAACAGGTCCAATCAGGAGAGAGAAATCACACAGTAATTTCAACAGAAAGATTTTAATATAAGGAATTATTAACAATACCAGGGGATGGCAGTCATGAGGGATTGGTTAGCAAGAATTAAAGAGGATTCAAAAGAATATAGGACTAGTAGATACAGGGAAAAGCTAGTACACCCCAGAGCTGAGATAGCACACCAAGGAAGAGGCCCACTGAGGCCTGAGATCCAGACCTTTCTTTAGAAGGCACAGCGTGGCTCACTAGATGGCAGAAAGGTTACTGTGGTGCCATCCTGCTTCAATATGCTGGAAATCCACCCTCTGAAACTTGCTGGAAATCCACCCTGTGGGGTGCCAGGGAAGACTCTTCACAGGAAGATATCTCACTGGAGGCCCTTTGCTACAAAACTGCCTGAGGGATATGCCAGGGGAAGCGGCTGGCTGCTAGGTGCTGCTGGCCACTGTGCACTGCAGAAGTCTAGTGTAGGGGAAAATAATGCATCCTGGAGAAGCTTGCACAGCAGGCACCCCAGAACCAGGAAGCAAAAACTTTTCCCTCCTGCAATGTATTTACAGTGCCCTCTAATGGCAAAGTACCAGTTGGCAAGGGGAAATATTTAAAGGACCCAAACCCATTTTCACAAAGCAGCCTAATAGGTGGAACTTAGAACTGAAAGGCAGTAAGTAATAACCAGCACACACCATTTTAGCCATATCCCATAAAGTTTAGTGTGTTTTATTTTCAATATCTAATTTTCAGCATGCTTTCCTGACTGCTGGGTTATTTAGAAGAATATTGGTTAACTTCTAAACGTTATCACATTTTCTAGTTATCTATTAATTGATTTCTAGTTTTATTCCACCATAGCCTGAGAACATACCCTATGTGATTTTAATTTTTTGAAGTTTTTTCAGACTTGTTTTATGTATACCATATAGTGCATTTTGGTAAATATTTTGTGAGCACGTGAAAAGAATGTGTATTCTCCAGTTGCTTAGTGTAGTGTCCTATATATATATATATATATATATATATATATATATATATATAGTGTCCTATATTTTTATATATATATATATATCAGGTAGGTTAAATTTTTTAATAATTTTGTTCAAAGAGTCTATATAACTTAGTTTTCTTTTTTTAGTCTAACACATCAGAAATAGGTGTATTAAACTAAGATTGGGGTTATGTCTATTTCTCCTTTTTTGTATTATTACCTTGTTTGAAACTATGTTATTTTGGATGTAAAAACTCAGGATTGCTGTGTATTCATGTTGAATTGACCCTTTTATCTTAGGAAATACCACCCTTTATCTCTAGTACACTTCTTGCCTTAAAGTTTACCTTATCTGTTACTAATATTTCCACACAAGCTTCCTTTACTTTATAGTTTGTATGATATTTATTTCCATTACTTTGGTTTCAATCTGTGTACTTATATTTAAAGTGTAACAGCACACACTTGAGTTGTTTTTTTAAATCCAGTCTGGAAATCTTTGCCTTTTAATTGAAGGGTTTAGTCCATTTGTACTTCATATAATTAGTCATATAACTGACTTGCTTATGTTTTTAATTTCTCTCATCTGTTCTTTCTTTTTTCCTTCTTTCCTATTTTTTAGGATTAATTATTTTATTATTCTGTATTACTTCTTTACTAGTTTTTCTTAAATACCATCACGGTCAAGATGCAGGCATAGCTTAGAGATTTGCTTTCTCAGTGCATATAAGAGTTGTTTATACTATACTGTAGTCCATTAAATGTGAAATAGCATTGTCTTTTTAAAAAAATGTACATACTTTAATTAATACTTTACTGCTAAAAAATATTAACCATCACCTGAGCTTTCAGAAAGTCATAATCTTTTTGCTGGTGCAGGGTCTTGCCTTGCTGGTGGAGGGTCTTGCCTCAGTGTTGATGCTGCTGACTGATCAGGGTGGTGGTTGCTGAAGGTTGGGGTGGCTATGGCAATTTCTTAAACCAAGACAGAAACAAAGTCTGCTGCATCAGTAAGCTCTTGCTTTCACAAACATTTCTCTGTAGCATGCAATGCTGTTCAATAGCATTGTACCCCCAGTAGGACTTCTTTCAAAATTAGAGTCAGTCCTCTCAAACTCTGCCACTGCATCTTCATAGCATCTTCACCAGGAGTAGATTCCATCTCAAGAAACCACTTTTCTCATCCTTAAGAAGCCACTCCTCATCCATTAAAGATTTATCATGAGATTGCATCAATTCACTCACATCTTCAGGCTCCATGTCTAATGCTAGTTCTCTTGCTACTTCCACCACATTTGCAGTTACTTCCTCTATTGAAGTCTTGAACCCTCCAAGTCATCCATGAGGATTGGAATCAACTTCTTTCAACTTCTGTTAATGTTGATATTTTGACCTCTTACCATGAACCCTTAATGTTCTTAATGGCATCTAGAATGGTGAATCCTTTCCAGAAGGTTTTCAATTTACTTTGTCCAGATCCATCCTAGGAATCACTATCTATGGCATCTATAGCCTTACAAAATGTATTTCTTTAAGAATAAGACGTGAAAGTTGAAATGACTCCTTGATCAATGGGCTGAAGTATGGATGTTGCGTTAGCAGGCATGAAAACAATAACCAGTAATATTTTGAAAGGAACCTTTTTTTCTGAGCAGTAGTTCTTAACAGTGGGCTTAAAATATTCAGTAAACCATGTTGTCGACAGATGTACTGCTGTCGAGGCTTTCTTGTTCCATTTATAGAGCACAGGCAGAGAAGATTTAGCATAATTTTAAGGACCCTAGGATTTTCAGAATGATAAATGAGCATTGGGTTCAGCTTAAAGTCACCAGCTGCATTAGCATGTGATGAGGGAGTCAGCCTCTCCTTTGAAGCTTTGAAGCCAGGCATTGACTTTTCCTCTCTAGCTACGAAGGTCCTAGATGGCATCTTCTTCCAATATAAGGCTACTTTGTCTACATTGAAAATCTATTATTTAGTGTAGCCATGTTCAATATTGATCTTAGCTAGATCTTCCGGACAACTTACTGCAGTTTCTACATCAGCACTTGCTGCTTCACCTTGCACCGATATGTTATGGAGATGGCTTCTTTCTTGAAACCTCATGAACCAACCTCTGCTACCTTCAGACTTTTCTTCTGCAGCTTCCTCATCTCTCCCAGCCTACATAGAATTGAAGAGAGTTGGGTTCTTGCTCTGGATTAGGCTTCAAGTGAAGAGAATGTTGTAGCTGGTTTAATCTTCTATGCAGACCACTCAAGCTTTCGTCATATCAGCAATAAGGCTGTTTTGCTGTCCTATCATTCATGTGTTCACTGGAGTAGCACTCTTAATTTCCTTCCAGAACTTCCCTTTGCATTTGCAACTTGGTTAACTGTTTGATGTAAGAGGCCTAGCTTTGGGCCTATCTCAGCTCTCTATGTGCCTTTCTCACTTAGCTTAATAATTTCCAGCTTTTGATTTTAAGTGAGAGACATATGACTCTTCCTTTAACTTGAACACTTATAGGACATTGTAGGGTTATTAATTGGCCTAAGTTTAAGATTGTTGTGTCTTTGGGAACAGGGAGGCCTGAGGAGAGGGAGAAATATGGGGGAAACACAGGTCAGTGGAGCAGGCAGAACACACACATTTATTGATTAATTTTGCTCTCTTACATGGATGCAGTTCAAGGTGCCCCCAAAAATTACAATAGTAAATAAAAGATCACTGATTACAGATCACTGATTATAAAACACCATGACAGATATACAAATGGTGGAAAAGTTTGAAATATTTGAAGAATTTCCAAAGTGTGACAGAGAGAAATGAAGTGAGCAAATGCTATTGGAGAAAAAGCACTAAGAGACTTGCTCAGTGCAGGGTTGCCACAACCAGCAATTTGTAAAAAAAAATGCAGTATCTATAAGTAAAGTAAAGTGAAGCACAGTAAAATGAGGTATGCCTGTATATTGCACTTCTGTGATTCCCAGAATTGTGCCTGTGTCCCTTTTCAGCCAGTCTTTCCCCATTCACCAATTGAAAAACATTTGAGTTATTCCCACTTTTTCTTTTACATCTTTATTGGAGTATAATTGCTTTACAATGGTGTGTTAGTTTCTGCTTTATAACAAAGTAAATCAGTTATACATATACATATGTTCCCATATCTCTTCCCTCTTGCGTATCCCTCCCTCCCACCCTCCCTATCCCACCCCTCCAGGAGGTCACAAAGCACCGAGCTGATCTCCCTGTGCTATGCGGCTGCTTCCCACTAGCTATCTACCTTACGTTTGGTAGTGTATATATGTCCATGCCTCTGTCTCGCTTTGTCACAGCTTACCCTTCCCCCTCCCCATATCCTCAAGTCCGTTCTCTAGTAGGTCTGTGTCTTTATTCCTGTCTTACCCCTAGGTTCTTCATGACATTTTTTTTCTTAAATTTCCATATATATGTGTTAGCATATGGTATTTGTCTTTCTCTTTCTGACTTATTTCACTCTGTATGACAGACACTAGGTCTATCCACCTCATTACAAATAGCTCAATTTCGTTTCTTTTTATGGCTGAGTAATATTCCATTGTATATATGTGCCACATCTTCTTTATCCATTCATCCGATGATGGAAACTTCGGTTGTTTCCATCTCCGGGCTCTTGGAAATAGAGCTGCAATGAACATTTTGGTACATGACTCTTTTTGAATTATGGTTTTCTCAGGGTATATGACCAGTAGTGGGATTGCTGGGTCATAAGGTAGTTCTATTTGTAGTTTTTTAAGGAACCTCCATACTGTTCTCCATAGTGGCTGTACCAATTCACATTCCCACCAGCAGTGCAAGAGTGTTTCCTTTTCTCCACACCCTCTCCAGCATTTATTGTTTCTAGATTTTTTAATGATGGCCATTCTGACTGGTGTGAGATGGTATCTCATTGTAGTTTTGATTTGCATTTCTCTAATGATTAATGATGTTGAACATTCTTTCATGTGTTTGTTGGCAGTCTGTATATCTTCTTTCGTAAATTGTCTATTTAGGTCTTCAGCCCATTTTTGGATTGGGTTGTTTGTTTTTTTGTTATTGAGCTGCATGACCTGCTTATAAATTTTGGAGATTAATCCTTTGTCAGTTGCTTCATTTGCAAATATTTTCTCCCATTCTGAGGATTGTCTTTTGGTCTTGTTTATGGTTTCCTTTGCTGTGCAAAAGCGTTGAAGTTTCATTAGGTCCCACTTGTGTATTTTTCTTTTATTTCCATTTCTCTAGGAGGTGGGTCAAAAAGGATCTTGCTGTGATTTATGTCATAGAGTGTTCTGCCTATGTTTTCCTCTAAGAATTTGATAGTTTCTGGCCTTACATTTAGGTCTTTAATCCATTTTGAGCTTATTTTTGTGTATGGTGTTAGGGAGTGATCTAATCTCATACTTTTACATGTACCTGTCCAGTTTTCCCAGCACCACTTATTGAAGAGGCTGTCCTTTCTCCACTGTACATTCCTGCCTCATTTATCAAAGATAAGGTGACCATATGTGCATGGGTTTATCTCTGGGCTTTCTATCCTGTTCCATTGATCTATATTTCTGTTTTCGTGCCTGTACCATACTGTCTTGATGACTGTAGATTTGTAGTATAGTCTGAAGTCAGGGAGCCTGATTCCTCCAGCTCCGTATTTCGTTCTCAAGATTGCTTTGGCTATTCAGGGTCTTTTGTGTTTCCATACAAATTGTGAAATTTTTTGTTCTAGTTCTGTGAAAAATGCCAGTGGTGGTTTGATAGGGATTGCATTGAATCTGTAGATTGCTTTGGGTAGTAGAGTCATTTTGACAATGTTGATTCTTCCAATCCAAGAACATGGTATATCTCTCCATCTATTTGTATCATCTTTAATTTCTTTCATCAGTGTCTTATAATTTTCTGCATACAGGTCTTTTGTCTCATTAGGTAGGTTTATTCCTAGATATTTTATTCTTTTTGTTGCAGTGGTAAATGGGAGTGTTTTCTTGATTTCACTTTCAGATTTTTCATCATTAATGTATAGGAATGCCAGAGATTTCTGTGCATTAATTTTGTATCCTGCTACTTTACCAAATTAATTGATTAACTCTAGTAGTTTTCTGGTAGCATCTTTACGATTCTCTATGTATAGTATCATGTGATCTGCAAACAGTGACAGCTTTACTTCTTCCTTTCCGATTTGGATTCCTTTTATTTCCTTTTCTTCTCTGATTGCTGTGGCTAAAACTTCCAAAACTATGTTGAATAAGAGTGGGGAGAGTGGGCAACCTTGTCTTGTGCCTGATCTTAGTGGAAATGCTTTCAGTTTTTCACCATTGGGAATGATGTTGGCTGTGGGTTTGTCATATATGCCCTTTATTATGTTGAGTAAAGTTCCCTCTATGCCTACTTTCTGGAGGGTTTTTATCATAAATGGGTGTTGAATTTTGTCGAAAGCTTTCTCTGCATCTATTGAGATGATCCTATGGTTTTTCTCCTTCAATTTGTTAATATGGTTTATCACATTGATTGATTTGTGTACATTGAAGAATCCTTGCATTCCTGGAATAAACCCAACTTGATCATGGTGTATGATCCTTTAATGTGCTGTTGGATTCTGTTTGCTAGTATTTTGTTAAGGATTTTTGCATCTATGTTCATCAGTGATATTGGCCTGTAGTTTTCTTTCTTTGTGACATCCTTTTCTGGTTTTGGTATCAAGGTGATGGTGGCCTCGTAGAATGAGTTTGGGAGTGTTCCTCCCTCTGCTATATTTTGGAAGAGTTTGAGAAGGATGGGTCTTCTCTAAATGTTTGATAGAATTCACCTGTGAAGCCATCTGGTCCTGGGCTTTTGTTTGTTGGAAGATTTTTAATCACAGTTTCAATTTCAGTGCTTGTGATTGGTCTGTTCATATTTTCTATTTCTTCCTGATTCAGCCTTGGCAGGTTGTGCATTTCTAAGAATTTGTCCATTTCTTCCAGGTTGTCCATTTTATTGGTATAGAGTTGCTTGTAGTAATCTCTCATAATCTTTTGTATTTCTGCAGTGTCAGTTGTTACTTCTTTTTCATTTCTAAATCTATTGGTTTGAGTCTTCTCCCTTTTTTTCTTGATGAGTCTGGCTAATGGTTTATCAATTTTGTTTATCTTCTCAAAGAACCAGCTTTTAGTTTTATTGATCTTTGCTATCGTTTCCTTCATTTCTTTTTCATTTATTTCTGATCTGATCTTTATGATTTCTTTCCTTCTGCTAACTTGGGGTTTTTTTGTTCTTCTTTCTCTAATTGCTTTAGGAGCAAGGTTAGGTTGTTTATTTGAGATGTTTCCTGTTTCTTAAGTTAGGATTGTATTGCTATAAACTTCCCTCATAGAACTGCTTTTGCTGCATCCCATAGGTTATGGGTCGTCGTGTCTCCACTGTCATTTGTTTCTAGGTGTTTTTTGATTTCCTCTTTGATTTCTTCAGTGATCACTTCGTTATTAAGTAGTGTATTGTTTAGCCTCCATGTGTTTGTATTTTTTACAGATCTTTTCCTGTTTTTGATATCTAGTCTCATAGCAATGTGGTCAGAAAAGATACTTGATACAATTTCAATTTTCTGAAATTTACCAAAGCTTGATTTGTGACCCAAGATATGATCTATCCTGGAGAAGGTTCCATGAGCACTTGAGAAAAATGTGTATTCTGTTGTTTTTGGATGGAATGTCCTATAAATATCAATTAAGTCCATCTTGTTTAATGTATCATTTAAAGCTTGTGTTTCCTTATTTATTTTCATTTTGGGTGAACTGTCTATTGGTGAAAGTGGGGTGTTAAAGTCCCCTACTATGATTGTGTTACTGTCGATTTCCCCTTTTATGGCTGTTAGTATTTGCCTTATGTATTGAGGTGCTCCTATGGTGGGTGCATAAATATTTACAATTGTTATATCATCTTCTTGGATCGATCCCTTGATCATTATATAGTGTCCTTCTTTGTCTCTTATAGTAGTTTGTATTTTAAAGTCTGTTTTGTCTGATATGAGAATTGCTACTCCAGCTTTCTTTTGGTTTCCATTTGCATGGAGTATCTTTTTCCATCCCCTCACTTTCAGTCTGTATGTATCCCTAGGTCTGAAGTGGGTCTCTTATAGACAGCATATATATGGGTCTTGTTTTTGTATCCATTCAACCAGTCTGTGTCTTTTGGTGGGAGCATTTAATCCATTTCCATTTAAGGTAATTATCGATATGTATGTTCCTATTCCCATTTCCTTAATTGTTTTGGGTTTGTTATTGTAGGTCTTTTCCTTCTCTTGTGTTTCTTGCCTAGAGAAGTTCCTTTAGCATTTGTTGTAAAGCTGGTTTGGTGGTGCTGAACTCTCTCAGCTTTTGCTTGCCTGTAAAGGTTTTAATTTCTCCATCAAATCTGAATGAGATCCTTGCTGGGTAGAGTAATCTTGGTTGTAGGTTTTTCTCCTTCATCACTTTAAATATGTCCTGCCAGTCCCTTCTGGCTTGCAGAGTTTCTGCTGAAAGATCAGCTGTTAACCTTATGGGGATTCCCTTGTGTGTTATTTGTTGTTTTTCCCTTGCTGCTTTAAATATGTTTTCTTTGTATTTAATTTTTGACAGCTTGATTAATATGTGTCTTGGCATGTTTCTCCTTGGATTTATCCTGTATGGGACTCTCTGTGCTTCCTGGACTTGATCAACTATTTCCTTTCGCATATTAGGGAAGTTTTCAACTATAATCTCTTCAAATATTTTCTCAGTCCCTTTCTTTTTCTCTTCTTCTGGAACCTCTATAATTCGAATGTTGGTTTGTTTAGTGTTGTCCCAGAGGTCTCTGAGACTGTCCTCAGTTCTTTTCATTCTTTTTTCTTTATTCTGCTCTGCAGTAGTTATTTCCAATATTTTATCTTCCCGGTCACTTATCCATTCTTCTGCCTCAGTTATTCTGCTGTTGATCCCTTCTAGAGTATTTTTAATTTCATTTCTTGTGTTGTTCATCATTGCTTGTTTCATCTTTAGTTCTTCTAGTTCCTTGTTAAATGTTTCTTGCATTTATTCTATTTCCACGATTTTGGATCATCTTTACTATCATTATTCTGAATTCTTTTTCAGGTAGACTGCCTATTTCCTCTTCATTTGTTAGGTCTGGTGGGTTTTTATCTTGCTCCTTCATCTGCTGTGTGTTTTTCTGTCGTCTCATTTTGTTTATCTTACTGTGTTTGGGGTCTCCTTTTTGCAGGTTGCAGGTTCGTAGTTCCTGTTGTTTTTGGTGTCTGTCTCCAGTGGCTACGTTTGGTTCAGTGGGTTGTGTAGGCTTCTTGGTGGAGGGGACTAGTGCCTGTGTTCTAGTGGATGAGGCTAGATCTTGTCTTTCTCATGGGCAGGTCCATGTCTGGTGGTGTATTTTTGTGTGTCTGTGGACTTATTATGATTTTAGGCAGCCTCTCTTCTAATGGGTGGGGTTGTGTTCCTGTCTTGCTAGTTGTTTGGCATAGGGTGTTCAGCACTGTAGCTTGCTGATCGTTGAGTGAAGCTGGGTGTTGGTGTTGAGATGGAGATCTCTGGGAGATTTTCGCCATTTGATATTATGTGGAGCTGGGAGGTCTCTTGTGGACCAGTGTCCTGAAGTTGTCTCTCCCACCTCAGAGACACAGCACTGACTCCTGGCTGCAGCACCAAGAGCCTTTCATCCACACAGCTCAGAATAAAAGGGAGGAAAAGTAGAAAGAAAGGAAGGAAGAAAGAAAGAAAGGAAGAAAGAAAGGAAGGAAGGAAGAAAGAAAAGAAAGAAAGAAAAAAGAAAGGAAGAGGATAAAAGACAAAATAAATTAAGAAAAAATAAAGTTATTAAAATAAAAAATAATTATTAAGAAAAAAATTGTTTTAAAAAGTAAAAAAAAAAAAAGGACGGATAGACTCCTAGGACAATTGGTGAAAGCAAAGCTATACAGAGAAAATCTCACACAGAAGCATACACATACACACTCACAAAAGGATGAAAAGGGGAAAAAATAATAAATCTTGCTCTTAAAGTCCACCTCCTCAATTTGGGATGATTCGTTGTCTATTCAGGCATTCCACAGATGCAGGGTGCATCAAGTTGATTGTGGAGATTTAATCCGCTGCTCCTGAGGCTGCTGGGAGAGATTTCCCTTTCTCCTCTTTGTTCGCACAGCTCTCGGGGCTCAGCTTTGGATTTGGCCCCGCCTGTGCGTGTAGGTCGCAGGAGGGCATCTGTTCTTCGCTCAGACAGGACAGGGTTAAAGGAGCCGCTGATTCGCGGGCTCTGGCTCACTCAGGCCGGGGGGAGGGAGGGACACGATGCGGGGCAAGCCTGCAGCGGTAGAGGCCGGCGTGACGTTGCACCAGCCTGAGGCGCGCTGTGCGTTCTCCCAGCTAAGTTGTCCCTGGATCCCGGGACCCTAGCAGTGGCGGGCTGCACAGGCTCTCTGGAAGGGAGGTGTGGATAGTGACCTGTGTTCGCACACAGGCTTCTTGGTGGCGGCAGCAGCAGCCTTAGCGTCTCATGCCCGTCTCTAGGATCCGCGCTGTTAGCCGCGGCTCGCGGCCATCTCTGGAGCTTCTTTAAGCAGCGCTCTTAATCCCCTCTCCTCACGCACCAGGAAACAAAGAGGGAAGAAAAAGTCTCTTGCCTCTTCAGCTTATCCAGACTTTTCTCCAGACTCCCTCCTGGCTAGCCATGGTGCACTAACCCCCTACAGGCTGTGTTCACACCGCCAACCCCAGTCCTCTCCCTGCGCTCCGACCGAAGCCCGGGCCTCAGCTCCCCACCCCACCCGCACCGGTGGGTGAGCAGACAAGCCTCTCGGGCTAGTGAGTGCCGGTCGACACTGATCCTCTGTGCGGGAATCTCTCCGCTTCGCCCTCCGCACCCCTGCTGCTGTGCTCTCCTCCACGGCACCAAAGCTTTCCCCCTTCGCCACCCTCAGTCTCCGCCTGCGAAGGGGCTTCCTAGTGTGTGGAAACCTTTCCTCCTTCACAGCTCCCTCCCACTGGTGCAGGTCCCGTCCCTATTCTTTTGTCTCTGTTTATTCTTTTTTCTTTTGCCCTACACAGGTACGTGGGGAGTTTCTTGCCTTTTGAGAGGTCTGAGGTCTTCTTCCAGCATTCAGTAGGTGTTCTGTAGGAGTTGTTCCACGTGTAGATGTATTTCTGATGTATCTGTGGGGAGGAAGGTGATTTCTGTGTCTTACTCTTACGCCATCTTCCCCCTCTCCCTATTCCCATTTTTTGACTATTAGTAGTAATGCATTTAACTTGCTACCAGTTTTTGGCAATTTTGAATAGATTTGCTAGGAACATTCAATACAGATTTTTGTGTGAATGTATGCTTTCCTTTTTACTTGGTTAATTACCTAGGAGTTGGATTGCTGTGTCATATGATCAGTAAACGGTTAATTGATAACTAAGAAACTGAAAACTCATTTCCAAAGTAGTCATACAGTTTTTAAATTCCTACCAATAATGTATAAAAATTTAACATCTTCATCAGCCCTGGGTGTTTTCAGGTTTTTTGGTCATTTTAATAGGTGTGTAGTGGTACCTCATTGTGATTTTAATTTGCATTTTTCTAAAAATTACTGATGTAAATTATCTTTTTATGTGCTTATTTATCATCTATAAGTTGCTTTGTTTTGTTTTTATTATTTAATACTTATTTTATTGAGCTATAATTGACATATAAAATTATATTAGTTTCAGGTGTATAACAATGATTCCATATTCCATATGTCTTTTTTGGTAAAGTATCTGCTCATATCTTTCACCAAGTTTTTTTCCAGGATTTCTGTTTTCTTCTTATCAAGTTTTTAGAGTTCTTTATATACTGAGGACATGAGACTTTAACTGATAGGTGTTATTGAAATATTTCTGTCCCAGTCTGTCACCTATCTTTTATTTTCTTACCATGGTCTTTTGAAAACCTGAGATTCTGAATTTTGATGTATCAATTTTTTCTTTTATGGTTCATAAATTATTGAGTAAGAAATCTGTCTATGAGATATTTGCATGACCTAAGGTCACAAAGACTTTATCCTGTATTTTACTGTAGTTGTTCTATAGCTTTAGATTTTTCATATATCTGTAGCTCATTTGACTTCCTTTTTGTGTATGGTCTATATTATGGGCTGAGATTTAGTTTTGTTTTTGAAATGGATGTCCTGCTTTTCCATGCTGTTTGTTGAAAGTATGACATCCTTTCTTTATTGAATTGCCTTTGCAATTTTGTTGAAAACCAGTTAGCTATGGTTCTATTTTTGGATTACTTGGTTCCATTGACCTATGTGTCTGTTCTTTCACCAGTATTACAATCTTGATTATTTGATTATTTGTAATACATCTCGAAACCATATAGGAAATATCCTCCACCTTTGTTTTTTTCTGTTTTGTTTTTGTTATACTAGCTCCTTTGTCTGTTCATATAAGTTTTCTACTTTCTTAAGATAAAAGCTTAGATCACTGATGTGAGACCTTTCTAATTTTCTAGTAGCATTAGCATTTTTTTAGTTTTTTATTTTAATAAACTTCAACTTTGGAATCATTTTAGATTTACAGAAAATTTGCAGATATAATACAGAGAGTTCCCATATAAGTCTCACTCTGTCTCCCTATTGTAACACCTTACCTCAGAGTGGCACATTTCTCACAGCTAAGAAACCAACACTGGTACATTGGTACAGTACTATTATCTAAACTACAGACTATTTGGATTTCACCAGTTTTTCCACTGATGTCTGTTTGTTTGTTTGTTTCAAGATCCCTTCCAGGATACCACATTACATATAGTCATGTCTCTCTTTTTTAAAGAATTTTTATTGGAGTATAATTGATTTACAATGTTGTGTTACCTTCTGCTATACAGCAGAGTGAATCAGTTATACATATACGTATATCCACTCTTTTTAAAAATTCTTTTCCCATATAGGTCATTACAGAGTATTAAGTAGAGTTCCCTGTGCTATACAGTAGGTCCTTATTAGTTATCTATTTTATATATAGTAGTGTGTATATGTCAATCCCAATCTCCCAATTTATCCCTCTCCCCCTTCCCCCCTCACCAGTAACCATAAGATTGTTTTTTATATCTATCACTCTAGTTCTGTTTTGTAAATAAGTTCATTTGTACCATTTTTTTAGATTCCACATATAAGCAATATCATACAATATTTGTCCTTCTCTGTGTGACTTACTTCACTCAGTATGACAATCTCTAGGTCCATCCATGTTGCTGCAAATGGCATTATTTCATTCTTTTTTATGGCTGAGTAATATTCCATTGTATATATGTACCACATTTTCTTTATGCATTCCTCTGTTGATGGACATTTAGGTTGCTTCCATGTCCTGGCTATTGTAAATAGTGCTGCTATGAACATTGGGGTACATGTGTCTTTTGAATTATGGTTATCTCTGGGTATATGCCCAGTAGTGGCATTGCTGGCTCATATGGTAATTCTATTTTTAGTTTTTTAAGGAACCTCCATACTGTTCTCCATAATGGCCGTACCAATTTACATTCCCACCAAAAGTGTAGGAGGGTTCCCTTTCTCCACACCCTCTCCAGCATTTATTGTTTGTAGATTTTTCTGTGATAGCCAGGTGATATCTCATTGTAGTTTTGATTTGCATTTCTCTAATGATTAATGAAGTTGAGCATCTTTTCATGTGCTTTTTGTCCATTTGTATGTCTTTTTTGGAGAAATGCCTATTTAGATCTTCTGCCCATTTTTGATTGGGTTGTTTTTTTGTTTTTGTTATTGAGCTGCATGAGCTGCTTGTATATTTTGGAGACTAATCCCTTGTTGGTCGCTTTGGTTGCAAATATTTTCTCCCATTCTGTGGGTTGTCTTTTCATTTTGTTTATGGTTTCCTTTGCTGTGCAAAAGCTTTTAAGTTTCATTAGGTCCCATTTGTTTATTTTTGTTTTTATTTTCACTACTCTAGGAGGTGGATCAAAAAAGATCTTGCTTCGATTTATGTCAGAGAGTGTTCTGCCTATGTTTTCCCTGAGAGTTTTATAGTATCCGACCTTACATTTAGGTCTTTAATCCATTTTGAGTTTACTTTTGTGTATGGTGTTAGGGAGTGTTCTAATTTTATTCTTTTACATGTAGCTGTCTAGTTGTCCCAGCACCACTTATTGAAGGGACTATCTTTTCTCCATTGTATATTCTTGCCTCCTTTGTCATCAGGTGACCATAGGTGTGTGGGTTTATCTCTGAACTTTCTATCCTGTTCTATTGAGCTATAGTTCTGTTTTTGTGCCAGTACTATGCTGTTTTGATGACTGTAGCTTTGTATTATAGTCTGAAGTCAGGGAGCCTCTCTCCTTCAGCTCCGTTTTTCTTTCTCAAGATTGCTTTGGCTATTTGGGGTCTTTTGTGTTTCCATACAAATTTGAAGATTATTTGTTCTAATTCTGGGAAAAATGATATTAATTTGATAGGGATTGCATTGAATCTCTAGATGCTTTGGGTAGTAGAGTCATTTTGATAATATTGATTCTTCCAATCCAAGAACATGGTATATCTCTCCATCTGTTTGTGAGTATGAGCATTAATATTAAAAATGTCTCTGTAAGGACAGCTTTATCTGCATCCCAGTAGTTTTGATATGTTGTATTTTCATTTTCATTCAATCCCAAATATTTTCTAATTTCCTTTCCAAGATTTTCTTCTACCCATTTGTTATTTAGAAGAGTTTTAAAATTTTCCAAATAGAAGATTTTGTCAGAAATCTTTCTTTTTACTTTAATTCTGTTATGAAAACATACATTGTATGGCTTTAAGTCTTTTAAATGTGTTGTTTGTTTTATGGCCCAGAATATCATCTATCTTGGTGAATGTTTCATATTTTCTTAGAAAGGATAACATATGCTGTGGTGGGTAGAGTGTTTTATGAATACTAATTAGTTCAAGTTGGTCGACATGTTGTTCAGGTTTTCTAATTCCTTATTGAATTTTGGTCTAATTATTTTGTTGATTATAGAGAGAAAAATGTTGAAATCACCAATCATAATTTTGAATTTGTCTTTATTTTTTCATTCTACCGAGTTTTGCTTCTTGTATTCTGAAGGTCTTCTGTTAGGTGCATGTGAACTTAGCATTTTTTGGTGTATTCTTAGTGAACTGATACCTTGGTCATTATGTAACTTTTCTGTTTATCCCCAGAAATATTCCTGTTCTGAAGTCCAATTTTCTGATATTAGTATTGCCTTCCCAGCTTTCTTTTGATTAGCATTTGTATAGGCTCCTCAAGTTCCAATCTGTCATGTCACCTTCTGTAACCACCCAAAGATCCACTGGTTTTTCTTACACTCATTCTAATTCTTCTACATGCACCAAGTCTAATCTGTAATCCAAGCCCAGAATTAGCCAATTCCACCAGGGAAGAAAACTGCTTGCCAGCATAGCTTATTAGAAAAGGTTCTTCCTTCTTTGGAATATTATCCAGTCCTTTTTGCTTCAATATCACTCTGATGTCTTTAAAAATGTGGTTTTTGTCATTTATTTATTTTTTTCTAATTGTTGCATCTGGAACATTGGCCTGATGCAGTCTATTAAATTGCATTCAGAATTTTCATTTTTTGTTAATTTAAGAAAAAAAATAACCCTGTTCATGTACTTATCAGTGACAGGGGTTTTTTTTTAAGGGGTTTACTTGATGCTTGCATTTAGAAATACGCCTCAGGGATTATAGTTTCTCATGTTTTATGGTATTTGAAACTACATGCCTTCATATTGTGTTGAGAAGAGCTTGGGAGGAGAATAACATAGGAAGCTTTGATCTCAAAAGTGAACTATGTGTTAAACATGAGAATTGTCAAAGTGTAGTTTCTTTAAAACATTAAGACTGGTTTATTATGCAAATATTATAGTGAGCATGGTGGGTCAGGGATTTCTTAATCCATTATTGAGGAAATCATAAAGATGGCAAAGCTGATTCAAAAAAACATCTGAGGAACCCAAGATAGGTGGTTATCCAGTGAAAGGAAAGCTGAAATGTATTTGCTAACAGCTACAAACTAGTTAACGTCCTATAGGGCAAGAGAGCCGTAACCACTGGGGTTACCTTTATTTCCAGAAAAAAAATCTATAATTAATATCTAATTTTATAGAATCTAGCCCCTAATCAAGAGTAAATAGTCAAGCAAGGGTAAAATTCCCTACTCAGGAATTAAATAATCTTTGGACAGAGCCATTAGTGCTTTAGAGTAACATGTGTGGACAAACAATATCTCCTGCCATATCAGTAGGATGTTGCAGCTATCAAGCCATCAGCTACTGCAGCCACCCCCACCCCCTACCCAGTGGTGCACCCTGAAGGGGATTCAGGATGGAGAAAAAGAGGATACTGGCCCTAGATAGTTAAGGTTCATATCAAAGGAATAATTTCATTAAGTCCAGACTCTTGCATATTCCCATACTTAGAAAAGTGCTAAAATCATTAACTTGAGATGTCTGGTTTTTCTTCGATTAGCAGCAATCTTTTGATGTTAGACTACCTGGGTTTTGGGTTTTTTTTTTTTTGCAAAAATTCCTATATATCCTGGCCCCTCCCTTTCCTCTTCGGAACAATCCCTCAGAACTATCTGAGAGGCTGTATCCTGGGCTGATGTTCTCAGTAAGTCTGCTGAATAAAACATAATTCTCAACTCTTAGGTGGTGCATTTTTTTTCAGTCAACACATGAAAAAGGTATGTACTTATCCTTTTGCTTTATTTACAAATATCAGAACATTTTTCTTAATGTAATTATATTAACATGAAGCAAATGTCTCAGAAATATTAAATTTGTGTACAGAAAAGCAGAAATGTGCTATAAGAATTGAGAGATAATTTGGAAGCATTTCCTCCCTATGATCCTTACTAACAACTTTAGCTTGCTTTGTGGGAATTACTTTTGGTGTTAGGGAGATGAAGGATGTTATTTATTTTATTGTTAAACCCTTACATTGTGTAAGTCTTGAAAATACACACGTTCTTATGCAGGAATAATTTTACCAGAAGGGGTAAATAACCCCCTTTTATCTTCTGAATATTCTACCCAAAGGCAAAGATGGGGGGTGGTAATGATAGATGTAATTTCTGTGCATAAGGAATAAATTACATGAGCCAAGTTAAATAATGTATGATTGTGGCTGCTACAAATAAAAGCAAGGTTATGCCTACTTTAACCATTTTCTAGCAGATTTATAAGAAAAAGAAACATTGTCCACAAGAAAGATACAAAAGAACATAACTCCATCAGGATATTTTTAATTTCAGAGAACTGTTGTTCTGAATAAAGTTATCTGAAGAGAGATGTAACAGAATCATCAGAGCTGGGAATGATTTCCACATTTGTCAGTCCCTGGCTGAATCATTTAAATTCTCAATGCAGATTTTATGCCTAAGAGTGAACATTAATTAGAAAAACCAACATTATTGCAAAGCCACATGAATAACTAATGCCTGTCATAGATCTGCTGAAGTAATTTCAACCAAAGGTTTGTGTTGGGGTATCAGTCACTGAATTAAACCAGAAACCAAAGCAAAGTTGTCCTTTATAGCTTCAGAAAGACTTAATTTGATTTAAGTTTGATTCTTTTGAGTTCAGAGGTACTCCAGGGATTTTTTTTTAATGATTGGTAAGAAAGTTATTGTGTGTGTGATAGAAAACTTGCACTGAACAGGTTAAATGACATCTGAGTTACTTGCATATTACCTTCAGCATTACAAAGGTGCTGGTGTTTCTGAATATAAGGGTTCCTAAATGCTTAATAGGCCTTTAAAGATATTTGTGTCACAGAATGGGAAAGGGAAAAAAATAGAACCCTTTTAAGGCAAATGAAAAGAAAATTCCCCAAAAGATATTAGTTAACAGAGGTTAGTATATGGGTTTAAATCCTCAGGTAGTCAAAATAACTGAAAAGCAAAAGAAAACTGTGGTATCTATATAATGAAGTAATTTTGTAATATTTTTGCCCTTTGAAAATAAGGTCTTTGACCTAGGAACTTGTGAGAATTGGTGTGGCTGACTGCATGCAGGCAGTTTTCATGGCTATGATATTTTATACTTCTGCCCCAATACAGTGTTTCCCCCCTAAGAACTACAGATTGAGTAATTTGATTCATCCACAGATGATGAGATGATGTGGGTTCATGCTAATCAAATTCACAGGATACCTTTTTTTCAGATTATCAATTGTTTTTCATTTATAATAAAAGGCATTTCTGGCTTAAGTTGAGAGACTCCCTGCTCCTTTAAATGTTGATGTTCTCTCATTCTAAGTTACCACTCTCAAATCATTGTTACTAATCCTTCTCATTCATATAGGTGCAAAAAATGCTAAACAGAATGTGAGAAAGAGAAAGCAACAATTGTATTTTTAATCTCCCAGACCAAAGAGATTTATCCCAGGAAAGAAATCAAGATTCAACATTAGGAAACTTTTCCTGTGATACATTGTATAAATAAGTCATATAAAAATCACAATCATGTCAACAGATGCCAAAAGGGCATTTAATAAAACCAAAACCATTCATATCCTCTAAAATAATAGGACTAGGTAGTTACTTCCTTAACATGGTAGAGAGTATATATTACATGTCACCAGTAGACATCATATTTTAAATTAAAACAGAAAAGACATTTATTAAAAGTAGACACAATATTAGGGGTGTCTACCATCACTATTACCACTTAATATTACATTGGAAGTTCTGGTTAGTGCAATAAAGATAAACCAGAAATAGGTAAACTCTCATTATTTGCAAATTATATTATTTGACATCAAGAAATTTCATTTGAATTTCCAAAACCATCAGAATTAGTATGATTTTATTAAAGCACTGGATAAGCACTGGATATCAGAAAGTGGGAGAAATATCACAAGCTAATACCTGAAGGGTGGTTAAGAGTTACCAAGATGAAGGGGGGCAGAAAGGAACTGAGGCAGATGAGAGTACTCTTCCTATCTAAGGGAATTTCCAAGTGAGACCCGGGGGCAAGAGGAGGCCCTTTATCGCTGAGGGAGTAGAGGAAGTTCAATATGCCTGTTAGTGTTTATAGGAGTTGATGCGATTCCAGACAAAACTTCAGTGGGATATTTTGGAACGTCACAAGTTATTTTAGAGTTCTTTTTGGATAAGGAATGTACCACAATTATGACAGGTGAAGGGAAAAAAACAAGTTTAAGAACTGAATGTGTAGTATGAACCAAGTTGTGTCAAAATTGGGAAGGGGGACTGGACATTATATATGTTCTTATAAATAAATATATGGACAATTTCTGGAAAACTACAACCAAAAAAATGTTAACAGTGGCCCCCAAGGAGCAGCACTGAGAGTTTGAAAGGAACATGGAGGGAGCAAGCTTTTCTGTTTGCTTTCTAATCTTCAATATTATTTACATCTTTTTCTATGAATGTGTTGTAAGTTTCTTATATCCCTGTTTTGAAACACAGACAATCAGCAAATAATCCCCACTGAAAATATTTCTAGAAGAAAAACAACAAAAATATGTTTGAAAACCATCTGTTAAGTTTTGGTCCTACTAGAATTAAAGAATATTGTAACACACATTTATAAACACCATTAAATACTGGGGCAAGAAGAGATAATCAGTGGCACAAGACAGCCCAGAAATAGACTTGAATATAATGTGAAAGCAATATAGATAAAGGATATATCATTAATCAATGGAAAAAGAAGGATTTATTCAGTGAATAATGTTAGAGCCATTGTTTAGCAGTTTGGAAAAAATATCATGTAGATTTTCACCTCACAACAAACATAAAAATAAATTCCAGATGGTTTGAGTTAATATACAAACAATTTAAAACAAGAAAAATAGAAGTGAATATTTATCAAACTTTTAGAAGTAGATAGCTGAAAAGCAATAGAAAAAATTAGGGAAATATTTAACTATGTGAACATTTAACATTTCTTTTTATCCCCAAGGTAAGCCACAACTAAAATTGAGACAAACATAAACCTGGAGGAAAAATCACACTTAATTTGATAGCACTGATACAAATTTGATAAAATACTGAGACTTCAATTGATACACAAAGGAAATGAATTCACAGAGGAGAAAATACAAATCTTCAATAAACATGGGAGTGTCCAACCTCACTGGTTATCAGAAACATGCAAATTAAAATGACCTTCCATTTTTTATCTATAAATTTAACAGATTTTTTAAAATTGATAGTGGAATTCCTAATATCAGTGAGCTGCCTAGGTCAATTGCTGATGGCAATGTGAGTTAGTACAAATATTTTTTAGGAAGCATTTTGGCAATATGTATGGAAGTCCCTAAAAGTGTTTATTTCTTTTGTCCTAGAAATTACACTTCTTGAATCTAACCTAAGGAAATAATCCTAAATATGAAAAAAACTTTATGCATAAAAATATCATCTAAATAGTATTTAAAGTGGTGTCCAGAAATATCAGAATGGCTGTTATGACATCCTCTATATAGAATATTATATTTCCATTTTACCAAGTATGTGTGGATAGAATATAAAATGCCTGTTGTACAATATCAACTAGAAAGAAGGAATATATTTATTGAATCATATATTTGTTGAATGATTATTATTTTGTTAAATTAAAAGTATGTAGAAAAAAGATGGGTAAGAAATAAATTGAATATAATGACTCATTCAAATGAGTGAGGAGACTATGAGTGATTTTTTGACTCTAATTTTCTCTAAAGATAATGCTTTCCTTTTTAAGTGGAAAAGTATGATGAAATAAAAATTGTTCATACTCCCCACATAGTTCTAATAATCCTTTTTCCAAATTTTATTTTAATTCAGAATAATTTAATTAAAAATAAAGTTGTATTTAATTATTATATTCATTTTATATTAAAATATATAAAATAGAAAAGAATGATAAAAACATGGAAAAAATTTGGGGGCCTCAGAGTTAAGTCCTTGGCGTCTTTCTTATATTTTACTTTCCCAAGGTGATTCACATCATGACCTCATACATTAATGACTCTGGCAACTCTAGGCCTGACATCTCCCCCGAGTTCCAGACACATATTTCCAACTGACTTCTGGACAACTGTTGTCCTGCAGATAAAGCAAACCCATTTTCTCCCCAGATGCACCTCTCTACTCATATATTTCTAAATATATGTTTCCTTTTTTCCTCCATCCTCACTGACACTGGCTTGATTTTTTTTTCAAGTTCTGATCTTCTCACAGGACTTAAACCACACTCCCATTTGGTCTTTCTGCTCCACCTGATTTTTGGTATTAATTTCTAGCTTACTTCTTTTGTGACAAGAGAACATTTCTAAGGAATCAAAAGGAAAATCAAATAATATCTGAGAGAAATGAAAATGGAAACACAACATACCGAACCTTATGGGATCCAGCAAAAGCAGTTCTAAGAAGGAAGTTTATAGCTGTTAATGCCTACATTAAGAAAAAAAGAAAGCTCTCATATAAACAACCTAACATTATACCTCAAGGAACTAGAAAAAGAAGACCAAACTAAGCACAAAGGGTAGCAGAAGGAAGGAAATAATAAAGATTAGAGTAGAAATAAATGAAATAGAGAACAGGAAAAAAAAGATCAACAAAACTAAGAGTTGGTTTTGAATGATAAACAGAATTGACAAAACTTTAGCTAGACTGACCAAGGAAAAAAGAGAGAGTACTCAAGTAAATAAAATCAGAAATGGAAGAGGAGATATTACATCTGATACCACAGAAATACACAGGATAATAAGAGACTACTACGAAAATTATACACCAACAAATTGGACAACCTAGAAGAAATGTATACATTCCTAGAAATATACAAAGACTGAATCATGAAGAAAAAGAAAATCTGAACAGACCAATAATGAGTAAAAAGACTGAATCTGTAATCAAAAGCCTCTCCAAAATGAAATGCCCAGGACCAGATGGTGTCATTGGTAAGTTTTACCAAACACTTAAAAAGAATTAATGCCAATTCTTCTCAAACTCTTCCAAAAAAATTGAATTTGAGGGAATACTCGCAAACTCATTTTACAGGGCCAGCATTACCCTGATACCAAAGCCAAATAAGGACACTGCAAGAAAAGAAGATTACAGGCCAATATCCACGATGAATTTAGATGCACAGATTCTCAACAAAATACGAGCAAACTGAATTTAGCAGCACATTAAAAGAATCATATAACATGATCAAGTGGGATTTATCCCTGGGATGCAAGGATGTTTCAACATGTGTAGATCAATAAATGCGATACATCACATTAATAGAGGGATAAAAATCATATTATCATCTCGATGCAGAAAAAGCATTTGACAGAATTCAACATTCTTTCATGGTAGAACTTTCAACAATTCGGGTATTGAAAGAACATACCCCACTATAAGCAAGGCCATATATGACAAGCCCACAGTTAACATCATACTCAGCAGTGAACATTTGAAAGCTTTTCTTCTAAAATCAACATGGTACTGGAAGGCCAAGTCACAGCAGTTAGGCAAGAAAAAGAAATAAGAGGCATCCAAATCAGAAAAGGAAGAAATAAAATTGTCTCTGTTCACACACCATGTGATCTTATATATAGAAAACCTTAAAGACTTTACCAAAAAACTGTTATATCTAATCAACAAATTCAGTGAAGTTGCAGGATAGAAAATCAACATACAAAAATCAGTTGTGTTTCTATACACAGTGAACTATCTGAAAAAGAAATAAAGGCTACAATCCCATTTACAATAGCATCAAAAACAATAAAATACTTAGGAATAAATTTAACCAAAGAAGTAAAAAATTTGTACACTGAAAACTGTAAGACATTGAAAGAAATTGAAGAAGACATATATAAATGGAAAGATATCTAGTGTTCATGGGATTGGAAGAATTAATACTGTTAAAATGTCCGTATTACCCCCAGCAATCTACAGATTCAATGCAATTATCAAAATTCCAATGACATTTGTTTTCACTGAAGTAGAAAAAAAAATCCTAAAATTCATATGGAATCATGAAAGACCCTGAATAACCAAATCAATCTTGAGAAAGAAGAACAAAGTTGGAGGCATCACACTTCATGATTTCAAACTATATTACAAAGCTATAGTAATCAAAGCAGTATAGTTCTGCCATAAAAATAGACATATAGACCAATGGAACAGAATCAAGACCCCAGAAATAAATCCATGCATATATGGTCAATTAAATGTTTGAAAAGAGAGCCAAGAATATTCAGTGGTGAAGAGATGGTCTTTTCAATAGTGTTAGAAAATGGGATATTCACATTCAAAAGAATGAAAGAGTAGACCCCAATCTTAACACCATTCACAAAAATTAACTCGAAATGGATTAAAGACTTAAATGTAAGACCTGAAACCATAAAACTTCTGGAAGAAAACATAAGCTCCTTGATATTGATCTTGGCAATTTTGGGGTTTTTTTGTGTGTGTTTTTTTGGATATGACACTAAAAGCATAGGCAACAAGATAAAAAATAAATGAGTGGAACTATATCAAACTAAAGGCTTCAACACAGCAAAATAAATGATCAACAAAATGAAAAGGCAACCTACAGAATGGGAGAAAATATTTTCAAACCATATATTCAAAATATATAAGGAACCCATATAAATAGAAAAAGTCAAATAATCTGATTTTTAAAATGGGCATTGGACCTCAGTAGACATACAAACAGCCAGTAGGTACATGAAAAGGTGTTCAGCATTAGTAATCATCAGGAAAATGCAAATCAAAACCGTAATGAGATATCACTTCACCCCTGTTAGAATGGCTATTATCAAAAAGACAAGAGATAATAAGTGGTGGCAAGGATGTGGAGAAAAGGGAACTCTTGTGCTCTGTTGGTGGGGATGTAAATTGGTGCAACCACTATGAAAAACAGTATGGAGCTTCATAAAAAAATTAAAAATAACACTACTACATGTTTTAGCAATCTGACTTCTCGGTGTATATCCAAAGGAAATGAAATCACTATTTCAGAAATATCTTCACTCCCATGTTCATTGCAGCATTATTTACAATAGCCAAGACATGGAAACGACCTAAGTATCCACTGATGGATGAATGGATAAACAAAATGTGGCATATATACACACACACACACATATATATATATATATGTGTGTGTGTGTGTGTGTGTGTGTATATATATATATATAAAATTCAGCAATAAGACAGTAGGAAGTTGTGCCATTTGCAACAACATGGATGAAACTTGAGGGTATTATGCTAAGTGAAATAAGTCAGAGAAAGACAAATACCTCACTATGACCTCATAAGTATGACCTCACTTATATGTGCAGTCTAAAAAAGTTGAACTCATAGAAATGGAAAGTTAGATTGTTGGCTACCAGGGACTGAGAGGTGGGGGAAATGGGGAGATATTAGTCAAAGGGTACAAACTTTTAGTTATAAGATGAATATGTTCTGGAGATCTAATATACAGCATGGTGACTATAGTTCAAAATGCTGTATTGTATTCTTCAAAGTTGTTAACAGGGTAAATATTACACGTTCTCGCCAGACACACAAAAAAAATGGCAACTGTGAGGTGATGGACGTGTTGATTTAAAAAAAAAAGTAATAGCAGAAACTCAGTGGTGAGGGAGTAGGCTGAGGGAGTTTATGGGAAGTCTCTACTTTCCACTCAGTTTTTCTGTAAACCTAAAATGACTCAAAAAAATAAGGTCTATTAATTAAAACAATTCTATATAATTTTAACCATATTAGATTTGTTGAGACTTAATGTTTCATGTGCACTTGGAAAAAAATGTGTGTGTTTTACATTAATCCTTTGTTTAGGTCAATTTTCTTTATTTTATTCAAGTCTTTTATATACTTATTTTTGTGTGCCTGTTGTTTGGCAAATTTTTGCTTTAGAAATTTTGAGACTGTATTATTAGGATTATACAAATTATAAATGTTTATATCATCCTGGCCAATTGTACCTTTTTCATTATGAAATGATCTTTTTTGTTCCCAGTAATGTTTTCTGTCTCGGCATTTTATTTGTTTGATATTAACATAGCAACAGCTACACTAGGTTTTTAGGAAAGAGTTTAGTATTTGCATGGTATATCTTTTTCCATTTTTTAATTTAAATCTTATTGTTTTAGACATGTTTCTTGTAAATGTCATACAGTTAACTGTGTTATTTTATCCAGCCTGAATCTTTCTTTTTCTAGAGCATTAAGTCTATGTCAGGCAATTCCTGACATATTTGGGTTTAAATCTGTCATTTTATCTGTGATTTCTACTTGTCTCACTTTTCTGTTTCTTTCTCTCTTTTCTTGCCTTCTTTTTGACTTCTTAAAAAATTTAATATTAGTTTGGAATTTATACATCAAGTTTCTCTTCTCTTAATAGTGACACTAGAAATTTAAAAATTTATACCTAGGGCTTCCCTGGTGGCACAGTGGTTGAGAGTCCGCCTGCCGATGCAGGGGACACAGGTTCTTGCCCCGGTCTGGGAAGATCCCACATGCCGTGAAGCGGCTAGGCCCGTGAGCCATGGCCGCTGAGCCTGCGCGTCCGGAGCCTGTGCTCCGCAATGGGAGAGGCCACAACAGCGAGAGGCCCGCGTACTGCAAAAAAAAAAAAAAAAAATTTATACCTAACTTATCAAAGTGTAATCAATACCTTTGCTCTCCTCCAGCACAATACAAATTTCTTAGAACACATTAACTTTATTTTCCCATCTCCACTTACATGTTGTTGAATTTTAAAATTCTATGTTGTAATTTTTTAAATTTCACAAGATGTTATTATTTCTCATTTAGATTTACCTATTATGTCCACCATTTTTGTTCTTTATTCCTCATTGTATCTCAGACCTTCTATTTGAGACTACTTTCCTTTTACCTGAAGTACAGCCTTTAGAACTTACCTTTAGTCTCAAAACTGTTTTCTCTTGGTACATGGAATCCTAGGTTGGCAATTATTTCCTTTAACAACATTTAAAGATATTCTACTGTCTTCTGGCTTCCATTGTTACTATTGAAAAATAAGTCATAAGTATAACAGCTGATCTTTAAGGTGATCTTTCACATCTAGCTTCCTTTAAGACTCTACCTTTGGTGTTCTACATTTTCACTATGATATACCTAGATTATGGTTTCTTTTTATGTATCTTATTCTATATGAATCTATAGATTGCTGTCATTCATCAGTTCTGGAAAATTCTTAACCATGGTCATGATTTTTTAAAATATTGCCTCTGTCTACCCTCTCTTTCCTTTCTCCTGGAATTCTGATAAATGTTTATTAGACCTTGTCACTCTATCCCCATGTTTTTTAATGTTTCGTTCAAATTTTTATGTGTTTTTATCTTATATGTTTCTTTCTGGATAATTATTTTTTTATTTTTGGCTGTGTCGGGTCTTCCTTGTTGCTCGTGGGCTTTCTCTAGTTGCAGTGAGCAGGGGCTACTCTTCGTTGCAGTGTGTGTGCTTCTTATTGTGGTGGCTTCTCTTTTTGCGGAGCATGGGCTCTAGGCAGGGTTACTTCTGTAGTTGTGGCACACGGGCTCAGTAGTTGTGGCTCATGGGCTCTAGAGCGCAGGCTCAGTAGTTGTGGCACACAGGCTAAGTTGCTCTGCGGCATGTGGAATCTTCCCGGACCAGGGCTCAAACCTGTGTCCCCTGCATTGGCAGGTGGATTCTTAACCACTGCGCCACCAGGGGAGTCCCTGGATAATTTATTCTAACTTATTTTTTGATTCATTTATTTTTTTCTTCCACTAGCTAGAATTGGCTGATAAGCGCATCCATTACATTTTTTATTGTAGTTAGTATGTATTTTTTCTTTCTTGCAATTTCTAATTGGTCATTTGCAGTCTATTTTATACCTATTCTCTAGAGAAAATTCCAAACTTTCCTTTCTTCAAACACAGAAGGAATAGAGGGTTTTAAGATTTATGTCTGATAGTTCTTATATCCGAATACTTTGTACCTCTATTTATTATGCTGTTTCTGCTGGTTTTCATTAATTGTACTGTACATTTTTTTGAGAATAATTTTTATTTATGTTACAAGCTTGTATATAAATAGATTTCATTAAAAATTTTTCTTCATCAAATGCATTTGCAAACAATTACAATAATTAATACTAAAATCAGTTTCCTGATTTTAGAATTTGTAAAAGTCATCTATATGCTTATATAGTTGAAAAATTTCCAAGAAAGCATCATAATTGGCAAAATCTCCAAATTTATTGGATTGAACACTTTTCTCCTTCTTCTCTAATCTGCACTGCCATCCATCTGCCTAAGGCCTTTCACATAGTGTTCAATAGAATGCTATAGAAATAAAAATGTTTATGAATAGGATGACACAACCAGGACAATACTTTTGGATTATAGACACCATCCACATGGTGGTGCAGAGAATATATTAGAAGTTAGAGACACTACCACCACCAAAAACAATGACAGGTTTGACAAATTTTTTTGCAGGTCTTGCTTAGAAGTATAGTGCATCACTTTGGAATTGTAGAAAAGTTGATACCTAATATTCTGGTCTCTAATTTTGGCTATATCTGAAATGGAGATAGAAACTTTCTATGTTGATATTTCAGTTAGCGGTGACAATTTATTTTATAGACAAGTTTATGTCTTAGATTTGTTCCCAAACTATGTGTTTAAAGTTAATTGTTGCAACATCATCTATAGCTTGGAAATGCGTTTTTCTGTGCTTGGTATTTTTACTGTGCATGGCTCATTGTTCTTGAAAATCATTGATGGGGATTCTTTGGGACCTATAATTAAGGCACCTGTAAAAATTTCCTATTGCTACTATAACAACCACAAATTTAATACCTTAAAATAACACATTTTATTCTTTTACAGTTCTGAAGTCTAAAATCAAGGTGTCAGCAGGGCTGCATTCTTCCTGGAGACTAGGGAAGAATCTGTTTCTTTGCCTTTTTTTTAGTTTCTGAGGCTGCCTGCAGTCTTTGGCTTCTGGCTCTTTTTTTGCATCACTTCAAACTCTCCTTCCATCACCACATCTCCTACTCCTGACTCTGCCTCTTTCTTCTAAGGAGCCTTATGATTGCATTGGGCCTACCTGGATAATCCAGGATAAGCTCCTAGCTCAAGATTCTTAACTTAATCACATCTGCATTGTCCCTTTTACCAAGTAAGGTAACATATTCACAGGCGCCACAGATTAGAACATGGACACCTTTTGTTCTGGGGGAGGAGGCATTCTTCTGCCTTACCACAGTACCTTCTCCAGAGAGTATTTGTGTTTGTTTCTGCCAGGCTCCAGTCCAGAACCATCTCTCAAAACAAGTTCATGGCTTGAGGTTTTATTGATCATCCTGTGATATTAATCCAGGCTGCACATCCATGGGAGGATACACTGTGTAGTCACAAATTCTTAGAGAAGGTTTTAATCCCTTCTTTTTTCTCTTCTTCCTTCTCCCCTCCATTCCCCCTCCCCCTTCTCCTTCTTCTTCTTCTTCTTCTTCTTCCAGAACCAACGCAAGATTCTTTGCAGTTCCCCAGAAGTCGGAATTAGAGCAGATTTACTTGTTTCATCTCTATCTTGAGAGTATAGCGTTTTATGGCCTCAGTTTAATTTGACTAAATCTTCTACTAGACTCCTCGCCTCCCACTTAGGATTTGACATCTGTCCCCCCTACCCTGCAGGTTTTCCAAACCAAATTCAAGTTTTCCAGGAATAACAAAACCCTCAGGCCAAGAATAGCTTTGGTGTCGTGACTTCTCTCTCTGGATTTCGGCTTTCCCTTGGATTTTGGCCTGGTAGTTCCTTATGATCTTGTCAGATTTTTAGTGCTGTTAATTAAAACATATATATTATATTCAGCATTTTTTGGTGTTTTCAGTAAAAGCATTAGTTCAAATACTTACCTGCCATCACACAAAATTAAATCCCCAAACAAATTCTTTATAATGAAAACATAATAGTTTTGCAATTTAAAACAATTATGGGCAAAACCTCAGGATATCCAAAGAGCAAGATAAGTTACAAGATAGTACATGGTCATTACCAAAAGAATGAATCTAGTGATAATTACTTCTCTTGAGTTCAGAAGAAAATGAAATCACCGGAGTTTGAAACACTTTGACTAGTTTAATGGCAGAAGTGTGATTTAAAGTGCAAGATAGACCAAAGGATTTTGATGTAATAGGTTAAAAAATATTTAATTAATTTTAATGGCTTCACCTTTAGCTCATGATCAAAACTGTGTAGCTGTGAGATAGGAATCTATGGGGTTTTTAATCTCTGCATTTCCCTTCTCCTTACTTCTCATTCAAGCACGTAGCCCTGTGATCATTGCCTAGAAGAAGGCATGCAGCAGAAGGGAAAGCAGAAATCGACCAAGCCTCCTTGGATTTTGCATCCCAAAAGTGTGAGCCCTTAAAAAAACTTAAAGGGGAAGTTAAAAGGAAGTGGGGATAAAATTCCTAGGCATAAATGGCATGTCTCAGAAGAGACATGAAAAAACAAAGATCTATCTCAGACTGTACAGATATTCTCTCAGAGGCAGGAATGAAAAGATCTGTGAGGTACTGAGCTTAGACATTGGGGTACTGCTTTCAGCTATACCACCAGGGAGACAGCACAGAGAAAGAAAGCAGCTAGAGAGAAATGGCTCTTGGAGCATCTAGACAGATGGGACATAAGCAGTCTGAAAAAGATTCCCAGGCACTAAATTGGCACAAAAGCAGCAGAGATCTTCTAGAATTGGAGGGTCCATGGAAACAGGACAATGGACTCCCAGTGGGAACTGTGTAAGTTCCCCTCCATGCCCTGGCACTGTATAAGACCTTGAAATTATGGTACAACCCAGGGAGAAGGGCATCCTTAAGAATGGCTGAGATCAACTTTCCTGTCATCCCAGTGGGATGGAGTCAGAAAGTAAGTCACGATCAGAAAGTAAGTTGAAATGTAAAAAAATAAAATAAGTTGCATATCTTATACAAGCTTGTGACTAACTTTCAAATTACTACGTCTTTATCTCTAAATCTGACATTTTCCTCAAGTTCCATCCAAGTGCTTACTGGAAATTTCTAGTTGGGTATTCCACTATCACCTCAAATGTGGCCTATTTATTACCATACCACTTATATGCCCACTGAGACAGAGAAAGCCAGCTGGGACAATTACCTCTGTACTCTTTTTCCTCTAATCAGGGGAGAAACAGGCAAAAGCAACATGAGCAGAGTGTCCCTTGTTACTTAATGTCAGAATGTTTTGTAGTTTAGCCCAGGTCAAGGAGGATGTTATGTTCTTTTAACATAAGGCCTACGTTTGTAATAAATAAAATCAAAGTTATGCCAGTAAGAGAAATAGAAGTCTTTTGTGTAGAGAGATGTGTTAAAAAAAATTAAACTTCAAGGTTGATCGTTGTTTGATTATGATTATTGAGAAGAATCCCAGCCACAGGTAGAGTGGAAACTTCCTGCTCTCATTCTTTCCCCAACTTTTCATGGGACAAAAGTGTGAAGAGCAGTGGGACTTCCCTGGTGGTGCAGTGGTTAAGAAGCCACCTGCCAATGCAGGGGACACGGGTTCGAGCCCTGGTCTGGGAAGATCCCACATGCTGTGGAGCAACTAAGCCCGTGTGCCACAACTACTGAGCCTGCGCTCTAGAGCCCGCAAGCCATAGCTACTGAAGCCTGCACACCACAACTACTGAGCCTGCATGCCACAACTACTGAGCCTGCATGCCGCAACTACTGAAGCCCACGCCTAGAGCCCATGCTCCACAACAAAGAGGAGCCACCATAATGAGAAGACCGTGCACCGCAATGGAGAGTAGCCCCTGCTCACCGCAACTAGAGAAAGCCCACGCCCAGCAATGAAGACCCAATGCAGCCAAAAATAAATAAATAAATAAATTTATTTATTAAAAAAAAAATGTGTGAAGAGCAGTGAAGGATCTGAAACCGAGCCTTACTTGCATGCTAAACGTCAGCCTGAAACTTTCAGGGATGCTGGCAGAAGACACAAGACTCTTGGGTCAGAGACAAAGAACTTTTTACTCATGGCACAGCGGACAGCATGAGCTTTCTGTTTCCTTTGGTTGCCTTTACACCCCTAAGTCCCATGAGGGTGATGCAAAATAGATTTTGTACATGCAGTAGATATGCAACAGGTCCCAAGAAGGGTTTAGGAGTTGATGAGTTGTGTAGGGACAGGTGGCAGATTCCAAGGAAATGGAGAAGCAAACACTGAAGAATGTGCAGATGGAAATAGAGCAGGTTAAAGATAGGGACATTTTCAAAGTGAGTGGGGTAGATCTTCTAACTACCACCTGAAGGTCTAGAGAGTGAAGCTTTATATGGAAAAGGGAGCAAATTGTAAAACCCAGGGACCCAATACCCCATTTTCTACTACCACCAACCACTCAACACTTGTCTCAGTAAAATATCTATCTATACTCTTCCATTTGATTTGGAGAAGGTAGCTACTGTAGGTTGGGTCCTCCAGGACGCAGACTCTGAGTTAGAGTTTAGAGTGCAAGGTGTTTATTACAGAATACCCTCAGGATTAATACCTGTAGCGGGAAAAAAAGAAGCGGGTAGGTGCAAAGAGAAAAGCCAAACTGTAATGCAGGCTTGATGACATTTTTGCCAATGCCAGGGAGAGCTCTGGAGCTAATCGTCAGAGCTGCTTTATTTGGGGTGGAAATGATGGGGCCTTTATTCTTAGTGTCAATCAGTCATTGGATGTGTGCCATTGAGAAGGGTTGTGACCTTGGGTGAGGGATGTTTCTGCAGCTGAGGCAATCCTGGAAAGAGCTAAGAGCTGGGTCCAAAAAAGCTAGTGACTGGGCAGCAAAGTCCTTCTCTAAACAGGGGTCTGGGCATCACAGTTTTGTGTCTATCGCTATATACCCTCTGCACAGCTCAAATCTACTTCTTAAAATAGGACCGGAAGGAAGCTCCTCTAGGATTCTGATGGGCCTCTCCTACTGGAGAAAACTTGGAAGAGGAATGTTAGTGAGGTGAACTACAGCCCTGTAATTGCAGCTTGTCTCAGTCCAGATGTTTGTCATCGTCAGCTGGCACCTCTGCTGTTTTTAGACATGACTACCAAGTCTAAAAGCAATATTCAGCAGTCTCTGAAACATTTGGACAGTTCCCTTTTCCCAGTACATGTGTATCTGAGTAAATGTCCATAGGTCCCAGTGGGAAAAGATTTTTACTGTGTACATTTGCCCTGCTGTTGTAGGGCTATTCCTTCTGAGGAGCTGACATCCTCTGGTCCAAGAAACTGGTTTAATTTTGAAAACAGGGCAAAAGATCATGAAGTTGTTTGGTTTTTTTTAATTTATTTTTGGCCGCGTCAGGTCTTAGTTACCTCACGTGGGATCATTCGTTGTGGTGCGCAGGATCTTTCGTTGTGTCACACGGGCTTCTCTCTAGTTGTGGCTTGCGGGTTCTCTCTCTAGCTGTGGCTCGCAGGCTCCAGGGCACATGGTCTCTGTAGTTGTGGCGTGCAGGCTCCAGAGTGCATGGGCTCTGTAGTTTTGTGGTACGAGGGCTCTCTCATTGAGGTGCCCGAGCTCAGTAGTTGTGGCACACGGGCTTAGTTGCCCCACGGCATGTGGGACCTCAGTTCCCTGACCAGAGATCGAACCTGCGTCCCCTGTCTTGTAAGGTGGATTCTCTACCACTGGACCAGAGAAGTCCCGATCATGAAGTTTTGTTGGGACAACTGTCCTCAGCCTCCTAATTAGTTATCCTTGCTCTCTTCTGATGGTACAAGTTGAATAGTGCATTTGGTTTTGTCCATCTGTTTTGTTGCTGGGGATACTGTATTATACTAACCATCTCCATAATTCTCCATGGGTCAGTTCCTCTCAGTTCCCAGCCTGAACTTGCCATTCGTTACAATAATTGCATCAACCTGGCTTCTGATCATTAAGTACTACCACCTGTCCTCTATCTTTTTGGGACCTTATCATCCCTATTGCCATGAGTAAACCTGGTTATCTAATTGTCTCTCCTATCAAGAGTGCAGGCATACAAAAGAGAACCAACACTGAAGTTTTCAGGGGATGCTTGTCTTCCTCTCACCAGCACATCCGTATGGTCTTGGTAAATTGTGTATCCTTCAGGTCTTCCCATTGAACATAACTAGAGGGGTTTTTTTGGTTTGTTCTTTGTATGATATGGTATATCTACTCTAGGATGCTTATTTCCTTGTGCCTTTCAATCCCCTTTTCCATCTGCCACAGGGATTCTGGCATTTTGACTTCCTTTATTATGCACCATCATTTTTTGCATGCTTCTGTGTGCTATCCACTTAGTGAGTTCACACTCCCTCTTGGGATCTTTGCTATAGTTGTTAAATCCTATATCTCAGGATTTAATAAATAACCCCTTTTACAATCTTTTGTTCTAATCCTCTTGATCAAGTACTCCAGAATACAGTCCCAGGCATACTTCCCAAGCTCTTTCCAGCCCATGCTGGCTGGCTCCCGCATTTCCTTTCTGTCCTTATTAGGCCCAACATGTCCCCAGCTGGGTTTTGCTTTGACCCCCCATCAGAATCATTCCCCCAACTGCCTACCTTACAGATTCTTAGAGGAGCACATATTGTCTGGCAGGAGAGAGAAATCTGCATTTTCTTAAAGCAAGAGATGCATGGTAGCTCTGAATAGGGAGGGTTGGGCCCTTTCTGTAGCCTGATAGCTTTCAGGAAACCTGAGAATTTGATATTTTCAAGGGTATCAACCCAGACTTCCCCACTCTAAGTGTTAAGGCCCAATTCTTTCTCAAATAGTGTCTTGATCTGTCTTGTTTGAAAGTTGAACTGTTTTGGAAAGTACCTACTCTAACAATTAAGTTCTGGGCCTGGTCCTAAATTTTCTATGCCCTCCTACTTCAGGAAAGGAGAGCCACTTTGTATGCTGCTAAGGGGCCGCCTGGTTTTCCATTTGACTCTCAATTGTGTGTTAATTGCTCTCAGCCTTTTGTTGTCTTTTTCTAGAGCATCAATCCACTTTAGCATTAGCTATGGAATTCCATTGTCCTTGCAGTTACTAATGTATCCATATTTCTCAAATGTCTAATACATCAGACCAGCTAGGTTATTTCTTTCCACTGGTATGCCTTCCCAGTTCACCACGAGTGGAAATTTGGACCATTGCAGAGCTCCCTGCCTCCAGAGGCTGTCCATGCTTCATTTGCTGTCAGTGATGGCATCCTCTTTATCGAGCAGGTAGTGAATGAACTAACTCTAAATCCCTATCTTATCTGTGTTTTAGACCACCCTGGCACTAATTATTGCAGGTTGGACTTTCTGGGAAGCATACTGAATTGGAGTTTAGGGTACAGGTTGTTATTAGGGAGTGCCATTGTGATCAATAGCTGTGGAAGGGAGGGAGGAGCTCTGGAGCTAAAATAGCCCATCAGAGTTTTCCTGTATTGGGCCCATTTGGCAGGGCCTTTATACTCCCCTGTTAATAAGTCATGACTATGAGCTGCTCTGGAAAGAGCATGACCTTGGGCTAGGCACTATCTGTGCCTGAGGCGGACCCCATAAGCGCTGACAGCTAAAGGCTGCCTGCTGACAGCACTTCCAGCAGCTGGAGTTACAAACTCTTTCCATGAAGGGGAATCTAGGTGGTATGTCCTGTCCTTCACAGTCGGTGAGGCAGTATCTGAAGCATTTAGGTGGAAGTCTCCTCCTTCATAAATCAGCAGGCATCTGCTCCACCTTCATTGTGTATTATTGGGTATAAGGCTTAACCACTCACAGTAAACAAGCCAGCTAAAGGAAACCTAATTTTGACCCCTATGACCTCCCCTCTTGCCATTTAGGGAGGGACCTGCCACATAGTTTTCCCCTAAATAAATCCCCTAATTAATTTCCTTCTTTCAGATAATGGTGTCATCTGTATCCCAGTCAACCATACTTCAAATGATAATATCATGGCTCATCCCTTTTCCTTAACCTTTCCAATCATTTAGCAAGCCCTGTGTTTTTTGTTTTCTGGGAATTTTTTGGTGGTAAAATACACATAACGTAAAATTGACCATTTTAGCCATTTAAAAATGTACAATTTAGTGGAATTAAGAATCGCAGTGGTGTGCAACCGTTATCACTATCTAGTTTCAGAACATTTTCATCATCCTGAAAAGAAACCCTGTATTCATTATATAGTCACTCCCCATCATCCCCTTACCCCAGTCCCTGGTAACCACTAATTTGCTTTCTGTCTCTACAGATTTGCCTATTCCAAATATTTCAAATAAATGAGATCATACAATACTGGTCCTTTTGTATATGGCTTATTTTACTTAGCATAATATCTTCACGGTTTATCCATGTTATAGCATGTATGAATACTTCATCCCTTTTATTTGCCGAGTAGTATTCCATTGTATAGGTAGACCACATTTTGTTTATCCATTCATTATTTGAACATTTGAGTTGATTCCACTCTTTGATTACTATGAATAATGCTACTATGAACATATGTGTACAAGTTTTTGTTTGAACACCTGTTTTCAGTTTTTTTGAATATATACCTAGGTGTGGAGTTGCTGGGTCATATGGTAATGCTATGGTTAACCTTTTTAGGAACAGCCAAACAAGCCCTGTGTTTTGAAATAGGCCTTCCATCTATTCATTATTTCCATTTTTGTTACCATCAGTATGAGGCCTTATTCCCTCATGCTTGAATAACTTCAAAATTTCTTTACTATCATTAATTCTCCTTCTGATAGTTCTGCTTAATGCATCACACATCTTCCCAAAATAAAGTTTTAATGCCATCAATTCACTTCCTAAACACCATTGAAGACTTCCTTCTCACTCCAGGATATTATCCTAATTCTTAGTTTGGCATGTAAATTCTCCACTTTTTCATTCCAGATTTAACTCTCACATCTGATTCTGGAAACCTTCCAGATAAACTAGTTCATTTGTCTTCTAAACACATCTTGAGTGTTTCCAGTTCTTCCTGTTTTCTTGAACTATGTCCTCATTCCATCTCAAGCAAAGATGGGTTATAACCCATTCTTGATTTAGAAAGCCATTACCCTTTCCAGTTTGCCCCACCTCTGAATTTCCAGAGCATTTTGATCATGTTGGAATTTTATAGCCTGGAACACAGAATTTATTCTTCAGAAAATATTATAGTTTTAAAGAGGACAAGATTTCAGGGGTAGGTGGATGATTTTATGTGAAAAATATAAAGAAAACCACCAAATCGAATTCATGACAGTGTTTAAAGTAACTTAAGTTTGGACTTTTGTGGAATCTAATGAAAAGAAAGAGATTTGTGAAGATGCATGCCAGACCTGAGGCAACATTCTCATACAATAATGGAAAATACCACTATGGACTTAAATCTGACTAACAAAGACCCGAGGATAATGTGAGATTGGAATCTCTGAAGAGAGAGACCATGTCCTCTATGGTTCCTCTGGCTTTGGAACTGAAAATGGGATTGTCAAAGGCAAAAATTTATTTTACTTTAAGTACAGACTCTGACCTCCCTAGTGATTTCAGCATCCATGAGTTTTTGGCCACATGCCAAGATTATCCATATGTTGTGGATACTAGGGTTAGAATATCTATAAAAGAATATGGTTCAAAATATATGAGATTTTTATAAAATTATCACTATGCAATCATTAATTATATCATTGGGAAAGTGAGATAACCAGCATACAAAGAAATAAAATCAGCTATATAGGGAGCTTTGTGATAAGCCCAGGCTTTAAAATGATCTAAAACAAAATAGAGGGTGTGTCACATAATTCAAAGACAACAAAATGTGCTGTGAATGTTTAAGACTGGAAGGCTGGAGTTCAATAGATAAGATATGCTAAAGACATGAAAAGTGCCCCATCTCCCATTTTAAAAAAAGATGTTTAGATGATTGGATTAAAATGATTGAAAAGACACACTTTAGCTATTTTAGCAGGTTAAGCAATGTTTACTAAGGAAGACAGGACTTGGTAACTCCTATTTTCCTTCCATTTTGTCTAGCAAAGAGCATTCAAAAGTAGAACTAACAAAGTGGAAAGAGAATAGAAGCTGTTTATAAGTAAGGAAATGGTTTTAATGCACCTAGGAGCTTTAGATAAATTTAGAATTCTTTATTTATACAAATTGTAATGTAGACTGAGACACTTTTCTAAATACATATGCGAAAGGTCTTCTGGGTCAGAGCGGTTGCAAGTCTGAACAGGAGAAGAAGGATACTATTGGACTTGGTCATGACCATGGACTGTGGTATGTTGCTGAAGAGTCAACGATGCTTGTTTTTGCTTGGGATGAGAGGAGCCGTAAGGAGACCCTTTGGTCTCCCTTGCAGTCATTTGGTGGCAAGTTGATTACATGAGATAATGTCCACCTTTGAAAGATCAAAAATTCATTCTAACTATGATCATTCTGGGTATGGGTGTGTCTTTCTCATTTACAGAACCTAATCTAACTGTATTCTTTGACGGCTCATAGATTTTGATTAACTGACATAAGATCCCATATAATATCTCCTTAGAACAAAGGACCCATCTTATGGCAAAGGAGAAGAGACAACTTGCGTTTGAATATAGAATCCACTGGTCCTACCACATATAGCATGACCCGGGAGCTGTCAGCCTGATAATGTGGTGGAATGGCTTTTTGAAGCTTTTGCTGAGGTGCTAGCTGGGAGATGACTCCTGAGTGAGAAAGGAGCGCTGTTCTTTAGAATGTTGTGTACATACTAAAGTGATGATTATTATATGGAGCTATGTCTCAGGTAGTTAGAATGCATAGCTTAAGGTTCTAAGGGGTAGAAATAGTAGTATCCCTACTCAGCATCACTCCCAATGACCCACTTGGAGAATTTGTCTTCCTATCCTTTCAGGTTTAGAATCTGAGGGTTGAGAGTTCTGAATTTTCAAGGGGGTGGGTCCTTCCACCAAGGAACATAGAGTACCTCTAAACCTAAAGCTATAACTACTTCCTGGTCACTTTGCAATCCTTGTCCCTCTACAGCAGTTGGTAGGCAAAGAAAGTAACTACCACACTGGCAAGGGTAATAACCTTCATCATTATGAAGAGGTAGAACTGTTGATATCTAAAGGAGCAGGGGGAAATGGCTTTGCTATTCAGGTGATCTGCTGTGGCATCTATTATTCTCCTGCCTGATTTTAACTGTAAATAGATGAAAATAGCCATCATAGCCTGAGAAGGGCCTTAGCCCTGCTCACAATGAGGGTCTGAGATACTACACCAGGCAAACCTAATCCAGTGGAAACCCTTGCCAGTGGAGAGGAGAATCTAGAATGAGCGGCAGAGGAGCGAGATGATGAGTATCTGGCCTTGTGATCAAATGTAGCAGCAGAGGACTAAAGTCTGTCCCGCTGACCTTCCTTTTTGGGGAAGTGAATGCTCCAGAATGCTGGAGAAGCTGTGACTGGGCGGAGTGAACTCACTGTAACAGCACACTGATGTGAGCAGTACAAGGTGTGGACTACAGTCATTGCTATTGGTGGCCCACCCATACCTGCTTCTCCAGGTCAGCGCATCTGTCCTTGAGCTGCTGCCTGTGTGCCTATTGATACTGGCTCACAGCTGCACGCAACTCTGGAGAATTGCCTTGGGACACTAGTTGCTGCTTCACCCAGTAATGCCTGGGAAATAATGCCTCCCCTCCCCCGTGGTGGCCCAAAGCCAATGGCTGACTGCTTTGGAGATACAAAGCCTCTTCTCAAGGTGGGTCAGGTCTGAGGTGCAATCGATGTCATGCCCCTGGTCTATGGCTAGACTTCAGCTGAAACCATTTCTTTGCTTAGCATCTTCCCCTGTACTATCGTGCTTCCCTTACATCCTGATACTTTCTGCTGAGAACACTCCTTCAGTAAATCACTTACACAAGAGTCCTTGCTATGCTTCTAGGGATCCCGACTAACGAAGTCCCCTCTTCTCCATCTCCAAAAAGAAAATTCCTGGGGAAGAATTCTGGTTGGCCTGGTATGCAGTAGAAAATTAACCTTATGCCGAGAGTGGTCTGGCCTTTCCCTCAACTACAGGGAGGTGATCTCTAGGCCGTTGGAATGTCCTGCCTGATTGGAGTATCGTTGCCTGAGGGTTTTGGCCCACTAGTTATCCATCTAAAAATGTGATTTATGATGGGGGCTTTGGGCCGTGAGGTATCAGTTTTGTCTCCAGAAGGGACTGGAGACTAAAGATATCAGCCCAACCTCCCAGAAGGGCTGGAGAGTGAAGGTCAGCCATGTAGATAGTGTGTGATGGAGCCCCAGTAAAAACTCTAAACACCGAAGACTGGGGTTTGCTTCCTTGGCTGGCCATGCGTATTGTCACATAACATGGCCATAAGGAGTTAACACTGTCCATGGCTCCATATGAAGAGGACAACCAGGAGCTCTGTATTTGGACCCATCCTGGACTCTGCCCTATGCATGCATCTCTTCCCTTGACTGATTTTAATCCCTGTAAGATCCCATAACTGTGGGTGTAGCAGCTTTCAGTGCATACTGAGTCCTTCTAGCGAATTATCAAAGCTGAGTGTGGTTTGGGGAATACCCCACATTTGCAACTGGTGTCCTAAGTGATGGCAGTCTTGTGTGGACACTGTTCCTCCTAAGTGTTCAGTTGGCTAAACTCTCACACTTGGCTTGGCATCTCATCTCCAGCTCTGGAACCATCACTAGGACCAAGTGAGTGCCGCCCATCAGTACATGTGATTGGAGTTGGGAGGCAGGGGAGCTGGTCGGATGGACTGACAAAGAGATGTTTAGTTTCAGCAGCATTTTCTGGGACCTGGCATCTGCCCTGCCGTGACCAAAGTCTGCTTTTCCATTCAGACTATTGTTGATGCTGCTTCTTTTCCTTTCTTCTCTTTCTTGCGTCAGGGACAGATATTCCCCTCTCACCCCTAACCTTCACCCTCCTCCTCCCTTCAGATGCCCAATGTATGCTTTTGTTGACACATCTGATATTATTTTGCTTGGAAATCTGTATTGAATCCTTCTTTATCTGATGCACAGATACAACTCCTGTACTATATATTTTTATCTCTGAAATTGAGTTTCTAATGTTAAAATGTTTCTTTACATTGAAACTTCTTTGTGAATAGATGTAGTAGGGCATCCATAGCATTGTCTTTATGATTTTTAAAGATCTGTGGTAATTTTCTTCTGAAGTTTTATTATCCTAGATAATAATATCACCTCATACCTTAGTTTTCCCTGTCGTCAGGTGTTAGTTGATATTGGGAGCTAGGAGGAGGCTACATGACTGTGACCCAAAGATATGAAGGAAATTTAAGTTGGAATTTGAATACTAGCAGATTTTAAACACAAGTTCTGTTTCACTTAGGATTAGTTTAGTAACTGGGGTAATACATCTACCAATACATCCCATTTGGTAGACCAATTGGGAGAGTAAAAAGGCGGACGCTAAGAAACCAAGACACAGATTGAGAAGCGTAGACATTATCTAAAGATTTCACTAATATCCAAATGAGAAAGGACCAGTTAGCATTAGATCATCACAGTAACAAAGCCTGTGTTTTATTTTCATTTTGCTATACATATATTAAAGTAAGCTGAACTATACACGTAAATGAAATTTTTTTTTTTTGCTTAACTGGTAATAAACTGTACATATTTTATTCCATAAGATAAGCCTATTTTTTCTCAACTGCTTTACTGAAACCAGACCCAGTGCAGCACCTTATTAGCTGAGTGGCTGGGGACCCTTTACTGTACCTCTCTGAGTCTTAGTTTCGTATCTGTAAAATACTAGTAAGTCTAAGTACCTTGTCAGTTGTTGAGAGCATTATAGATAATTTACAAAAAGTGCTTGGCCCAATTGAGGTGCTCAGTAAATGTAGCCATTACTATTAGCTCTTATAACATTCCAGGTTTAAAAAACTTCTCACCAAGTATTCTTAAGGAGACACCACTCTGGTGTTCTAACTGGATGTACAAGTTAATCAGCATCCTGTTTTGAATGTATACAAGTACAAACCATTCCTTTTGGGTTTCCATCCTTTCTACGTCACGAATCACTTCTTGAGGACTGAGTTTTATAGGCTCTGCCTTCACTAGCCCTGCTCTTTTGAAGGCACCAATACCCTCAGCCCGACATTCAGCTAAACCAGGTTCCTGACTCTCTTGCAGCCATTGCTTTTATCTTTGTTCCTAACAGGCAGTGTTTAAAATCAGATTCAAACCAGAGTCGTTGGAATATGGGATTCATCTTACTGCTTTAAGCCTGGGTTTTGTGTGCCTGGGAAGAGCCCTGGCTTCTCATATGGCCCGAAGCCCAGGCTCTGCTCATCCTTCTATACTCTTCCAGGCCATTTGACTGGATTTCTGTCTCAGTTAACTGTTCAGAACTCAAGTTCCCCTTTGGAACAGGAGGACTGAACCAAATCCACGTGAATGGGACCCTAACAGCCCACTCTTGAGGTGCTGAATCCTGTGCTCCGTAAACTAAGGCTTTGTTAGACTTCAGCTGCTGAAACCCCAAAGCACTACCTCTTCTGACTTCATTATTTTCTAATCTCTATACCCTTGCCCACTGGAATGGACCAACTTTCATTGCCAGTCTGAATCAGTGAAGAATTTGCCATTTGAACACTAGCTTGCAGCCCCATGACCCAACTTATACGTGGATCTGTTCCTCCTCCTGTCTCATCCGGGATTCAGCCCCAGTATACCTCAGGGTCAAGCTCATACAAGTGTTCAGTACTGCTAAATGCACTCCGGTATTATACCTTTTAAAAATTCACATAAATTACATTCCGTATAGTACTTTGTAGAGCTACCTGCTGTCTACTGTATTACATGAGTTCTTTTAAAATCTTCTAATTATCTAATTTTGTGACAGTCATTCTAGTTTGTCACTGAGTTTCAAATTCCATTTTGTTTTAAAGCCCTAGGAAAATTGCACACACGGCTTTAATTAGTATCAATTTGGTTGTCAAATTTTCAAGATGAAGCCATTGTGTTTCAGCATTATTTAAAGCTAGGCAATTGAAATAACTGGGGATTTTTCAAGAATCACTCATTATGACCCAATTTTAAAGTTATTTTAAATGTAACATTAAAAAGAATTATTAACAAGTCTGTATGCTATCTCTTTGGGCTACAATATCTCAAAGTTATATAAAAAGCTAATTGCTAGCCAAAGGTCCTTTTACACTTTTCATTGTGTAAAATATACTGTCAACTCAATTATCTGCATCGGGAGAAGTAGAGGTTGAGCAATCCAAAAGGAATTTATGTTTGTCTTTGGGATGTTTTTGCCCTTAAATTTGAATATGGGTGAGTCTGATGTCTGGGGAATTCATGTCAAAATAATGAAGCTGTATTACAAAGATCTCAAATCAGGAAGCTGATGAGTTCAATTTTTTTTTTTTTTTTGAGTTGCTTTCCCAGGTTGAAAGAAGCAAGTAAAGCTGAGCTCTAGTCCTCATTGGAAGATTAGAATATTGAACCCAGATGTTAAATCATGGGTCTGGGAAGAATTCAGTAGCAGATTAGAAGCTGCTGAAGTAAGGATTTTTAGATCCCTATTAGGTTACAAATTTAGATTCCTATTGGGAAACAACAACAAAAAAGGAAGAGAGATTATGTCATAGGAAAAAAAAACATTTAGAGAAAATACTGCAGAAATTCTGTAAAGAGAACAGGGAATGATATCTGGCCAAGTATTATGTTGGCTTAGAATATCTCTACCAAATTCGATATACTGCATGCCATGGACGTAGAGGTAAATTGGAAAAGGAAGTGAAATAATAAGCTAATGAAGTAAAAACTAGTGTCTTTGAAGATTAGGGCATTTCTTGTGTCCTGGTATGTAAGAAATGCACATACACACAATATGTAAAAACAAATACTCTTTTGAATAATTTTTCACCATATGTATCTTTTACTACCCAATAACAAACTTGAAAATAGACACCTTGAATTTGAAAATATATATGGAATTTGACAGAAACAGCAAATGTTTCTCCTAATGAGAAGTACCTAACACTCTACCTAGCTAGCTTAGTTTGCCACAAAATTTCTAAATTGAAAGGCAGCATGCTTTGTTTATCTTCTTCAACTAGACAGTACATGCCTTAAGGCAAATTACTGTATTATAGTTCTTTATATCCAACGCAGGCTCTAGGAAAACACTTTGCACATAGTAGGTGCATATTTTTGAATGAATGAAGGCATGAATATGGAATGCATGAGTGTCTCTGGTTAAATCTGGCTGCCCCAAATAACAAGAACACAGCAGAGGCAATTTGATCATTTTAGCCCTTTTAATGACCCACCAAATTGCCTCTGCCATGTTGATTGTGTGATCTGCAATAAACAGTTATAGCTACTATAATTTATTTCATTTATATTCCACCTCATTTACAAAAAAATTTTTAGATGGCACCAAAATTGCTCTATTGATCATGCCACCCTGTTTAGTTTTTTTTTTAAGATCCTAACAATGTTCAACATGCTGTGCCATGTATGTTTAGTTTTTCTTTCATAATGGTTCATTTTTAAAAAAATATTTATTTATCTTAGTTGCAGCAGGCAAGCTCCTTAGTTGTGGCACGCAGGGTCCTTAGTTGTGGCATATGAACTCTTAGTTGCAGCACGCATGTGGGATCTAGTTCCCTGACCAGGGATTGAACCCGGGCCCCCTGCATTGGGAGTGTGGAGTCTTATCCACTGCGCCATCAGGGAAGTCGCATGTTTTGGTAACACTTCCTTTGCCTTGGCAGATGTACTGATCTCATTTAACTATGTCATTCCATCTTTGTTGTAAACATATACTCTCTCTCTCTCTCTCTCTCTCTCCCTCTCTCTCTCTCTCTCTCTCTCTCTCTCTCTATATATATATATATATATATATATATGGGACACGAGATAGTCCTTCACATTTGTAACTATATTTGTTTTAATAATGGGAATCGATTTACTGGTGTGTAGCTAGCTAGGCAATTAAGAAATGACGCTTTTTTTCCTGTTTCTTAACAATCATATAGATGCCCTTTCAGGAAAACTAATATTTAGCAATAATAGCTAACATTCATTCAGTACTTACCATCTTCCTAGCACTGTGCTTGGCTCTTTAAATGCCTTATTTCTTTTTTATTTAAAACTTTTAATATATGCACATGTAATTTTATATAAATTTATAAGTATGATTATACCATGCATGGTGGGAAGAGCCTGAGGGTCTGGGTGTTTCCCCTTCACATCAAGGCAAGAAAGAGGAACTTAGGGAAACCACTAAAAGAGCTTAATATGTGCTCCCTGGCGTTTGGTGGATTCAGAAGACCGGTGTCAGAATAATGCTTGAAAAATCTAAAAAATGAGGGCTTAAGAGGAAGTCACCAATGGCTGCAGTTGGGAAATCAGTGCCCTTTAGAGTCTGTCACAACAAGAGTTGTGAGGTTTCCCATGGACCAGATCTGGGTGGATAATGTGACAGAGTCAGTCTGGGGTTGTCTTAGTTCCTGCCCAGGAGGAAGCCTCAGTAGAAGTAGGCCAGAAGTGGACCCGCAGAATCCTCAGGGTATGGAAGAAATCACAAATGACTAGCTGGAATAGAGATGGATTGGACACATGCAGAGTGGTGGTCATGGTGATAAGGTTTGCAAAATAACCCAAGCATCATCTAAGAGAGAAAGAGCCAGATTTAAACATCTGCCAAGTCTAAAAGGAGCCAATGGCAGCCAGCATCAGCATCAGTTAAGTAAGAATTTTCCTGCCCTGCTTTCCTCTCCTCTCCCTCTGCACTCCAGCTTTGGAGAGTAGTAAAACTATGAGAGGAGCAGTAGAAATGCAATGAAAAGGAAAATAAATGGATCATATTCCCTTTCCTGATTTCTGGCTTCTCTGACTGCAGGCTGCTTTGGGTGCAGCAAATCTGAGCCACATATAGAGAGGAGAAGCCTAAAATATAAATGAAGTTTCTAATTTTGATTATTAAATGGGAATAGAATTTTTTGTTTGCTCCTATATGTTTATTTTATTGTTTCTTAAATTGAGATATAATTGACATATAACATTATATTAGTTTCAGGTGTGCAACATAATGATTCGATAGATGTATTTATTGCAAAAACGATCACCATAATAAGTCTAGTTAACACCCATCACCACACATAGTTAACAGATTTTTTTTCTTGTGATAAGAACTTTAAAGATCTACTGTCTTATAACTTTGAAACATACAAGACAGTATTATTAACTGTAGTCACCATGCTGTACATTGCATCCCCAGGAGTGCCACTCTGTTTTTATTCTAAGTTTCTAGATCTTCTGTCAACAAGTTTCTTGTTATCAGTAAGGAAAATAATCTCAAAGCAGTACCAAGTGGCTTCAGTCACTTTCATACCTTTCCTTCAAATTACACGTCTGCCTTAAAAGTAAAGCCACTTTTTGACCTTTCCTTCTTTATTTATCCTTGATAGAAATATACTTTGATTAGTTAGAAATCTAAACTGTATACTAGCTTTTAAATTTAGTGTCCAGGTTTCTTTGATATGAATTTATGCAGAAAATGTAGATTTGTTTAAAGATCATAAACCATTTTATTTTTCTGTTATACTTCTCTCTTCTTCCTATCTACACTGGGCCCTCATTATATAATCAGAAAAATAAGTTACTATAATTTTTTTTACCCTGCCTCTTCCTCAAGCTGTCTCATCTATCCTTTTCTTTAGTGGTGAACTTGGAAAAGGAGCCCACTCACATTACTGCTTTCACTTTTTCACTGCCACTCACTCTGATCCTCCCAACTCTGGTTCACGTCTCCAGTGAAACTGCTTTTCAAAGGCCACTCTTGTCCATCCTAAGATTCAAAGGCTCTCTCTTAGGCTTTGTTTTTCTGGATCACGTTTGTGACAGTGCTTAAGGCAGTGCCCAGTAACCAGTCAATTCTTAATACATTTTAGTTCTATTCCCACAAGAATTTGTTTAATATTATTGATTAAATGAATAAATACATAGTATTCTTTATCTGCATAAAAGATCGAGTCAAATGAAGATTTAGGCAGTCCTGGTTTACCTGTTGCTAATGCAGCACAATACATTTCAACACTTTTTCACTCATATCCAGGGTGTGGGGCCCGATATTTTAGAAATTCAGCTCTCGTTTGTTGTACTTCATTGCCATGCTTAGTAATATAATTATTTACCTAAAATATAAAATAAATAAGTTCTGGGGATGTAATGTTCAGTATGGTGACTATAGTTAATAAAACTGTATTGTATATTTGAAAGTTGCTAAGAGATTAGGTATTAAAAGTTCTCATCACAAGAAAAAAATGTAACTATGTGAGTTGATGGATGTTAACTAAACTTATTGGGGTGATCATTTTGCAATAGTACATATATCAAATTACTATGTTGTACACCTAAAACAAATACAATGTTATATGTCAAGTATACCTCAATAAAATAGGAAAAATGATATAGTTTTCTGGCAGGGAAATGACTCGGTCCACTGTGACTATAAGCAGTGGGATAGCTGCCTTCCCTATAAGAAATCAAGCATAAGTTTGTTTTCTATATCTGTGACTCTATTTCTGTTTTGTAAATAAGTTCATTTGTACCATTTTTTTAGATTCCACACATAAGTGATATCATATGATATTTGTCTTTCTACTTCACTCAATATGACAATCTCTAGGTCCATCCATGTTGCTGCAAATGGCATTATTTCGTTCTTTTTTATGGCTAAGTAATATTCCATTGTATATATGGGGGGAATGAATTGGGAGATTGGGATTGACATATACACACTACTATATATAAAATACATAACTAATAAGAACTTACTGTATGGCACAGGGAACTCTACTCAATATTCTGTAATGACCTATATGGAAAAAGAATCTAAAAAAGAGCAGATGTATGTATATGTATAACTGGCTCACTTTGCTATACGGCAGAAACTAACACAACATTGTAAATCAACTATATTCCGATAAAAAAATTAATAAAGAAAGAATTCAAGCTAGCAGCCAAATGAAAGTCAGAGAAGGGGATATAGCAAGCTGTTAATTGAATTAAGGTGCCTCCAGATCACAAGCCAGTGGTCTCTTGTCTCAACTTTTATTTTCCACCCTCCTCCCAAGTTTATTGTCTAGAATGGCCTCTGATGAGAGAATCTGCCTCTGTTCCCTAACTTTGGATTCCCCATTCTTTATCACAGCTCCTCTTCCCAGCCCAAAGACATGGACAGCTGTTTCCAGTTTCCCTCTCTGGCAACCCTCAGGCTATCCCACCTGATCACTGCCAAGGCTGAAGGGGGGTAAAAGTTGTTAAACCCTGGGCAGGAAGTAGCCTCAGCTCTGTTATCTAAATTTAGCCTGATGGGAATGAAACCAACCAACATTTATTAAATGCCTACTGTACGCCAGACGTTTAAAAAATAACAGTTTTATTGAGATATAAATTCACCCTTTTAAAGTGTATAATTCAGTGGTTTTTTAGTGTATTTGTAGAGTTGTGCAGTTATCACCATTATCTAATTTTAGAACATTTTCATCACCCCAAAAGGAAACCTTGTACTCATTAGCATACACTCCCCAGTCTCCATTTCCCCAACCCCAGAAAACTACTTGACTACTTTATACCTTTATGGTTTTGCCTATTCTGGGCACTTCACATAAATGGAATAATGTATAGCCTTTTATGTCTGGTTTCCTTAAGTTAGACTAATATTTCCAATGTTCATGCATGTTGTAGTGTGTATCAGCACTTCATTTATTTTTATAACCTATAATATTGCATCGTATGGGTATGTCACATTTTGTTTGTAGATTCATTAGTTGATGGGCATTTGGGTTGTTTCCACTTTTTAGCTATTATGAATAATGCTACTGTACAAGTTTTTTTGTGAACATAAGTTTTCAGTTCTCTTCAGGATAAATCTAGGAAGGAAAATACTGGGTCATATGGTACTCCATATTTAACTTTTGAGGAATCACCAAACTGATTTCCAAACTGGCTGTACCACTTGATATCTTATCAGCAGTATATGAGTGTTCCAATTTCTTCATATCCTTGCCAATACTTGTTACTGCCCACCTTTTTGATTATAGCCATCCTAGTGGGACTGAAATGATATTTTATTGTGGTTTTGATTTGCATTTGCTGATTAATGATGTTGAACATCTTTTCATGTGCTTATTGACCATTTCTTTGTCTTTTTTTGGAGAAATATCAATTCAAATCCTTTGCCCATTCTCTAATTAGTTGTCTTTTTATTGTTGAGTTGTAAGAATTCTTTATATATTCTGGATACTAGGCCTTCATCAAATAGTACATAATTTGCAAATGTTTTCTCCCAATTTGTGGGTTGTCTTTTCATTTTCTTAATTGTGTCCTTTGAGGGACAAAAGTTTTTAACTTTAATGATGTCCAGTTTATCTATTTTTTCTTTTGTTGCTTGTGCTTTTGGTATCATATCTAAGAGACCGTTGCCTAATCCAGGGTCATGAAGATTTACCTCTTTGCTTTCTTCTAATAGTATTATAGTTTTAGTTCCTACATTTAGATCTATGACCCATTTTTAAATTAATTTTTGTATATTGGGTGAGGGAGGGGTTCAACTTTATTCTTTTGCATATGGATAGCCAGTGGTCCCATCATCAGTTGTTGAAAAGATTATCCTTTTCACATTGAATTATATTATCCCTTTTCAAAGATCAATTGACCATAAGTAGAAGTTTCTTTTGTTTCTGGATTCTTGATTCTATTCCACTGATCTGTATCCTTCTGCCACTCCTACATTGCCTTCATTAGCATAGCTTTGTAGTAAGTTTTGAAATTGAAAAATGTGAGTCCTTCAACTTCATTCTTTTTCAAGATTGATTTGGCTTTTCAGGATTCCTTGTATTTTCATATGAATTTTAGGATCAGCTTATTAATTTCTGCAAAAAAACTACCCAGGATTTTCATACTGATTGAGTTGAATTTGTAGATCACTTTGGGGAGTACTGCCATCTTAACAATATTAAGTCTTCTGAATCATATACGTGGAATGTCTCTCCATTTATTTAGATCTTTAATTTCTTTTAAAATGTTTATAGTTTTCATTGTGTAAATATTGCTCTTTTGTTGAATTTATTCCAAAGTGTTTTATTCTTTTTGGTGCTCTTGTAAATGGAATGCTTTTCTTAATTTCAATTTCAGATTGTTCCTTGATAGTGTATAGAAATATAATTGATTATTTATACTGATCTTGTGTTCCACAACTTTGCTGAATTCTTCTCTTAGTCCTAATGGTATATTGTGTGGATTCCTTAGGGTTTTCTATGTCCAAGATCATGTCATCTGAAAATAGAGATAGTTTTTATTTCTTCTTTTCCAATCCGAATGCCTTTTACTTCTTTTTCTTGATTTTCCTCTGGCTAGAATCGCCAATACAATGTTGAAGTAAAGTGGCCAGAGCAGACATCATATTCCTGTTTTTGATTTTAGGAGGAAAGCATTCATTATTTCACTGGTAAGTATGATGACAGCTGTGGGTTTTAAATGGATGACCTTTGTCAAGTTGAAGAAATTCCCTTCTATTTCTTATTTATTGGGTGTTTTTATTAAGAAAGGGTGTTAGAATTTGTCACATTTTTTTCTATGTCTATTGAGAAGACCATGTGGTTTTTGGGGTTTTTTCTATTAATATCACATTAATTAATTTTCCAATTTAATCAAACTTTTCATTCCTAGGATAAATCCTACTTGGTGTGTAAACCTTTTAATATATTGCTGGATTTGATTTGCTAGTATTTGCTGGTATTGAGAATTTTAACCTCTATATTCATAAGAAATATTGGTCTGTAGTTTGCTTCTTTTGTGGTGTCTGATTTTTATATAAGGGTAATACTGGCCTCATATAATAAATTGGGGAAAGTTTCCTCCTTTTCTATTTTACAAAAAAGTTTTAAAATGATTGATGTTAAGTCTTATTTAAAAGCTGAGTAGAACCCTGGGTGGATTTTTAAATTACTAATTTAATATCTTTACATATCATGATTTTGTTCAGATTTTCTATTTCTTCTTGACTCAGTTTTGGTAGTTTGTCTTTACAAGAATATATTCAATCTAGGCTATTGAATTTGTTGGCAAACAATTATTCATTCCCTTATACTCCTTTTATTTTTTTTTATAGGAGTATAGTTGCTTTACAATGTTCTGTTAGCTTCTACTGTGCAGCAAAATGAATCAGCCATACATATACGTATATCCCCTCCCTTTTGGATTACCCTCCCATTTAGGACACCACAGTGCATTAAGTAGAGTTCCATGTGCTGTACATTATGTTCCTGTCAGTTGTCTATTTTATACGTACTATGAGTAGTGTATATGTGTCAATCCCAATCTCCCAATTCCTCCCAACCCACTCCTTTCCCCCTTGGTATCCATACATTAGCTCTCTACGTCTGTGTCTCTATTTCTGCTTGGCAGATAAGGTCATCTATACCATTTTTCTAGATTCCACATATATGAGTTAATATACAATATTTGTTTTTCTCTTTCTGAGTTACTTCACTCTGTATGACACTCTCTAGGTCCATCCATGCCTCTACAAATAACCCCATTCCGTTCCCTTTTATAGCTGATTAATATTCCATTGTATATATGTACCACATTTTCTTTATCCATTCCTCTGTTGATGGACATTTAGGTTGCTTCCATGTCCTGGCTATTGTAAATAGTGCTGCTATGAACACTGGGGTGCATGTGTCTTTTGAATTATGGTTATCTCTGGGTATATGCCCAGTAGTGACATTGCTGGCTCATATGGTAGTTCTATTTTTAGTTTTTTAAGGAACCTCCATACTGTTCTCCATGCTGTATCAATATGCATTCCCACCAACAGTGTAAGAGGGTTCCCTTTTCTCCACACCCTCTCCAGCATTTATTGTTTGTAGATTTTTTGTTGATAGCCATTCTTACCGGTGTGAGGTGATACCTCATTGTAGTTTTGATTTGCATTTCTCTAATAATTAGTGATGTTGAACATCTTTTCATGTGTTTTTTGGCCATCTATATGTCTTCTTTTGAGAAATGTCTATTTAGGTCTTCTGCCCATTTTTGGATTGTGTTGTTTGTTTTTTTGATATTGAGCTTCATGAGCTGCTTATGTATTTTGGTGATTAATCCTTTGTCAGTTGCTTTGTTTGCAAATATTTTCTCCCATTCTGAGGGTTGTTTTTTCGTCTTGTTTATGGTTTCCTTTGCTGTGCAAAAGCTTTTAGGTTTCATTAGGTCCCATTTGTTTATTTTTGGTTTTATTTCCATTACTGTAGGAGGTGGGTCAAAAAAGATCTTGCTACAATTTATGTCAAAGAGTGTTCTCCCTACGTTTTCCTTGCAGAGTTTTATAGTGTCTGACCTTATATTTAGGCCTTTAATCCATTTTGAGTTTATTTTTGTGTATGGTGTTAGGGAGTGTTCTAATTTCATTCTTCTACATGTAGGTATCCAGTTTTCCCAGCACCATTTATTGAAGAGGCTATCTTTTCTCTATTGTATACCTTTGTCTCCTTTGTCATAGATTAGGTGGCCATAGGTGGGTGGATTTATCTCTGGGCTTTCTATCCTATTCCATTGATCTATATTTCTGTTTTTATGCCAATACCATACTGTCTTGATTACTGTAGCTTTGTAGTATAGTCTGAAGTCAGGGAGCCTGATTCCTCCAGTTCTGTTTTTCTTTCTCAAGATTGCTTTGGGTATTTGGGGTCTTTTGTGTCTCCATACAAACTGTAAAATTGTTTGTTCTAATTACAGGAGGAATGCCATTGGTAATTTGATAGGGATTGCATTGAATTTGTAGATTGCTTGGGTAGTATAGTCATTTTCACAATATTGATTCTTCCAATCCAAGAACATGGTATTCTCTCCATGTGTTTGTGTCATCTCTGATTTCTTTCAACATTATCTTATAGTTTTCTGTGTCCAGGTCTTTTGCCTCCTCATGTATGTTTATTCCTATGTATTTTATTCTTTTTGTTGCAATGGTAAATGAGATTGTTTCCTTAATTTCTCTTTCTGATCTTTTGTTATTAGTGTTTAGGAATGCAAGAGATTTCTGTGTATTAATTTTCTATCCTTCAACTTTACTAAATTCATTGATTAACTCTAGTAGTTTTCTGGTGGCATCCGTAGGATTTCCCATGTATAGGATCATGTCATCTGCAAACAGTGAGAGTTTTACTTCTTTTCCTCCTTAGGTAGGTTTATTCCTAGGTATTTTATTCTTTTTGTTGCAGTGGTAAACGGGAGTGTTTACTTAATTTCTCTTTCAGATTTTTCATCATTAGTATATAGGAATGCAAGAGATTTCTGTGCATTAATTTTGTATCCTGCTACTTTACCAGATTCATTGATTAGCTCTAGTAGTTTTCTGAATCCTTAGGATTCTCTATGTATAGTATCATGTCATCTGCAAACTGTGACAGCTTGACTTCATTTCAGGTTGGATTCCTTTTATTTCTTTTTCTTCTCTGATTGCTGTGGCTAACACTTCCAAAACTATGTTGAATAATACTGGTGAGAGTGGACAACCTTGTCTTGTTACTGATCTTAGAGGAAATGGTTTCAGTTTTTCACCATTGAGAACAATGTCAGTGGTGGGTTTGTCATATATGGCCTTTATGATGTTGAGGTAAGTTCCCTCTATGCCTACTTTCTGGAGGGCTTTTATCATAAATCAGTGTTGAATTTTGTCAAAAGCTTTCTCTGCATCTATTGAGATGATCATATGGTTTTTCTCCTTCCATTTGTTAATATGGTGTATCACATTGATTTACTTGTGTATATTGAAGAATCCTTGCATTCCTGCATAAACCCCCCTTGATCATGGTGTATGATCCTTTTAATATGCTGTTGGATTCTGCTTGCCAGTATTTTCTTCAGGATTTTTGCATCTATGTTCATCAGTGCTATTGGCCTGTAGTTTTCTTTCTTTGTGACATCTTTGTGTGGTTCTGGTATCAGGGTGATGGTGGCCTTGTAGAATGAGTTCAGGAGTGTACCTCCCTCTGCTATATTTTGGAAGAGTTTGAGAAGGATAGGTGTTAGCTCTTCTCTAAATGTTTGACAGAATTCCACTGTGAAGCCAGCTGGTCCTGAGCTTTTGTTTGTTGGAAGATTTTTGCTCACAGTCTCAATTTCAGTACTTGTGATTGGTCTGTTTATATTTTCTATTTCTTCCTGGTTCACTCTCTGAACGTTGTGCTTTTCTAAGAATTTGTCCCTTTCTTTCAGGTTGTCCATTTTATGGACATATAGTTGCTTGTAGTAATCTCTCATGATCCTTTGTATTTCTGCAGTGTCAGTTGTTACTTCTCCTTTTTCATTTATAATTTTCTTGATTTGAGTCTTCTCCCTTTTTTTCTTGATGAGTCTGGCTAATGGGTTATCAATTTTGTTTATCTTCTCAAAGAACCAGCTTTTAGTTTTATTGATCTTTGCAATTGTTTCCTTCATTTCTTTTTTCATTTATTTCTGATCTGATCTTTATGATTTCTTTCCTTCTGCTAACTTTGGGGCGTTTTTTTGTTCTTCTTTCTCTAATTGCTTTAGGTGTAAGGTTAGGTTGTTTATTTGAGATGTTTCTTGCTTCTTGAGGTAGGATTGTGTTGCTATAAACTTCCCTCTTAGAACTGCTTTTGCTGCATCGCATAGTTTTTGGGTTGTCGTGTTTTCATTGTCATTTGTTTCTAGGTATTTTTTGATTTCCTCTTTGATTTCTTCAGTGATCTCTTGGTTATTTAGTAATGTATTGTTTAGCCTTCATGTATTGGTATTTTCTACAGATTTCTTCCAGTAATTGATATCTAGTCTCACGGCATTGTGGTTGGAAAAGATACTTCATACAATTTCAGTTTTCGTAAATTTACTAAGGCTCTATTTGTGACCCAAGATGTGATCTATCCTGGAAACTGTTCCGTGTGTACTTGAAAAGAAATTGTATTTTGCTGCTTTCAGGTGGAATATCCTATGAATATCAATTAAGTCTATATGGTCTATTGTGTCATTTAAAGCTTGTGTTTCCTGATTTATTTTATCTGGATGATGTGTCCATTGGTGTAAGTGGGATGTTAAAATCTCCCACTATTATTGTGTTACTGTCCATTTCCCCTTTTATAGCTGTTAGCATTTTCCTTATGTATTGAGGTTCTCCTATGTTGGGTGCATAGATATTTACAATTGTTATATCTTCTTCTTGGATTGATCCCTTGATTATTATGCAGTGTCCTTCCTTGTTTCTTGTAATATTCTTTATTTTAAAATCTATTGTGTCTGATATGAATATTGCTACTCCAGCTTACTTTTGATTCCCACTTGCATGGAATATCTTTTTCCATCCCCTCACTGTCAGACTGTATGTGTCCCTAGGTCTGAGGTGGGTCTGTTGTAGACAGCGTATACACTTGTCTTGTTTTTGTATCCATTCAGCTAGTCTGTGTCTTTTGGTTGGACCATGTAATCCATTTACATTTAAGGTAATTATCTGTATGTATGTCCCTATTACCATTTTCCTAATCGTTTTGGGTTTGTCCTTGTAGGTCTTCTTTCTTTTCTTGTGTTTCCTGCCTAGAGAAGTTCCTTTAGCATTTGTTGTAAAGCTGGTTTGGTGGTGCTGAATTCTCTTAGCTTTTGCTTTTCTGTGAAGCTTTTGATTTCTCCATCAAATCTGAATGAGATCCTCTCTGGGTAGAGTAGTCTTGGTTGTAGGTTTTTGCGTTTCATCACTTTAAATATGTCCTGCCACTCCCTTCTGGCCTGCAGAGTTTCTGCTGAAAAATCAGCTGATAACCTAATGGGAATTCCATTGTAGGTTATTTGATGCTTTTCCCTTGCTGCTTTTAATATTTTTTCTTTCATTTAATTTTTGTTAGTTTGATTCATATGGGTCTTGGCATGTTTCTCCTTGGGGTTATCCTGCCTGGGACTCTCTATACTTCCTAGACTTGGGTGGCTATTTCATTTCCCATGTTATGGAAGTTTTCAACTATAATCTCTTCAAATATTTTCTCAGGCCCTTTCCCTTTCTCTTCTTCTTCTGGGACCCCTATAATTTGAATGTTAGTGCATTTAACGTTGTCCCAGAGGTCTCTGAGACTGTCCTCAAATCTTTTCATTCTTTTTTCTTTCTTCTGTTCTTTGGCAGTTATTTCCACCATTCTATCTTCCAGCTCACTTATTCGTTCTTCTGCCTTAGTTATTCCGCTGTTGATTCCTTCTAGTGTATTTTTCATTTCAGTTATTGTTCATCACTGATTGTGGGTTCTTTAGTTCTTCTAGGTCCTTGTAAATCTTCTCGACCCATGTCTCCATTCTATTTCCGCGATCTTGGATCATCTTTACTATCATTACTCTGAATTCTTTTTCATGTAGATTGCCTATTTCCTCTTCATTTATTTGGTCTTGTGGGATTTTACCTTGCTCCTTCCTATGTAACATATTTCGCTGTCATCTCATTTTGTCTAACCTACTGTGTTTATGGTCTTCTTTCCACAGGCTGCAAGGTCGTAGTTCCTCTTGCTTCTCTTGTCTGCCCCCTGGTGAATGAGGTTGGTCCAGGGGCTTGTGTAGGCATCTTGGTGGGAGGGCCTGGTGCCTGCACTCTGGTGGGTGGAGTTGATTCTTTTCCCTCTGAAGGCCAGGGCCTCTTCAGGTGGTGTGTTTTTGGGTGTCTGTGAGCTTAGTACGATTTTAGGCAGCCTGTTTACTGATGGGTGTGGCTGTGCTCCTGTCTTGCTGGTTGTTTGGCGTGAGGTGTCTAGTACTGGAGCCTGCAGGCTGTTGTGTGGGACTTGGACTTGGTGTTAATATGGATACGTCTGGGAGCACGCACGCTGATTAATATTCCCTGGATCAAGGAATTCTCTGGCGGTCTAGTGTCCTGGACTCTGTGCTCCCACCTCAGAAGCACAGACCTGACCCTTGGCCAGGGAACCAAGAGTCCACCAGCTGCACAGCAAAACATGAGAGAAAAGAGAGGAAAAAAAAAAGGAAAGGAAAAAAAAGTAAAAATTAAAGGAAGCAAACAGATGAACAAAACCCAAGACGAATAGCAAAACAACATCAAACAAACAGCAGCAACAACAGCACAACACACACACATGCACACACACACTCTCAGAAAAAAGAGGAAAAAAAATTTAAGGAAAATGAAGGAACAGAAAAACAAAAATGCTAAAATTAGAACAGTCAAGAACTAAACTAACAAAAACAAAGAATGAAAAATAAAAAACAGAAAGCAAACAGAGCAAAAGAAGCAAAGAAAACATAAAATATACACAAAAAAAACATGAAAAAGACTCCCTCTTGCGAGAGCACCAGAATCACAACTAACTGCTGAACAATCACGGACAGGAAGACACTGGAACTCACCTAAAAAGATACCCCACATCCAAAGACAAAGGAGAAGCCACAATGAGACAGTAGGAGGGGCGTAATCACAATAAAATCAAATCCCATAACTTCTGGGTGGGTGACTCACAAACTGGAAAACACTTATACCACAGAAGTCCACCCATCGGAGTGAAGGTTCTGAGCCCCACGTCAGGCTTCCCAACCTGGGGGTCCAGCAAGAGGAGGAGGAAGTCCTAGAGAATCAGACTTTGAAGGCTTGCGGGATTTGATTGCAGGACTTTGACAGGACAGGGGAAACAGAGACTCCACTCTTGGAGGGCACACACAAAGTAGTGCGCACATCAGGACCCAGGGGAAGGAGCAGTGACCCCATAGGAGACTGAACCAGACCTACCTGCTAGTGTTGGAGGGTTTCCTGCAGAGTTGGGGGGTGGTGGCTGTGTCTCAAAGTGAGGACAAGGACACTGGCAGCAGAAGTTCTGGGAAGTACTCCTTGGCGTGAGCCCTGCCAGAGTCCACCATTAGCCCCACCAAAGAGCCTGGGTAGGCTCCAGTGCTGGGTCACCTCAGGCCAAACAAACAGCAGGGAGGAAACCCAGCCCTACCCAGCAGCAGAAAAGTGGATTAAAGTTTTACTGAGCTCTGCCCACCAGACGAACAGCCAGGTCTACCCACCACCAGTCCCTCCCATCAGGAAACTTGCATAGACCTCTTAGATAGCCTCAACCACCAGAGGGCAGACAGCAGAAGCAAGAAGAACTACAATCCTGCAGCCTGTAGAACAAAAACCAGATTCACAGAAAGATAAACAAGATGTAGGCAGATGGCTATGTATCAGCTGAAATAACAAGATAAAACCCCAGAAGAACAACGAAATGAAGTGGAAATAGGCAACCTTCCAGATAAAGAATTCAGAATAATGATAGTGAACGTGATCCAAGACCTCGGAAAAAGAATGGAGGCAAAATCGAGAAGATGCAAGAAATGTTTAACAAAGACTTAGAAGAACTAAAGAACAAACAAACAGAGATGAGCAATACAATAACTGAAATGAAAACTACAGTAGAAGGAATCAATAGCAGAATAACTGAGGCAGAAGAACGGATAAGTGACCTGGAGGACAGACTGGTGGAATTCACTGCTGCAGAACAGAATAAAGAAAAAAGAATGATAAGAAATGAAGACAGCCTAAGAGACCTCTGGGACAACATTAAACACAAGATTCGCATTATAGGGGTCCCAGAAAGAGAAGAGAGAGAGAATGGACCCGAGAAAGTATTTGAAGAGATTATAGTCAAAAACTTCCCTAAGATGGGAAAGGAAATAGCCACCCAAGTCCAGAAGTGCAGAGAGTCCCATACAGGATAAACCCAACGAGAAACATGCCGAGACACATAGTAATCAAATTGGCAAAAATTAAAGACAATGAAAAATTATTGGAAACAGCAAGGGAAAAACAACAAATGGCATACAAGGGAACTCCCATAAGGTTAACTGCTGATTTCTCAGCAGAAACTCTACATGCTAGAAGGGAGTGGCATGACATATTTAAAGCGATGAAAGGTAAGAACCTACAACCAAGATTACTCTACCCAGCAAGGATCTCATTCAGATTCAATGGAGAAATCAAAAGCTTTACATACAAGCAAAAGCTAAGAGAATTCAGCACCACCAAACCAGCTCTACAACAAGTGTTAAAGGAACTTCTCTAAGTGGGAAACACAAGAGAAGAAAAGAACCTACAAAAACAAATGCAAAACAATTAATAAAATGTTCATAGGAATATACATATCAATAATTACCTTAAACGTGAAAGGATTAAATGCTCCAAACAAAAGACACAGGCTTGCTGAATGTATACAAAAACCCATATATATGCTGTCTACAGGAGACCCACATCAGACTTAGGGACACATACAAAATGAAAGTGAGGGGATGGAAAAAGATATTCCATGCAAATGGAAATCAAAGAAATCTGTAGTGGCAATACTCATATCAGACAAAATAGACTTTAAAATAAAGAATGTTACAAGAGACAAGGAAGGACACTACATAATGATCAAGGACTCAATCCAAGAAGAAGATATAACAATTATAAACATATATGACACCCAACATAAGAGCACCTCAATACATAAGGCAACTGCTAGCAGCTATAAGAGAGGAAATCGACAGTAACACAATAATAGTGGGGGACTTTAACACCTCAGTTACACCAATGGACAGATCATCCAAGCAGAAAATTAATAAGGAAACACAAGCTTTAAATGACACAATAGACCACATAGATTTAATTGATATTTGTAGGACATTCCATCCAAAAACAGCAGATTACACTTTCTTCTCAAGTGTGCCCGGAACATTCTCCAGGATAGATCACATCTTGGGTAAGAAATCAAGCCTCAGTAAATTTTATAAAATAGAAATCATATCAAGCATCTTTTCTGACCACAATGCTATGAGATTAGAAATCAATTACAGGGAAAAAAATATAACAAACACATGGAGGATAAACAATACATTACTCAGTAACTAAGAGATCACTGAAGAAACCAAAGAGGAAATCAAAAAATACCCAGAGAGAGATGACAATGAAATGAAAACACGAAGATCCAAAACCTATGGGATGTAGCAAAAGCAGATGTAAGAGAGAAGTTTATAGGGATACAAGCCTACCTAAAGAAATAAAAAAAAATCCCTAATAAACAATCAAACCTTACACCTAAAGGAACTAGAGAAAGAACAAACAAAAGCCAAAGTTAGTAGAAGGAAAGAAAGCATAAAGATCAGAGCAGAAATAAATAAAATAGAAGCAAAGAAAACAATAGCAAAGATCAATAAAACTAAAACCTGGTTCTTTGAGAAGATAAACTAAATTGACAAACCATTGGCCAGACTCATCAAGAGAAAGAGGAAATGGACTCAATAAATTTAGAAATGAAAAAGGAGAAGTTACAACAGACACCACAGAAATACAAAGCATCCTAATAGACTACTACAAGCAACTCTATGCCAATAAAATGGACAACTTGGAAGAAATGGACAAATTCTTAGGAAGTTATAACCTTCCAAGACTGAACTAGGAAGAAATAAAAAATATGAAGAAACCAATCACAAGTAATGAAATTGAAACTGTAATTAAAAAATCTTCCAAGAAACAAACGTCCAAGACTAGATGGCTTCACAGGTGAATTCTGTCAAACATTTAGAGAAGAGCTAACACCCATCCTTTTCAAACATTTCCAAAAAATTGCAGAGGAAGGAACACTCCCAAACTCATTCTATGAGGCCACCATCACCCTGATACCAAAACCAGACAAAGATACTACAAAAAAAGAAAATTACAGACCAATATCACTGATGAACATAGATGCAAAAATCCTCAACAAAATACTAGCAAACAGAATCCAGAAGCACATTAAAAGGATCATGCACCATGATCAAGTGGGATTTAACCCAGGAATGCAAGGATTCTTCAATATATGCAAATCAATCAATGTGAAAAGCCATATTAACAAATAGACGAATAAAAACCGTATGATCATCTCAATAGATGCAGAAAAAGCTTCTGACAAAATTTAACACGCATTTATGATAAAAACTCTCTAGAAAGTGGCCATAGAGGGAAGCTACCTCAACATAATAAAGGCCATATATGACAAACCCACAGCAAACATCATTCTCAATGGTGAAAAACTGAAAGCATTTCCTCTAAGATCAGGAACAAGACAAGGATGTCCACTCTCACTACTATTATTCAACATAGTTTTGGAAGTCCTAGCCACAGCAATCAGAGAAGAAAAAGAAATAAAATGAATACAAATTGGAAAAGAAGTAAAACTGTCACTGTGTACAGGTGACATGATACGATACATAGAGAATCCTAAAGATGCCTCCAAAAAACTACTAGAGCTAATCAATGAATTTGGTAAAGTTGCAGGATACAAAATTAATGCACAGAAATCTCTTGCATTCCTATACACTAATGATGAAAAATCTGAGAGAGAAATTAAGGAAACACTCCCATTTACCACTGCAACAAAAAGAATAAAATATCTAGGAATAAACCTACCTAGGGAGACAAAATACCTGTATGCAGAAAAGTATAAGGCACTGCTGAAAAAAATTAAGGATGATACCAAGAGATGGAGAGATATACCATGTTTTTGGATTGGAAGAATCAATATTGTGAAAATGACTATACTATCTAAAGCTATCTACAGATTCAATGCAATCCCTATCAAATTACCAATGACATTTTTTACAGAACTAGAACAAAAAAATCTTAAAATTTGTATGGAGACACAAAAGACCTCGAATAGCCAAAGCAGTCTTGAGGGAAAAAAACCGAGTTGGAGGAATCAGACTTCCTGACTTCAGACTATACTACAAAGCTACAGTCATTAAGACATTATGGTACTGGCACAAAATCAGAAATATAGATCAATGGAACAAGATAGAAAGCCCAGAGATAAACCCACGCACCTATGGTCAACTAATCTATGACAAAGGAGGCAAGGATATACAATGAAGAAAAGACAGTCTCTTCAATAAGTGGTGCTGGGAAAACTGGACAGCTACATGTGAAAGAATGAAATTAGAACACTCCCTAACACCATGCACAAAAATAAAGTTGAAATGGGTTAGAGACCTTAATGTAAGACTGGACACTATAAAAGTCTTAGAGGAAAACATAGGAAGAACACTCTTTGACATAAATCACAGCAAGATCTTTTTTGATCCACCTCCTAGAGTAATGGAAATAAAAACAAAAATAAACAAGTGGGACCTAATGAAACTTAAAAGCTTTTGCAAAGGAAAGGAAACTACAAACAAGACGAAAGCACAACCCTCCGAATGAGAGAAAATATTTGCAAATGAATCAACAGACAAAGGATTAATCTCCAAAGTATATAAACAGCTCATGCAGCTCAATATTATAAAAACAAACAACCCAATCAAAAAACGGACAGAAGACCTCAATAGACATTTCTCCAAAGAAGACATACAGCTGGCCAAGAAGCACATGAATAGCTGCTCAACATCACTAATTATTAGAGAAATGCAAATCAAAACTACAGTGAGGTATCACCTCAAACCAGTTAGAATGGGCATCAGAAAATCTACAAACAACAAATGCTGGAGAGGGTGTGGAGAAAAGGGAGCCCTCTTGCACTGTTGGTGGAAATATAAATTGATACAGTCACTATGGAGAACAGTATGGAGGTTCCTTAAAAAACTAAAAATCAAATTACCATATGACCCAGCAATCCCACTACTGGGCATATACCCAGAGAAAACCATAGTTCAAAAAGACACATGCACCCCAATGTTCACTGCAGCACTATTTACAATAGTCAAGTCATGAAAGCAACCTAAATGTCCATCGATAGACGAATGGATAAAGAAGATGTGGTACACATATACAATGTAATATTACTCAGCCATAAAACGGAACGAAATTGTGTCATTTGTAGAGACGTGAATGGATCTAGAGACTGTCATACAGAGTGAAGTAAGTCAGAAAGAGAAAAACAAATATCGTATATTAACGCACATATGTGGAACCTAGAAAAAGGGTACCAATGAACCAGGTTGCAGGGCAGAAATAGAGACACAGAAGTAGAGAACAAACGTATGGACACTAAGGCAGGAAAGCATCAGGGGGTGGGGGTGGGGGTGGAATGAATTGGGAGATTGGGATTGACATGTATACACTAATATGTATAAAATGAATAACTAATAAGAACCTGCTGTATAAAAAAATAAATAAAATTCAAAAAAATGAAAAAAAAGAAATAAAATAAAAAACAGATATCAAAGAACAAAAGCAAGGAAAAAAACCACAAAGCAACAACAGTAAAGTAAAAATAGAAAAATTTTAAATAATATATTTTGAAAAAAGATTAAGAATATAAGAATAAAAATCAAATATAAAAGATAAAATATAATAAAAGCAACAACACCAACAGCTGAGCAAAAAAAACAAAAAAATAATATTAGTACTAAGAATATTTTCCTGGGGCCTCCTCTGTCAGTGTACTTGCTCCCAGAGTGACCCAGTGCCAATCCCCGCCTCCTCAGGAGGCACTCCAATACCTCTAGGTAGGTCTCTGGACCTGCTGTGGGAACTGTGGAGCCAGCAGAGACTCTGACCTGGCCCGATTCCTGAGTGTACTTGTCCCCAGAGTCCAATGCTGTGACAGCTAGACCAGTCTCAAATGTTGAAACAATCGTCGTCTGTTCAGGTATTCCACAGATGCAGGATTTACCCAGCCGACATCGGGGGTTTAATCCACAGCTTGTGCAGGTGCATGGCAAGATTTCCATTTCTCTTCCTTAGTCGCACTGCCCCTGAAGCTCAGTTTTGGTTTTGACCCCACCTCACTGTGTGCGCCACCCTCGGGAGTCTGTTCCTTGCCCAGGCAGGAGAGAGCAAAAGCAGCGGCTGCTTGGGGCACCCTTTCTCACTCATGTTGTGGCCTGGATACTGTGGCCACAATTGAAGTGTCTGCAAGTTGCCCGCAGCAACGGGTCCAGCAAACAGTTGGAAAAGACTGTGGCGCTGGCAAATGGGAACAGGGGCAGCCTGCCCCCGCCCGCCCGCATGCCTCTCAACAATGGTGCCTCCCTTTCCAGGCAGCCTGCTCTTCCTCTAGGGTCATTCCTGGCCACACCTCCCCTCACTCCCGTCCCTTCTGCTGTATCCGTGTAGCCCACAGCATTCCTCTCCCTGGATTCGTTCTCCCAGCCCCACGCTTTAGCACTCAGCCCCCTCCAGCATCTTCAGGCTCTTGTCCCAGGCAGGGGTGCCCAGGCCTGATTCCCAAGGAGGCTTTGGGATGGGCAGTGCTCAGGCCCCCGGAGCCCACGCAGGAGGAGGAGACCCTGGCCCGGGCGGGGGAGTGGGCCTGCTCAGATGGGAGCTCCTCCCAGTGCCCGCAGAGGGTGAAGAAGCTGGCGGTTGGGGGTTGGCAAAAGGGCTTATAATGGCTCTGCCCCTTGCACACCACTTGACAATGACCCTGTGCTTTTATGGTATCTCAGGCTTCTTCTGCAGACTTACCCAGTTGTGGAGTTTCTTACTCCTGTCCCTTCAGGCTGTCTTTTCACAGCCAACAGCTGTCCCTTCCCTGGGTTCACACTCCAAACCCCACTTTCTAGCACCCAGCCCCCTTTTGCAACAGGTGACTCGTGATTCAGGAATGTGCAGAGCAGTGGTGTAGACCCTGAATACAGTTCTTACTTTGTCCTGCCTTCCACAGACTGTCTGCTGCATTCTCCTTTGATCCCCCAAACGTGCTTTTCTGTCACAGCTGATTCTCCCACCGTGAGGGAGTTTTTCTGAGTGTGGGGACCTCCGCTCACCTTCAGCTTCTCACCATGGTTGCTGGTCCCTTTTTTGATTCCTCTTTTCTTTTTTTTCTTTTCTTTCTTTTTTTTAGGCGTCCAGAGTTTTCTGCTAATGTTCAGCGGGTGAACTGTGGGAATTGTTCCATCTGTAGATAAATTTGCAATGTACCCGTGAGCGACGAATTCTGCATTCTCCTATTCCGCCATCTGGATTCCCTCCCTCCTCCTTTTAATTTTTGTAACGTAGTAAATAGCTCCTTTTCATTTGTACTATTAATACTTTTAGTTTTCTCTCTTTTTCTTTATCAGTCTAGCTAAAGGATTGTCGATTTTGTTGATCTTTTCAAAGAACTAACTTCTAATTTTGTTGATTTTCTCTATTTTTTATTTTCCATTTCATTTATTGCACTCTAGTCTTTATTTTCTTCTTTCTGCTTGCTTTGGATTTAGTTTATGCTTCTTTTTCTAGTTTATTAAGGCAAAACTTTAGGCAACTGATTTGAGATCTTCTTTTTTAATACTGGTGCTTATAGGTATACATTTCACTCTAAGCATATATTTAGCTGTTCCATAAGTTTTTTGTGTGTGTGTTTTCATTTTCATTCATTTCAACATATTTCCTAATTTCCCTTGTGATTTACTCTTTGACCAACTGATTATTTATGAGTGTGTTGTTCAATTTCCTCATATCTGAGAATTTTCCAAATTTCCTTGTTATTGATTTCTAATTTTATTCCATTATTGTGGTAGAACATATGTTGTATGATTTCAGTTCTTTTAAATTTATTGAGGCTTTTTTTATGGCCTAACATGTGATCTTTCCTTGAGAATGTTCCATGTGCTCTTGAGAAGAATGTATATTCTGCTGTTTTTTTTCTCATGGTTACTGTGTGTGTGTGTGTGTGTGTGTGTGTGTGTGTGTGTGATGAGAACACTTAAGATCTACTCTCTCAGCAGATTTCAATTATACAATACAGTATCATTAACTACAGTCACCATCGTGTACATTGGATACCCAGAACTTATTCATCTTATAACTGAAAGTTATACCGTGTGACTGACATCTCCCCATTTCTTCTGCCCTCCAGCTTTTAGCAACCACTGTTTGACTCTCTGGTTGTATGAGTTCAATTTTTTTAGAGTCCACAGATAATTGAGATCATACAGTATTTGTATTTTTCTGTCTGGCTTATTTCATTTAGCATAATGTCCTCTAGGTTCATCCATGTTGTTGTAAATGGCAGGACTTACTTCTTTTTTATGAAAGAAAGTATTCCATTGTATATGTATATGTGTGTGGGTGTGTGTATGTGCATGTTTGTGCATGTATATATGTATTTATATTTCAAATTTTCTTTATCCATTCATCCTTTGACAGACACATACTTTTTTTCCATGTCTTGGATGATTTGAATAATGCTGCAATGAACCTGAGCTTCCAAGGTCAAGGTTCTAGCTGATTCATTTTCTGGTAGGCGCTCTCTTCCTAGCTTGTCTTCTCACTATGATGATGTTCTTACTATATCCTCACATGGCCTTTCTTCTGTGTACAGAGAGAGAAGTGAGCTCTCTGGTGTTTCTTCATATAAGGACACTAATCCTATCAGATCAGAGCCCCACTCTTATGACATCATTTACCCTTAATTATCTATATATAGGCCCTATCTCCAAATACAGTTACACTTGGGGTAGGGCTTCAATATAGGAATTTGGGAAGCATGCAAATATTCAGTCCATAACAACGCTTAACACTTAACACAATGGCTATAAATAGTCCTAAAATAGACTAAAGAAGGACCACATTAAAAATACGTGCCATTCAAAAAAAGCCGTAAGACTGAAGTCTGGGAACTACCATGGCAGTTTGTTGGCACATGGATATATATTGATTATTTTATTCACATTGAAAGAGTAAAAAGGAAGAGAGAATTCATTTGCAAGAAGACGTAAGAATTCTCATGCTCAAGAAAGACACCTTTGGGTACCACTGTTTTGTGAGGTGAGGTCCCATGTTGTCATCCTGAGCTGTGTTCACCCCAATACTTCAGCATTTCTGAATGTGGCTGGAGGACTCATAGGGTGAGGTTGCTGAAGATCTATTTGCTTGGTGAAAGAACAATGCTTCAGGGTCAGAGTGAAGGAAAAACTCAGAGAAGAGCAAAATGCCTGACCCTCAGTTTGCCATTGTGTTGGCTTTCTTCCATTTCTCCCTCGTCTCTACCCTTCTCTACCCTGTTTTCTCCTCCAGAAAGCTGACCTATATGGAGCACATCAATGGGCTTCCTCACCCTTTAGCTTTTACCTGAAGACAATTATCCAATCCAAGTTTTAAAAGAGATAAGGTAAATGGGTGGAAACTGGTCATATGTCAAAATGGAGCTAGATAACGAAAGCCAGTAAGGCCTGAAATTGAATGAGGTGAAGGCCAAAGGAAGCTGATGTTGAGCAAAGACCTTCAGGGTAGGGACTTCCCTGGCAGTCCAGTGGGTAAGACTTCGCCTTCCAATGCAGGGGGTGCAGGTTCCATCCCTGGTTGGGGAGCTGAGATCCCACATGCCTCGTGGCTTGTGGCCAAGAAACCAAAACAGAAGCAGTATTGTAACAAATTCAATAAAGACTTTAAAAATGGTCCACATCAAAAAAAAAATCTTTAAAAAAAAAAAAAAGACCTTCAGAGTAGATGGAGAGATTCCCAAGCCAACGTGCATAAAGCTGTAGCGGTTTTTAATATAGTTTGAGCCTTGATTGGTATGGGCCTCTAAGAGCTTTTATAGAAGCCAGAGAAGAGCAGATTTAATGCTCTGGGTTCTTAGCAATAAGAATTCAGATAGCAAGAAACATATCCAAGTATTTAAGTAATCACGGTGTTGCATAAGAACAGAAGACTGCTGCAGTCCAGCCTAAGCATTATAAAGAAGAATTCAACTACATACTAACTCAAGAAGACAAAGGTCATAGCTGTGAAGGAAGAACAATGATTTTATTTGGATCTAGATGTTGCATGGCATGACACATACTAAAAGTTACTTTCTCTGGAGTAAAATGCAGGAGATTTTGTATTTCTGGAGTAAAATATATTGGATTTTGAATTTCCAGCAGTATCATCTAAGCTATTACAAGAGCCATGAAGTAAAGAGGGGGTAGTCATTCTTCAGGGCCATCACAATTGTCAAAATGAAAACAGCTCATATGTTATTAAATAGGAATGCCACTGCTGTGCTAGAGCTGGGGATAATCTAAAAGCCTCATAATTTTGCCCAACAGAGGGACCCATTTTCAGTCAGGCTGTAATCAGGAAGAAATTCTTTCACCTCAGGGGAATGTTATATATAATATGGTGTGTATAACTATGGTAGGGTTACCAAATATTATATGGGCCTACTTGGGCCCTCAGCCTCATACACTCCTCTCTCCACCACGGGCCGTGTTCTGGTACTTTCATAGAGGCATGTGTCCTACCTCTGAATACCGGGAACTTCTTATGTTCTGTAAAGGAGGCCAGAAGGACAGGAGTCCTGTAAGAACTTCTGTGCCCAAGACAGGGAAGAGGGCACGAAGGCCAGGACCCTTCCCACTGAGAAGTGGAACTTGGCTTAGTTTTGCATTTGATTTATGTGAAGGGAAAGATGATACAAAAGAGCCAGCTAGAACAAGTCTTGTGGGTATGAGAAGGAAGAGAGAATTCATGCTGCACATGTGTGTGTGTGACTTTTGCTGCATGATGGTCCCATCCACTATGGCAGGTGGTCCAAACAGACTCCTGGAATGTAGCTCATCAGTCTTCTCCAGAAGGAAGAAGAGGAATTGGGAGAAAGAAAGCTTCCCCAAGAGGCTCCTTACAAGCTATCTAAAGTGCTCAATTGATGTTTTATCTTTATTTATTTTTTGTCTTAGATATTATCCTGAATGAGCAGAATGTGCCTCTCCTCCTCAGGAGTTTGTTGCACAAACTTAAGAATGATAAACACAGATGCCTTCCTAGAAATACAGTGCCATTAAACCAGACAGTTGGAAGGAAACTTTGATAACATCTAATGAAATCCAGTGCTCTCATTCATGTCTGGAGATAAGGAACCTCAGGCCCAGAGAAGTTAAGTGAGTTCCACAAGGGCATCCAGATACTTAATGGTAGGAACAAGTATGGGGTTTACTGTAGCAGAGGTAGAGTTGACTACAACTCAGTAGTTTATTACAAGTAAAATCCATGTAAGCCAATCACACCCTAGCTCACATACTCAGAAGGAAGAAACTAAACCACAGGTCAAAAGGAAACAAAGTGTCCTCAAACGGCATTGCAGAACCCGTCTAGTTTCTTACACATAAGGTACCTCTCTTATTTTTATCTCGAATGATATTTTATTAATACTTAACCTGGTGGTGAAGCTGAAAAACTCTCTCTCTCTTGGGAATTACAGAATTACCAAGTGCTTCTGTAATGTGCAACTCGCCTAGACAGAAATAAGCTGTGTTAACAGAGTATTTTGTTAACAATGCTGTTTATCTGGTTTTCTCCATGCTGGGTATTGGAATTGTTATTGTAAAACTCAAATAGGGCCCACCTGGCCCAGTTAAGACTTATTTAACTCAGGATTTTGTAAGACTAATAGTAGATGTGTTGAGAATGACTAAACTCACACACCTGAATGAAAAAACTGTCTTTTAATATTGATATCTCTTTTAATATATATCAGAACTGAAAACATCATAAAGCAATTGTTCTTAACTTTGAGGGAACTTTTTGAGATTCTGATGAAATTTATGGATATATCTTCCAGAAAAATTTTTATACACAAGAAGTTTTAGTTATAATTCACAGAAGTTCCATAGACCCCAAGGTCCATCCAAGGAGCCCAAGATAAGGCCCTCTGCTGTATCATGAGTTCTGGTATCATCTTTTTGTTCCTCTTTCTGCCATTTTGGCTAAGGGATTAGTCTCTGTTCTGGTCCAATCTGCATGACTTTCCTGCATCTCCTTCCTGCTTCACCACACTTCTTTTTTGGGATGTCATTCTCTAGGTTCAGGAGCCTTAAAATTCTACCCTGAGAACTCCCTTTATGAGTGCATTGTTTTCACTCTAAGAGGTGTAACAAAATTCTGGCTGCCAATTTTACTTTAATGCTAGGAATGACTTTGGTTCCTTTCTTTGACTCTATACGCCTTTCCTTGTCTGTCTAATTTCTAATGATTCCATATTCCCTCCAGAGCTTAGAGGACAGGGGGAAGGGGAAAGTTTTATGTTGAGTATGTATGCTGTATATAATTAGGGTAACCGTATAATTTATAATCAAAACTGGTACACTTTGGGAGTAAAAAAGGTGTTATCAATAATTATACCCACACATCCAGCACGGCCCTGACAAACTAGGCCATATGGTCCCACTAACCTAAAACTAAAGTACTGCTTGCTTTCCCTTTGCCCTTGTTGCTTGGGCATATACCTCTCTCAGGGGTCTTGTGAGAAGTAGTGGTTAGAACTTGGAAATGAAGAGGCCTTCAAGGTGAATTCAGAGCTAGAACCCAGTGTAGCCTCTCTAATATGCATGGGACAAAGCCCAAGCAGCTTTGTGACTCATCAGTGGTTGTTGAAGCTGCTTTGCAATATAGCCTGCCAGATATGGTAACCCCTGGTGTTCATGCTGCAGCTGCACCAGGCTCAGGAACTAACCTGTGTGCTTTCTGATTTTTCCTACTTCTTGGAAACCCAATCCCACTATATAATTCATGGGTCAGAGTTCCCAGTGGGTGTGAATGATTAGTGGGTGTGAAATGGTCAAATAAGAATACACCAGGGCTGCAGTAACCAGGCTGGAAGTTGGACATTAGCACTTAAACCCTCCTGTCCCAGGGCACACTCAAAACACAAATGTGGCAAACCAGAGTCAAGGGCAGAGCACAGAATGCTCAAGTAAAGAAGCAACTGCTTTATGCATTCATCTGTCAGTGGACATTTAGGTTGTTTCCATGTCTTGGCTATTGTGAATAATGCTGCTGTGAACTTAGGGGTACATGTATCTTTTTGAATTACAGTTTTATCTGGATATCTGCCCAGGAGTGGGATTGCTGGATCATATGGCAACTCTGTTTTTAGTTTTTTGAGGAACCTCCATACTGTTTTCCATAGCAGCTGCATCAATTTACATTCCCACAAACAGTGTAGAGGGTACCTGTTTCTCCACACCCTCCCTAGCATTTACTATTTGTGGACTTTTTGATCATGGCCATTCTGACTGGTGTGAGATGATACCTCATTGTAGTTTTGATTTGCATTTCTCTGATAATTAGCGATGTTAAACATCTTTTCATGTGTCTGTTGTCTATCTGTATGTCTTCTTTGGAGAAATGTCTATTTAGTTCTGCCCATTTTTTGACTGGATTTTTTGTTTTTTTGATATTGAGCTGATGAGCTGTTTGTTATTTTAGAAATTAATCCCTTGCTATTTTTTAATCGAGTTTTTTTTTGGATGTTGAGTTGTATGAGCTGTTTATATATGTTGGATATTAACCCCTTATGAGTCATATCATTTGCAAATATCTTCTCCCATTCAGTAGGCTGTCTTTTTGTTTTGTTGATGGTTTCCTTTGCTGTGCAAAAGCTTTTAAGTTTAATGAGGTCCCATTTATTTATTTTTGCTTTTATTTACTTTACTTTAGGACATGGACTCAAAAAAATATTGCTGTGATTTATGTCAAAGGGTATTCTGCCTATGTTTTCCTCTAGGAGTTTTATAGTATCCAGTCTTACATTTAGGTCTTTAATCCATTTTGAGTTTATTTTTGTATATGGGGCTAGAGAATGTTCTAATTTCATTGTTTTACATGTAGTCCAGTTTTCCCAGCACCACTTATTGAAGAGACTGTCTTTTCTCCATTGTATATTCTTGCCTCCTTTGTCACAGATTAATTGACCATAAGTGCGAGGGTTTATTTCTGGGCTCTCTATCCTGTTCCATTGATCTATGTGTCTGTTTTTGTGCCAGTACCATACTGTTTTTATTACTGTAGCTTTGTAGCATAGACTGAAATCAAGGAGCGTGATTCCTCCAGCTCTGTTCTTCTTTCTCAAAATTGTTCTGACTATTTGGGGTCTTTTGTGTTTCCATACAAATTTTAAAATTATTTGTTCTAGTTCTGTGTAAAATGCCTTTGTTACTTTGATAGGGATTGCACTGAATTTGTAGATTGCATTGGGTAGTATGGTCATTTTAACAATAATGATTTTATTAATTTTGTCTTTTAACCTTCCTACTACCTTTCTAAGTGGTTGCTCTACTGCCTTCACTGTATGTTGGCCTTTACCAATGAGATTTTTCCTTTTGTAATTTTCATATTTCTAGTTGTGATCTTTTCTTTTCCACTTAGAGAAGTCCCTTTAACTTTTCTTGGAAAGCCAGTTTAGTGCTGCTGAACTCTTTTAAGGTTTGTTTGTCTGTAAAACTCTTTATCTCTCTTTCGAATCTGAATGATAGCCATGCCATGTAGAGTATTCTTTGTTATAGGTTTTTTCCTTTCATCACTTTGAATATATTGTACCACTCCCTTTTAGTCTGCAAAGTTTCTTTTGAAAAGTCAGCTTATAGTTATGTAACTTGTTGCTTTTCTCTTGCTGCTTTTAATAGTTTCTCTTTATCTTTTTTTAATATAAATTTATTTATTTATTTTTAATTTTTGGCTGCATTGGGTCTTTGTTGCTGCGTGCGGGCTTTTCTAGTTGCACTGAGTGGGGGCTACTCTTCGATGCAGTATGTGGGCTTCTCATTGCAGTGGCTTCTCTTATTGAGAAGCACGGGTGCGCAGGCTTCAGTAGTTGTGGCACACAGGCTCAGTAGTTGTGGCACACAGGCTTAGTTGCTCTGCGGCATGTGGGATCTTCCCGGACCAGGGCTTGAACCCGCGTCCCCTGCATTGGCAGGTGGATTCTTAACCACTGCTCCACCAGGGAAGTCCCTCTTTATCTTTTTGATATTTTAATTATAATGTATCTTGTTGTAGTCCTCTTTAGGTTCATCTTGTTTGGGACTCTTTGTGATTCTTGAGCCTGGATGTCTGTTTCCTGTCTCAGGTTAGGGAATTTTTCAGCCATTATTCTTCAAATAAGTTCTTGCCTCTTTTTTCTCTCTTCTCCTTCTGGGGCCCCTATAATTCAAATGTTAGTATGCTTGATGTTGTCCCAGAGGTTTCTTAAATGACCCTCATTTTTTAAATTCTTTTTTATTTTTTTCTATTCAATTTGGGTGATTTCCACTACTCTGTCTTCCAGTTTGCTGATCTGTTCTTCTGTATCATGTATTCTACTGTTGATTCCGTCTGGTGGGTTTTTTGTTGTTGTTGTTTGCTTGTTTTTGCCATATCATGGATCTTAGTTCCCCAACTAGGGATCAAACCTGCGCCCCCTGCAGTGGAAGCACAGAGTCCTAACCACAGGACTGCCAGGGAATTCCCTCTAGTGTATTTTTAAATTTTAGTTATTATATTCTTAAGCTCTGTTTGGTTCTTCTTTATGTTTTCTAATTTTTTGTTAAGATTCTCACTGTGTTCATAGAGGCAGTAATTTGAAAGGAGCCTAGTCAGACCCACCTGCTGATCTTGAAGGGCCTCCTGGTGAGGCAGGAGGCAACTAGGACTCCCACTGGGAATATAGGCACTGGCAGCAGCCATTTTGGGGAGCTCCTTCTATCATGAGGTCACTGGTGCTGGCAAGCGCCATACTGGAATCTTTCTTCTAGTGCATTAGCACCAGGAACTGACCCGTCCACCAGTGGACCAGCAGCAGTTCCAAGAACTCCCAGGCCACACAGCCATCTGTGCAGGGACCTAGCCCTTCCCACACATGGGCTGGCAGCCACCACGTGAGGCAGGACATGACATCCAATCAGGCTGGGGACTAGTCCCTCCTATCAGTGCACCCACAGTACTCAGCCCTGCCACAGCCTGGGTAGAGGGCATCCCTAGAGCATATAGCTCTGGTGACCAGAGGCAAGTATGCTGCTGGGCTCCATAGAATGTCTCATAGATAGTTCCTCTGTAAATAGTTGTAATTTGTGTATGTCCATGGGAGTAGGTGAACTCAGGGTCTTCCTACTCCACCATCATGGCCACCAAGCCTTCTCTAGACTGTTGCTTTAACAAGTTTATATCTTTCTGAAGGATACAAAGATATATCTGCCTTTCCATGTGTAGGCATATTATAGGCCACTGACACAGTAGAAATAGTATATGGGAGTATGTAACTTGCTCCATCAAAATTCCCTTATGCAGTAGTAAGTAGAACCTTGAGTACTGATATATCTCAACACTTGTGCTAATGGTATAAGAAAGAGGATAGGTGTGGAGGTAGAGGAAGGTAATATATGAACAGAGTCCTGAATGAACTGAGAAAGTGAACCATGTCAAACTCTAAGGAAGAGTGTTCTAGTCAGAGGGAACAACAAGTGCAAAAGAGGTGGACACATGCTTTAGTTTTGAGGATCAGCAAGAATGCCAGTGTGGAGAGAGAGGAGTAGGCAAAAGTTAGGGGAGCAGGCAGATCATGTGAAGTCTGATAGGCTTTCATAAGAATGAGTTTCAGTTTAAGTATGGCAGGAAGCCACTGAGAGTAAGCAAGGGAATTATCTGATCTGATTTGCATTTTTAAAAGCTCACCATGGTTGCTATATGGAGAATGAATATTTGGGGGCAAGTATGGAATCAAGAAAGACATTGCAACTGTACAGAAGTGGTGGCAGGGTGGAAGGAGTTTAGTATGGAAGGAGTGAATGAGACGGAAAACTTTGTTCTGTTTCCTGGCCAGAACCCCATCTCTGGTTCATCATTGCAATAATATTCTTAATATTATTTTAGGATTCCTTATTCTCCTGGGCCTTAAATAGACATTGTAGTACATGTAGAAATGCTTCTAGGTAACTTGAATGCTAGTTACAGTTGGAGTCTAAGAATTCTTTTAACGTTTTATTGAAGTATAGTTGATTTACAAGGCTTCAGGTGTATAGCAAAGTTATTCAGTTATATATATATATATATATATATATATATATATATATATATATACATTTTTAATATATATATTCATTTTCACTTTCTTTTCCATTATAGATTATTACAAGATAATGAATATAGTTCCTGTGCTATACAGTAGGTCCTTGTTGTTTATCTGTTTTACATATGGTAATGTTCAACTGTTAATCCCAAATCCCTTATTTATTCCCCCCCCCACTTCCCTTTTCCCTTGGGTAACCATAAATTTGTTTTCTATGTCTGTGAGTCTATTTCTGCTTTGTAAATAAATTTCTTTGTATCATTTTTTTAGATTCCACGTATAAGTGATATCATATGATATTTGTCTTTCTCTGTCTGACTTACTTCACTTAATATGATCATTTCTAGGTCCATCCATGTTGCTGCAGATGGCACTATTTCATCCTTTTTTATGGCTGAGTAATATTCCATTGTATGGATATATATATATATATATATATATATATATATACACCACATCTTCTTTATCCATTCAGCTGTTGATGGACATTTAGGTTGCTTCTATGTCTTGGCTATTGTAAATAGTGCTGCTGTGAACACTGAGGTGCATGTATCATTTAGAATTAGAGTTTTCTTATTTTCCAGATATATGCCCAGGAGTGGGGTTGCTGGCTCATATGGTAACTTTATTTTTAGTTTTTTAAGGAACCTCCATACTGTTCTCCATAGTGGCTTCACCAGTTTACATTCCCACCAACAGTGTAGGAGGGTTCCCTTCTCTCCACACCCTCTCCAGCATTTATTATTTGTAGACTTCTTGATGATGGTCATTCTGACTGGTGTGAGGTGATACCTCATTGTAGTTCTGATTTGCATTTCTCTAATAATTAGTGATTTTGAGTATCTTTTCATGTGCCTGCTGGCTGTCTATATGTCTTCTTCGGAGAAATGTCCATTAGGTCTTCTGATCATTTTTTGATTGGGTTGCTTGTTTTTTTTTGATATTAAGCTGTATAAGCTGTTTGTATATTTTGGAAATTAATCCCTTGTCGGATGCATCTTTTGCAAATATTTTCTCACAGTCCATAGGTTGTCTTTTCATTTTGTCTATGGTTTACTTTGCTGTGCAAAAACTTATAAGTTTAATTAGGTCCCATTTGTTTATTTTTGCTTTTGTTTTCATTACCCTAGGAGACAGATCCCAAAAAAGTATTGCTGCGATTTATGTCAAAGAGTGTTCTGCCTATGTTTTTCTCTAAGAGTTTTATAGTATCCAGTCTTACACTTAGGTCTTTAATTGATTTTGAGTTTATTTTTGTATATGGGGTTAGAGAATATTCTAATTTCATTCTTTTACATGTAGCTGTCCAGTTTTCCCAGTACCACTTATTGAAGAGACTGTCTTTTCTCCATTGTATATTCTTGCCTCCTTTGTCACAGATTAATTGACCATAAGTGCGAGGGTTTACTACTGGGCTCTCTATCCTGTTCCATTGATCTATGTGTCTGTTTTTGTGCTAGTACAACACTGTTTTGATGACTGTAGCTTTGTAGTATAGTCTGAAGTCAGAGAGCATGATTCCTCCAGCTCTGTTCTTCTTTCTCAAGATTGTTCTGGCTATTTGGGGTCTTTTGTGTTTCCAAACAAATTTAAAATTTTTTTGTTCCAGTTCTTTGAAAAATGCCATTGGTAATTTGATAGGGATTGCATTGAATTTGTAGATTGCATTGGGTAGTATGGTCATTTTAACAATATTGATTCTTCCAGTCCAACAACATGGTTTATTTTTCCATCTGTTTGTGTCATCTTTAATTTCTTTCATCAGCATCTTATAGTTGAGTACAGGTCTTTTGGCTCCTTAGGTAGGTTTATTACTATATATTTTATTCTTTTTGATGAGATGATAAATGGATTATTGACTAAGTTTTTTTTGTGGATCCAAGACACCTGACTGTATAATTTTCTCTAGCAGTGTTCAGAAGCCCAGGTGTATAATGAAGGCAGATGGTTAAATTAATCTAGAGTCAAGGTTTTGCTAGACATGTCTGGGGGATGAACAAAGGGGCCAAAATAATATTACCACAATTCTCACTAAATGTTAATATGTTAATCCACTACATATTACAAGAGAATATTACATGGTAATATTACATGGTAAAGAGAGGTAAAGAGAATATTACATGGTAAAGAATATTACATGGTAAAGAATATTACATGGTGAAGGAATATTACCTTACCTATCAAGGTAGGTAAGAGGACAGTAAGAGGAATGGTAAAGAGAGGATGGGAGAAGGAGGGGGAAAAGAAAGAATGTCAAAAGGTACTGTCTAACAAAATAAATTATGAATGGTACAACTTCAGGTTTTTTTAGGAGAGTAATCCTTCCTGGAATTCCTCACATCATGTTACATATCTGTAATTTACTTTATTTTTTTCTTTTTAAGAACTTTTTATTATTTTCAGATTGATCTTTTTAAATCAACATAATAGCATCTCAACTTTCACTAAAGATACAAGTAAAAGAATTTTTTCAAGTCCCTCCCTACTTCCTGAAAATATTTCTTTTGCTGGGTGTTATTTGTGCTGAATGTTCAGATTGGTTCTTCAGTCCCTCTCTTTGAATCGCTAAGTCTTTTCACAATATCAGCATCTTTTCACCATTTACTCATGCTTTTTTTTTTAACTTTTTATTTACATTGGAGTAGAGCCGATTAACAACGTTGTGATAGTTCAGGTGCACAGCAAAGGGACTCAGCTGTACATATGCATGTATCCATTCTCCCCCAAACTCCCCTCCCATCTAGGCTGCCACATAACATTGAGCAGAGTTCCCTGTGCTGTACAGTAGGTCCTTGTTGGTTATCCATTTTAAATATAGCAGTGTACATGTCAATCCCCAACTGCCTGACTATCCCTTCCTCCCTTCCTTCCCCCGTGGCAACCATAAGTTCATTCTTTAAATCTGTGAGTCTGTTTCGTTTTGTAAATAAGTTCATTTGTATCATTTCTTTTTTAACTTCCTCATATAAGGGATGTCATACGATATTTCTCTTTCTCTGTCTGACTTACTTCACTCAGTATGACAATCTCTAGGTCCATCCATGTTGCTGCAAATGGCACTATTTCATTCCTTTTAGTGGCTGAGTAATATTCCATTGTATATATATATATATACACCACATCTTCTTTATCAGTTCCTCTGTCGATGGACATTTAGGTTGCTTCCATGTCTTGGCTATTGTAAACAGTGCTGCAATTAACATTGAGGTGCATGTATCCTTTTGGGCCATGTTTTTCTCTGAATATATGCCCAGGAATGGATTTCGGGGTCATATGGTAGCTCTATTTTTAGTTTTTTAAGGAACTTCCATACTGTTCTCCATAGTAGTTGTACTGATCTACATTCCCACCAACAGTGTAGGAGGGTTCCCTTTTCTCCACACCCACTCCAGCATTTATCGTTTGTGGATTTTTTGACGATAGCCATTTTGACTGGTGTGAGGTGATATCTCACTGTAGTTTTTTTTGGGGGGGGGTGGTTCGCAGGCCTCTCACTGTTGTGGCCTCTCCCGTTGTGGAGCACAGGCTCCAGATGCGCAGGCTCAGCGGCCATGACTCATGGGCCTAGCCGCTCCACGGCATGTGGGATCTTCCTGGACCGGGACACGAACCCGTGTCCCCTGCATCGGCAGGTGGACTCTCAACCACTGCGCCACGAGGGAAGCCCTCACTGTAGTTTTGATTTGCATTTCTCTAATAATTGGTGAGGTTGAACATCTTTTCATGTGTTTCTTGGCCATCTGTATGTCTTCTTTGGAGAAACGTGTATTTAGGTCTTCTGCCCATTTTTTGATTGGGTTGTTTGTTTTGATGATATTAAGCCTCATGAGCTGTTTGTAAATTTTGGAGACCAATCCCTTGTTGGTCACATCATTTGCAAATAGTTTCTCCCAGTCTGTGGGTTGTCTTTTAGTTTTGTTTATGGTTTCCTTTGCTGTGCAAAAGCTTTTGAGTTTAATTAGGTCCCAGTTGTTTATTTTTATTTTTATTTCCATTATTCTGGGAGACAGAATGAAAAAGATATTGCTGTGATTTATGTCACAGAGTGTTCTGCCTATGTTTTACTCTAAGACTTTTATAGTCTCCAGTCTTACATTAAGGTCTCTAACCCATTTCAACTTTATTTTTGTGCATGGTGTTAAAGAATGATCTAATTTCATTTTTTTACATGTAACTGTCCAGTTTTCCCAGCAACATCTGTTGAAGAGACTGTATTTCCACCATTGTGTAGTCTTGCCTCCTTTGTCATAGATTAATTGGCCATAGGTGCATGGGTTTATTTCTCGGCTTTCTATCCTGTTACATTGGTCTATATTTCTGTTTTTGTGCCATTACCATACTGTTCTGATGACTACAGCTTTGTAGTATAGTCTGAAGTCAGGGAGCCTGACTCCTCCAGGTCTGTTTTTCTTTCTCAAGATTGCTTTGGGTATTCAGGGTCTTTTGTGTCTCCATACAAATTATAAGACTTTTTTTGTTCTACTGTGAAAAATGCCATTGGTATTTTGATAGAGATTGCATTGAATCTGTAGATTGCCTTGGGTAGTGTAGTAATTTTGACAATATTGATTCTTCCAATCCATTAACATGGTATATATTTCCATCTGTTAGTGTCTTCTTTGATTTCTTTCTCCAGCATCTTATACTTCTTGGAGTGCAGGTCTCTTGTCTCTTTAGATAGGTTTATTCCTAGGTATTTTATTCTTTCTGATGCAGTGGTAAATGAGATTGCTTCTTGAATTTATTTCTGATCTTTTTTTTTTTTTGCGGTACGTGGGCCTCTCACTGTTGTGGCCTCTCGCGTTGCAGAGCACAGGCTCTGGACGCGCAGGCTCAGTGGCCATGTCTCACGGGCCCAGCCGCTCCGCAGCATGTGGGATCTTCCCGGACTGGGGCACGAACCCGTGTCCCCTGGATCGGCAGGTGGACTCTCAACCACTGCACCACCAGGGAAGCCCCAAACTGACCACTTCTTGATGGTCTCTGGCTTACATATTTCAAATGCCGGAAAATTGTATGAAACTAGACCTATTTCATGGTCTGACTAAAGTCAGTGTTAATAATGTCAATTTTTAAATTAACATTTTTGGATCCACATTTTATGATTTATCCAGACTCCTAAATCTTTTTCCACTTCTATGTTTTGTGAATGTGTATTTACCATTTGTACCAAGTGCTACAGTGATCCCTTATCTCACATTTGAAGGTCTAGGAATGAATATATGGTTCCAAATAATCCAGTACTCCTAGTATCATTAGTAAGAAATCATAAATGATTCCCAGATATCCACATAGTTTGATTAATTAGGCTCAGAATTAGAGACTCTCCAAGTTGAGAGGGATGTTAAAGATCCTTCCAGCCAACTGCCCCCGTCAAGAGTCAGCCAGGTTCCGCTCACAGTCTGGCACTTGTCACTGACAAAAATGCTCTTTTTCCAGAGACAGTTTATTCCAGTTTGAAGCAGCTTTAACTGCCAGACAGTTCTTATTTAAATAGAAATTCTTCTCCTTGTGACTTCCACTAGGCTCTTTTTCTATGGTTTCTTTAGTATCATGATGAATACATCAATTTTTCTTTTACTTATTAGCCCTTTAAATATTTGAAAGTAGTTTTCATGCCTCCATCACAGCTTTAAAACAAACACTTATAGACAAATATCTTTATTGAAGAACACAGAAAGAACTCTGTGTTCTTTAACTTTTCTTTAACTTTCCTTCTGTTTATGTATTTTTACATCTGACTTATAAAACATCATATATAAAATGTTTTTTAAACTTTAATTAAATTTTTACATAAATCATCTGAGCTTTAGTAGAAGTATTTGAAAATTACAGATAGATATCTTCGTATGAGTATGCCTAGAAACAGATGAAACAAGGATTTGAGTGTAAGCAGATTATTTCGGAAATGCAGAGTACTTATGGGAATGGAGGAGTAATATAACGAAGAGAATCCAACCAGTGAAGGGTGTGTTATTAAGCCAGATATGACAGTGGGCTACTAAAGAGAAATCTCATGGAGAAATCCTGAGAAATGCTGTAAAAAAATGCCTCAGAATGAGGTCACCTCAAGGGTGAGCTACTACCTCAGCATTTTCAGCCTGCTGCCAGACAAGCTGTCTTCCACAGTTCTGGAATAAAAAGCTGTCAGACACAGAGGAAGCATTAGAAGTTGGCTGCAGTACTACATGGGACACTGGCAGCATCTGTGATAATAATCAAAATAATTATAACTATAATTATTAATGAATAAAATTTTGATGTAATTCTATTCAGAATTTTTCTATATATATATATATTTATATGACTATAAGTTATCATAAATAAGGTAATTCTGGACTTCCGTGGTGGCACAGTGGTTAAGAATACACCTGCCGGGGCTTCCTTGGTGGCACAGTGGTTCAGAATCCACCTGCCAATGCAGGGGACATGGGTTCGAGCCCTGGTCTGGGAAGATCCCACATGCTGCGGAGCAACTGGGCCCATGAGCCACAATTAACTGAGCCTGCGCGTCTGGAGCCTGTGCTCCGCAACAACAGAGGCCGCGATAGTGAGAAGCCTGTGCACCATGATGAAGAGTGGCCCCCGCTTGCCACAACTAGAGAAAGCCCATGCACAGAAACGAAGACCCAACACAGCCATAAATAAATAAATTTATTAAAAAAACAAACAAACAAAAAAAGAATACACCTGCCAGTGCAGGGGACACGGGAAAGATCCCTGGTCTGGGAAGGTCCCACATGCCGCAGAGCAACTTAAACCCGTGTGCCACAACTACTGAGCCTGCACTCTAGAGCCTCGAGCCACAACTACTGAAGCCCACGTGCCCTAGAGCCCACGCACCCCAACCACTGAGCCCATGCACCACAACTACTGAAGCCTGCACGCTCTAGGGCCCATGTGCTGCAACTACTGAGCCCGTGTGCTGCAACTACTGAAGCCTGTGCACCTAGAGCCTGTGCTCTGCAACAAGAGAAGCCACCGCAACGAGAAGCCTGTGCACTGCAACGAAGAGTAGTCCCCACTCGCCTCAACTAGAGAAAGCCCACAAACAGCAACGAAGACCCAACACAGACAAAAAAAATAATAATAAGGTATTCTACAATATTAACTTGCAGCCTGCTTTGACACTTAGTAATACCATACATCATATCTTTCTGTCAATAAATATAAATCTACTCATATCATCACTAATTATGATATACTGTACCATGACTTATTAAACTAATTCTCTAGTTGGACACTTAGATTGACTCCAGGTTTTTGCTGTTCTTCAGGGAGATGCTTTATTTCAGTCTCATTTGAACATTGAATTTATACTTGGTTCAGTTGCCGCTCAACTATATGTTTATTATGATAATGTGCTTAAAAGATATAAACAGTGTGGGAAAGAACGCTGTGTATTCAAATGCCAGTGATTCATACTTGCTTTGCAGTTTAGGAATATTACTTAATTCAGATAAATTTGAGTTCAAAACACTGTATTATGTCTTGTGATTATATCACAAGATACAGCCATTTAGGTTACAGAGATTCAACTTCATGTGTTTCACTTAACACCACTACCACAACTTAGGATCCATTTCTTTATATTTATGAAGATTAATTTGGATTCGAGCTGAGTACCACGAGTTCAGAGCCATCACGGCTTCCCGTGTGTGGTTATATAGTTGGAGTACTTTCTTTTCTCCTCAGAACCTTGTTGTCTGTTAGTTTATAGCAGTGCTAAATTATGCATCATATCCTCATGATCTCAACTTGTTCAGTGGGTATGATATTAAGTTAGGTTTTCTGAGAAACAGATTGAGATGGAGATGTGCATGTGGGAGGTTTATAGGAGTGTAGTCTCAGAAACATTCTGAGAAACATAACTTCATCTGGAGACAGTTTATCCTGGGTTCTGTTTACTCTTTTTTTTTTCCTGGAGAAATTTACAACAGGGTTAGTAGGAAAAATTCCAAATCCTAACATTGCATTTGATCTTGAAACTCATCATGTCTCTCCTTTTCCACAGATCCTATATCTCCTTAACATTTAACTAGCCCTTCTGCTGGGCTAGGTGGCTTGTCTGGTGGGGCTATCCAGACTCCCTTCTTTGAGGGATCTAAGTTCTGAGTTACCATGTCTGTCTTAGGTTGTGGACGCTTAGGCTTTGTCCATTTGCTATGAAAATTGCCTAGGGAAGTTATCAAGGGGCATTCCAGTGGACCAGCTAAGTGCAGAATAGGCTTCCTTCCCCTGCATCGTGTAACACAATGCTACCTCATCCAAGTCAGTTACCCCGCCAGTACAGGGACTCTTTTCCTTGACAGCCAGCCTCTTGGCACAAGGAATCCAAAATGAGCAGGCAGTAGCCTCATAGTAAAGTTTAATGACTCTTATTACCGTGTTCCTATTTGGAAGCATTTCCCCTATGCAAACTAGAACCTCTAGGCCTGCAGAGCATGAAGTTGCAGTGACAGAAATCACTTGGGGCGCTAGTAGAGAAAGCTACTCCTACTTCCACAACCTGGGTTCCCCTGTTTGGAAAATATCCCCATACAATGGCTACTGATTTGTGTGAACCCTATCCTGAAGAATCATGCCCATGCATACATGATGCTGTGCTTTCGTAAGTCTGTTCTACTTCTCTATCAGGCCTGCAGGTTTGGAGGGATACAGTATGTGATAGGACCAGTGACTCTCATGGTTCTGGGTCCACCACCACATCTCTTTTGTAAAAATGCTCACTTCATCTGAGACAGTGATCCTGTGTATAGTGGTGTTGTCTGAGGCACTTTGGGCAGGAAAATTAAACCCATTCCTGAAATAGATCTTAATATTAATTTGGAGGGGATGTCTCAGCAAGCCCCAGACCTTAAAAACTTCACTCACATGGGTAGGCCTGAATTTTCATAGGGTTTGTCTCCTATACTCTGGAGTGCATGTGCCGTATCAAGGTATACAGAGTACTTGCCAGTTTCTTAGGCAGTAAGTTCAACTAACATGAAATCTCTAATGTCATAGAACAGTGTGGTGTTCCATGGGAAGTCCAGATGGTCCAGGTATTTTCCACTATGTTTTTTTGTTTGTTTGTTTGTTTGTTTTGTTTTTTTTGTGGTACGCGGGCCTCTCACTGTTGTGACCTCTCCCGCCGTGGAGCACAGGCTCCGGATGCGCAGGCCCAGCGGCCATGGCTCACGGGTCCAGCCACTCTGCAGCATGTGGGATCCTCCCGGACCGGGGCAGGAACCCATGACCCCTGCATCAGCAGGCGGACTCTCAACCACTGCACCACCAGGGAAGCCCTCCACTATGTTTTAATGGAGAGTTAACCCTGGAGCAAGACCATTAATGTATACTATTGTCCATTCCACGTAAAAGCAAAGTGCTTAATCTCCTCCTGCTTCTAGGTATTGAAAACACATATTTAAGATTAATAGCCACATACCACTTATTAAGGGCTGTGGTAATCTACTATAACAATGATATCACATCCATTACAGTAGCTACAATTAGGATTACTGCGTAGTTAAATTCGAGATATTATCCTCCTTTTATTTTAGAGGCCAGACAGGGCAGTTACAGATGAATAAAATGGGTACCTTCAAGGGGAGTGCTAACCTTCTCTCCTTTAATACAACACTACCCACTGGCATTTTTCACAGAACTAGAACAAAAAATTTCACAATTTGTATGGAAACACAAAAGACCCCGAATAGCCAAAGCAATCTTGAGAAAGAAAAACAGAGCTGGAGAAATCAGGCTCCCTGACTTCAGACTATACTACAAAGCTACACTAATCAAGACAGTATGGTACTGGCACAAGAACAGACACATAGATCAATGGAACAGGATAGAAAGCCCAGAGATAAACCACGCACATATGGTCACCTTATCTTTGATAAAGGAGGCAAGAATATACAGTGGAGAAAAGTCAGCCTCTTCAATAAGTGGTGCTGGGAAAACTGGACAGCTACATGTAAAAGAATGAAATTAGAACACTCCCTAACACCATACACAAAAATAAACTCAAAATGGATTAAAGACCTAAATGTAAGGCCAGACACCATCAAACTCTTAGAGGAAAATATAGACAGAGCACTCTATGACATAAATCACAGCAAGATCCTTTTTGACCCACCTCCTAGAGAAATGGAAATAAAAACAAAAGTAAACAAATGGGACCTAATGAAACCTAAAAGCTGTTGCACAGCAAAGGAAACCATAAACAAGACGAAAAGACAACCCTCAGAATGGGAGAAAATATTTGCAAATGAAGCAACTGATAAAGGATTAATCTCCAAAACATACAAGCAACTCATGCAGCTCAATATCAAAAAAACAAACAACCCAATCCAAAACTGGGCAGAAGACCTAAATAGACATTTCTCCAAAGAAGATATACAGATTGCCAACAAACGCATGAAAGAATGCTCAACATCATTAACCATTAGAGAAATGCAAATCAAAACTACAATGAGATATCATCTCACACCCATCAGAATGGTCATCATCAAAAAATCTACAAACAATAAATGCTGGAGAGGGTGTGGAGAAAAGGTAACCCTCTTGCACTGTTGGTGGGAATGTAAATTGATATAGCCACTATGGAGAACAGTATGGAGGTTCCTTAAAAAACTAAAAATAGAACTACCATGTGACCCAGTAATCCCACTACTGGGCATATACCCTGAGAAAACTATAATTCAAAAAGAGTCATGTACCAAAATGTTCATTGCAGCTCTATTTACAATAGCCAGGACATGGAAGCAAACTAAGTGTCCATCAACAGATGAATGGATAAAGGCAATGTGGCATATATATACAATGGAATATTACTCAGCCATAAAAAGGAACAAAACTGAGTTATTGGTAGTGAGGTGGATGGACCTAGAGACTGTCATACAGAGTGAAGTAAGTCAGAAAGAGAAAAACAAATACTGTATGCTAACACATAAATATGGAATCTAAAAAAAAAAAAAAGAAAAGAAAATGGTCAGAAGAACCTAGGGGCAAGACAGGAATAAAGATGCAGACCTACTAGAGAATGGACTTGAGGATATGGGGAGGGGGAAGGGTAATCTGGGACAAAGTGAGAGAGTGGCATGGACATATATACACTACCAAACGTAAAATAGACAGCTAGTGGGAAGCAGCCGCATAGCACAGGGAGATCAGCTAGGTGCTTTGTGACCACCTAGAGGGGTGGGATAGGGAGGGTGGGAGGGAGGGAGACGCAAAAGGGAAGAGATATGGGAACATATGTATAACTGATTGACTTTGTTATACAGCAGAAACTGACACACCATTGTAAAGCAATTATACTCTAATAAAGATGTTTAAAACAAAAAAAACAAAACAACAAAAAATGGGTACCTTCAAACTTTCATCATTTATGTCTTTGAAGATGGTACTAATCTCTGCTGTTCCCACTAGAGCAGTATTGTTTTTGATTTTACAGTCTTCCAAGGATGGGGAGGGCAATATCAGGGGTTTCCGCTTGGCCTTTTCTATTATAATGGTTTTTCTTTTATAGGTCAGGAAACCAATGTGAGGGTTCTGCCAGTTGCTGAGAATGTCCACTCCAATTATGTATTTAGATACCAGGGAAATGACCCTTAGATCATTTTATATTTATTTTTATTCTTGGAACAAATGGAGGCACTATGAGATGGACTTAGACCAAGATTCCATTTTTTATCTGACTTCCTTACTCTAACAGAACTCTATTCCTTAGTCTAACAGAGGTGTTGTGATAACGTTTTGGGCCATGGAGTATTCAACTCTGTTCATTCAGACCTTACATCCAACATCCCTCAGAAACTTGTATGTGTTCCCTTTCCTCAGTTTATAATTACCTGAGAAAAGTCTTTGTGGGGGAGGACTGGGGAATCACTGTGGTACACATTTGCTGTTGTATTGCAGTGTCCTTCTTCAAGGGATCTGGCCTCCCTAATTGATGGGTTCTGAGTCTGAGAACTGTCTTAGATCTGGAAACTAGGCAAGGGATTTTTTCTTCCTACTGGGGCAGCTGACCCCAATCTTTTGCTGATCCAGTAATATATGTCCCTGATTGATTGTTTATAGTGAGTAATACTTTGTTGGATACCTATCTAGCTCCTGGATACATCATGTTCTATAAATTACTGTGGGTTGGGCTTCCCTAGTTGCCTTGCTACCCAAGAGAATAATTACACCCACCTTGCTTCTGACAGTTAGGTGCTGCCACCTGGCCTCTACTATTCCAGGATTATACCATCACTATTAGGGAGGCTAGTTGTGTTACAAAATTTCTTACTGTCAGCTTCTTCTTACAGAGAACAGGCACTACTGAGCATCTCCCTGCTGCTGCAGCCCGTCCTCACCATTGCATTTTTGTATTGCTTTGGTAAACAGCATGTCTTCAGGGCCATACCAGGCAATATAATTAGCTGTTGAATTTTCCACTTCATTTAACATAGGCCATTGCTTTTTCAAAGCTTCTAAGAACCATCCCAGAAACTTACTAGAACTGGATGTCCAGATCCTTGCCAGGGTGTTAATTCCAATGTTATAGGAGAGTGCCTCTATATCAACAGACTCTTCTTCAGTCCGCTTTATATTCTGTTCCCTGTGATTCAGCATCCTCAGGATCTACTTCCTTGTATATGGTCCCGGTTTTTGGTCACTGCGTGTTATTGAGATGCTACAGCTCATTTGTTGCTCATTTCTCTTCTGCCTTAGCAAACCCGACACTACCGAATTATGTTGAGATTTTACTCTAGTTATTGATCTGGACATAAGTTGGAGGCAGATCCCTAGAAGGGTAAGCATTGTTTTGTAAGTCACCTGTCTATTTGAAACATCTGCATATTCTTCAAGCAGAGCAGTGCTCATCTTCTAACAAGAATGAATGGGGCATATCTGTAGGCTCAGAGGGTTCAGATATACCAGGGGTTCAAAGTTCTGAGCTGGATCTACCCAGAATCCTTAACTCAAGTCTCAGGGTCTCATTCTTTCCATATCAGGGCCCTGATTTTGGCATAGGAAACTTTCTAGGGTTGAAAATGCAATATTTTCTAAAATTCTGCTACTCTTAAGATGAGGTCCTCAGCCAATGATGACTTCTTTAAGTGCTACCTAATAGGATCTTTAGTATTCACACTTTGCTTTGAATTGATGACTAGTCATCTTTAGCCTATCATTTTCTTTTTTCACTTCAAAACATTGATGGTGTTCAGCAACAACTAGGCGATTCCACAATCTTTGTAATTACTACTTCTCCGGTACCTCTCAAATGCCAGAGATATTGAACAAGCCAGTGCATCTTCTTCCAGATCATATCCCAATTAGCCACAATTGGGAAGCCTTAATGATTTTACTGCTTCAGGATACCAGGACTACCAATACTCTACCTACCCACAGGGGTGAGGTCCTCATTGGCAGCTGGCCAGCAAGTGATTCAGCTCGTGAATACCATCCTTAGAGTCCACTTCCTAGCCCATTCCTAACACATTCTGAGGCTCTGTAGGAGCAGAAGCTGAGACAAGGATTCAGATGCAGGGGATTTGTTGAGGGAGTGTACTTCCAGAAGAAACTTAAAAGAGATAGAAGTGCAGTGCTCTGGTGTATTTTAAATGGTTTCTTTTCCTCTCCCCCTGAAGAAAGACCAAGGGGATTTCTCTCCACTATATACTGTGGGAATCTGGTCAGACAACTAGAGGTAAATCTCACAGTATGTGGGTACCCTCCATGACTGAATTTCTTTGGAGTTTTTAACTCTCAGTTAACTCTGTACTGAGCCTCCAGCAATTCGTCAATTACTGTTCTGTTTTTCCTACCCAGGCACTGGTTCCTGTGGCATTTGCAATTGTGAGTTTCTGCTCTGCTATGTACTTAACAATACAAATGATGAAGCATTTTTACTGAGGGGGCAGAGATTTCAGCATTTTCTAAAGAAAACGTACACCTAAAATTGTGCTCTTCCGTGGCTATTTGGGATAATCATGTGGAAAATCATTATAAATGATGCATGTTTAATCAAGGGGCCACCAGAATCCTGTGTCTTTTAGGTTACCTTGGAGGAAACCTGAACCCATTCTGAAAACCAACCAGCGATCAGTACTAAAATAGCATATAAGTCCTGTGGAAACGTTTTGAACAACTATCATGAGTACAAAACAATCTAAAAGATTTGAATTTCAACACAATCACTGTTTATAAATGTGTATTTTAAATCATATGTTAATAAAGAACAGTTTCTTCTAACATCAAAAAAGAGTAGACCATTTAATTTTGACTCTTTAATGGAATTAAAAAAATAGAAGAAATATAGCTCAGTTTTACAAATGTAGCCTTTAGGACATTAAATAGATTAGATTTCTATGGATACAATAACATAGAAGTTCATGGCAAAGTTTTCAAATGTAATAAAATCTATTGGATTTTTCTATAATAAATACGAGTTTAAAAAAAAAGAGGGATAGAAGCAAGCAGGATAGGGAAGGGGAAAGAGCATGCAATGATGAGGTCGCAGGTTAAGTCTGACTTAAGAATGGGGCTGGGTCCTCTGGAATATAAATCACACTGACAGTTTTCCCAACTTGAGGCAAGAGAGCCAAGCTTTTAGACTTTTAGGTCGGTCATTTACTAACACCCCAGCCACTAACCTATGCACCTGGAATGCTTCTTTTGTACTTTGAGCAATAAGTAGAAATTTGGAAAAATTTTTTTAAAAGTGGTCTCATGCTGTTTACTTTCTTCCAAGATTTCCTGGTTAATTTTATTGGGGAGTAATAACAAAAACCAAAAGTGTGGAGTCCCATAGCTCAAGCTATGATATTTGAGCAGGAAAATAACAATAAAAATTATTATTATTTTAAGAATTGATGTAAAATGTGAGTGTGAAAGGAAGTGAGAATATGCAAAAGAAAAATTAATATAAAGTATTTAAAAAGATAATCATAATTATAAAAATGTTCACTTTAATAGGAAATCTTTAATGTTAATTCTAGGTACACAGGAGAGTTACTGATAGGCAAAAATGCTGATAATTTTAGAGGCAGAGGTGGAAAAGATAGTTCTTTTTTAAAAAAGTTATGCGTTCATATTGATCTTCCCAATTTATCATATATGCTGATACCCAACTTTTTTATCAACTATGTTTTTTTTGGCAAGTGAGGTTTTCTATTACACTGACATAGATTTAATTCCATGCCAAGCCCTGTGCTGAAGCCCAGAGTCTAGAATTTTAAAAGTTTAAACATGAACTTTCAACTCAGTACTAAAATACCACTCTTTCCCATTTTCTTGGTGCTATTATTGGTGGTCACTACTCTTGTGACCCCGTAAGAATAATAGCTAATAATATGCAAGGAACTCTTCTAACACTTCATATTATTGCTGTCACATTTTACAGTAACCTTATGAAATAGGAAGTATTGTTATCCTCATTTTTCAGTTTAGAAAACTAAGGCTCAGAGAGGTTAAGTGTAATTGTCGCATAGCTAGTAAACAAATGAGCCACATGACCACCTCTGCTCATTTTAGAAAATGAATTTCATGGTAGCTGGTTTTAAAAACTAAAAATGTTAAGAATAATTTTCTTTTCTGTGGTTGTCTGTTTTACTTGAGACAACAATCTTCCATCTACCCATCTGTGGTCAAGGAAGGAAGTAGGGGCAAATATTATGGTTCAGAACATTCAGTATTTTATTAAAGAGAAAGAAAAGAAGCTCTGTGTGCTGGAGAAAAGTTGGTGTTGCGATTAGGGGTGGCAGAAATAAACACACCTAAACACTGGTCCAGTGCAATGAGTTCCTAAAGAGATAGTAAATTACTTTTTAAAAAACCTCTGTATAAGAAAAATAAGCAAGAGTTTACATTGGACTGAAATACTCTGCTCAGGGACAAATGTGGCTTTCTTAAGGATTTGGGGGTATGTCATAGTTAAATAATTCAGAAACAATTAAATATAATTATTTCACCTGGTTATGTAAGGAACTGACAAATGTGTTCTGTTTTCCCATCCTTTAATATTCCTTTCCAGTGACAAGCTAATCACCTCTGTTTCCTTCTTCATCTGTCTAATTTCCTCCTTCAAGCAGAATGTGTAGCAGTATGCAGTTCTAAGGAGCAGAAGTGAGAAAACATCTCCTTTCTTTTTAAGAGTTTTTAAAAGTTTTTTTTAAAGAAAAATTTTTTCTTTATTCCTCTATTCAACTCAGTGGTGCAAAAAGGGATACAAATACTTTTTAGAATTTGTGGAGGTACAAAATACTTTTCTACTGTAGTTTGGAGTCTCTGTGCTTGAGGTCTCTGCCACTGGCTCAGATACTTTGCTGTGTTATTCTAAAATAAATGTGAAGTTTCAGAGCTGGAGTACAGGAAGTCTTGCTGTAGTGATGATCAGGTACTATCATCATTCCTCACTCCACTTAGGCTCTGATTCAAACAAAACACCTGGTCTAGGAAAAGTATAAAACAGTAGCAGCCTGGAGAGCTACCCAAAGATGCCTAAGGGGACATATCAGTTGTGGTCCCAAAAATGTCATGATTTCTTGATTCATTTCATTAGGCCTTGAGCTTGCATTGGTCCTTAAAAGGTCCCTAACTAAAGTGAAAATATTTGTGGGAGGAGTAACAGTTTAGAAGATAGTCAATTAACTGATAGCTTGCTGTGGCCAAGACCAGGCAAGAATATGCCATATAATGAGTGTTTAAAGAGTCTGTAGCATGTGTGGCGGTGGAGTTGGTAAGATGGAAGAAGGGCAACTGTAAAACATTTCCATAGCTTGATTGAAGGTCACTGTTTCAGGAGACCCTTGTCAATTTTCCCTTCATAGGCTATCAAACCCCAGACACTTAGGATACAATGTTTTCCCTGTCTCTTGAGAAAAAGATGAAAATAATTTGTGGCTATTAACCATGTTTTGTAGGTCTTGCCCAGATTTTGTGCACCTTTCTATGAAAGATACATTTCACATTATAGCAATCATGGATCCAAAGTAACTTTGTTTGAAATTTATGCCAGGTTTCTGTTTATTGTCTCCAGTTAAGGACAAAGAAAGATCTGCCTAATAAACTGTCTCAAATGAGATAATGGAGTTATGATAGGATACCATCATTATTGAACATTTCAGCCCAAACAGCAATTATAAGAAGGTTAGAACTCCATCCTCCTTTGAAGAACATATCTGTTGTAGGCAAAATCCTCTGGATTTGCCCCCAAAATGTCAGAGTGTGTAGTTTCACTTGAACATAAAAAAATTATTTTACAAGCAGAGGACTAAGACTGCACAAGGGTTGGACTGCAGCCAGTGTGGTGGTATTTGCATGTTGTGTAATATTGTTTTGAATGGAGAAAAATGAAAGGACGGCAGAATAATCCTTGACTGATCTCTAGGTTTTTAGCTAGTCAAAATATCAGGCCTAGCTAGAGGTTATTAACTCTAGATTCAGCAAATGTCTTAAGCAGTCAGACTTAGCAGTTGCCAAAATATTGAGCTCAAAAAATTTCTGGCTTCATAAAATCATTTAAAAATGTAGTCACAAAGATTGAGTTATGTGTAAAAGAGAGAACTGCTGTTTTATCTGGCACTGTGTATTTCTTTAATCATTCAAAATGTTATTTAAACTAAAATACCAAGCTGAGGTATACAATATGCTTCCTCTTGATTTCTCTAAATCCTAGTGCCTAATTTTGTTAAGGAGGCACTTTAGACACTGTTGTCATTCTCCTTAGTACTTGAGATGAGTGGGAGAGGATGCATGATAAGTACATAATGAAGCTCTTGGTGTGAAGGTATCCATCCCTGTAAGTGAGCTTAAAGCTATTATAAGGTGAACAAGATTGAAAAAGAAGCGACTTCGATACTTTGGGGAATTAACTTCATTCAGGGGAGTTAGCTTGTGCAGGTTTAAAAGGACTCCCAGACAGAAGTAGGTTGGAAAGTGTTGAGTGATGAGGTGTTAGGTGTGAGGTGCAGGCAGAGATGTTAATTGCTGCATTTCTATTTCAAGCTCTGCCATGTGTCTTCCATTAGTATAAACCTATTTAAATTATTTACTTCTCTTGACAATGCAGTGGCTGATGGCACTTCTTGTTTATTATCTCTGTTGTTTTCAGTATTCTTACTGTAATATGATGCTTTTATATCAGGTTACTGAATAGCAGGAAACATGTTTGCCATCACATCAGAAATATATTACTTTGAAATTTAAAAATAAGCTTTTCATACACAAAATTTTAGTTACTCCACCCAAACTCTGAAATAAGATAGTCAGTTAATAAAGACTAAGCTCTGTAACATAATTTCACACTAGATGAGAGTGCTTGAAAACTACATTTCTAAATATCTTTGAATTATTTTTCCCTCTCCATCTTCTCTCCAATTCAGCTCATTGTCTAAACTACCTAAGGTAAGTTCTTTCATATTCTTATACAAAACTGATAAATATTTGGATCCTTGTAATATAGGGCCTAATGCTTGGGTGCCTGACCTGCTCACAGCCCCTTTCTGAACAAATAGACCAGTAGCAGCCCTTAAGCATAGGTGGCCATGCTCAGGTTTATAGGATCTCAACACCATAACCACAGTTGATTAGACCCAAAGGTAGCAAATGACCTGGCAAGCAGATGAGTGAGCCTATTGTGAGAGCTTTGGCCAAGAGTGGTGCCCAGGTGCCCCGTAACTGGCCAATACCAACAAAGACTTCTCTTGGAGAGTTTGAATGAGACACTTGTTTTGAAAGGGTTATTTCACTGTTCTTGCCCGGAGCAGTAGCAATAAAGACAGTGACTGAGTCGTGGAGCACTAGAATGGGGAGCAATGAAAGTCTACTGTTGTCTGTATGAGGAAGTAAGTAGATTGCTAAAGTTCTGTTGTTTCCTTAATGACACCCCAGTTCTCCATGGCCTGGCTATATGGCTTTTGAGACGATTTCCTTTTCTTCCAGTGACCTCCTCCTGTATATCCACAATAGAGACTCATTAATTGAAATAACATGAGAGTGTTCCGTACAATCCTAAAAAGCCCAGATCAGTACTTCTCAAATTTTAACATGCATACAAATCTCCTGGGGATCTTGTTAAAATGCAGATTCTAATTCAGTAGCTGTGGGGTGTGGCCTGTGATTCTGCATTTTATAAGTTTCCAAGTAATACTGGTGCTGTTAATCCATGGTCATGGATTGCACTTTGAGTAACCAGGGTTTAGATAACACCTCCTCGATGGGCTACGTGCTAAATGATTGATTGATCTAAAGTTCCTACTAGGAAGTAACATCTATAAAGATTATTTTAGTCTTCAACAACAGAATTTTAGCACTGGAGAAATCATCTACTTCAATGCTGTCTTATCTATTCAGGCATATGGTATATGAGAAATACCATAGAATGGGATTGTGTATAAACAACAGAAATTTATTTCTCACAGCTGTGGAGGCTGGAATTCTGAGATGAGGGTGCTAGCATGGTTGGGTTCTTGAGAAGCCCTCTTCTAGGTTGCAGGCTGCTGACTTATTATATTCTTACATGGCAGAGAGCAGAGAGAGAAAGCGAGCTCTCTGGTGACTCTTACAAGGGCACTAATCCTGTTCAAGAGGGTTCCACCCTCATGACCTCATGTAATCCTAATTACCTACCAAGGCTCCACCTCCTTATACCATCACATTAGGGAGTGGGGTTTTAACATGAATTTTGGGAGGACAAAAATGTTTGGTTCATAACAAATGTCTCAACCAATGCCAGAATCTTTTTCTACTGTATCCATGATGTGTGGTCTCATTCAGCCTCTGAGTGAATGCTTATTAGTGATGAAGAATACACTACCCTACAAGACTTTCTATTCTACTGGCAGACAACTCTGGTTATGAGGCCTGTCAAAGGCAGGGCCTAACTACAGTGAAGCCTACTCTAAATGTGCAAAACCTATGAATTAGAGTATTTTAAAATAATTATATTTACTACCTATTGATTGTCATGACAACTCTACAATATGGGTTTCTCCATTTGACAAGTAGAAATTGAGGCTCAGGGTAGGTAAGTTACTTACCCAAGTTTGCACAGCTATTAGGTGGTGGAACCAGGAATCAAACCCAGATCGGAGTCTAAAGTGGGTGTTCTTTGCACAATACTATATTGTCTTTCAAAGTATAATTTTGTTTCTTTCAAATGCTTTAAATGTCTAATTACCAAAATAGTTTCTTAGCTGGGACCTCTGCACACAGAGGTCCTCTTCCTATTCATTTTATTTACTGCTGTTGGATGAATTTTCCTTAAAAATAAAAAAAATATATAGTACTTCTCCAAAGTTCAAGGAGCCTTCGACGTTTTCTCACTGTCCTTCACTCCTTATTACTCCCTGCTACCCAATGTTAACACTGTATGGGACATCCCAGTCTCCTCTTCCCTTCCCTCCAAATACAAATGATTCTTTTGTTTCCCAATGTTTGCCAAATGTTACATATTCTTTAAGGCCCAGGTCAAATCCTTCAAATGTATTTTTTCCTTCCCCGTGAAGTTTTTCCTTATTTCTCAAGACATTTAGGAGCTTTCCCTTCTTGAATTCCTATAACAACTATTACATGTTTTAGCCCTTTCTGAATCACAAATTCTATCATATTGTTGTCTTGACTTTTACATTTTTTCAGTCTCATTTCCTCCAACATCATTTAAACATTTTATAAACTGCTAACATATAGCTTTATATGTAATGGATTTTCCTACGCAGCCCAATTTATACCTTGGAAATAGCATGTATTTTATTTTTATACATTTTATAGTTGGCTACAGACAGAATGTCAGGACAGGATTGTTTTCTTAAACTTTGTACTTTTAACATGTCTAAGGGTTAAATTCTGATTTTGAAACACTTTAGAGAAAAATAAATTATTATAGTGGTTATAAAATTAAAGTATTACTCTAATTTAAAATTTTATCAAAAACAGTGGGGTTGGAGGTCATAAAAACCTGGCTTTTAACCCCAAAGTTACTGTTAATGACGCATGTAACCTTGAATGAATTTTTAAATCTCTCTAGATTTAAAAGGTTGATTTCCTAATGATTGAAAATGAAGGGCCTATGCCAAATACTGTACTCCTCTAAAATGTGATGATTCTATAGTATAATTTCATCTGAAACTTTAAAAATACTTTAAGTAGGTTGGGATTCCATTCTAGTTAATGTTAAGGATATCTTTGATGGTTACAATTACCAAGCTGTGTTTGCGTCATGCACATTTTGAGCTGAATTCTCATTAGCTACCCGCCCCCCAATAAACCTTTTCTGTTTCTAGTTTCTAGCTCCATATTATTGAATCAACTGCAAATGTTTATTCGTGTCACGCGCAAAGTGATGAATATTATTGGATAAAGGTCCGGAATTCACAACATCCTTTGAACTCCTGCTTGTTTTCACAATGTTTCCATAGCTAAATGCTCTGTTTTATACATTCTCATCACCCCAAAACATTATTTCAAAATACATGTGGTGACTACATAGAATTACAAACATTCCTAATTTTTTCCAAATATTTGCAGAATTGAATTATGAAAGACTAGTTTTGAATGGGCAAGTTCCATTTAAAGTGGAGGAAATCAAAAGCACTGTTTCAAAAGTTTATCAAAGAGTACTTCCTTATTCAAGAGAGGTATTGTGAGAGATGATACGTGCCCTCTATGACTTGACTGACAGCTGAGTCTTTTAGTCATTTTGTAGGTAACAAGTATTATCTGAAAGACACCAGAAGATTGGTATTATCAGGGCAGGACTTGAGGAGACCTCTGTCATTTGGGGGATGACAGATCAAAATATGGTACAGCTTTTCAACCAGGTCTAATAATTATTACACATAAACATTGGCATAGAGAAAATTTTGAATAATTAAAGCTAAGGCTCAGCTTTTGCTCAAAAAGGGCTATGGATTTTACACACTCTTTTCTGACCTCATCTGACATTAATTACACAATGTTTGAAGGTAGGGAACAGCTGCTGAAAATTACATAACAAAGAATAGTGTGTGTGAATGTGTCTTGTTTGCTGCCAGTTGTCAATCTTCTGGGGAAGAACATCCAGAACTCATCTCTCCCTCCCCAAATAGATTATTAAACATGCTTAGTTAGGGACAGTGGTGAGATGGAAAGAAATTTTTCTTGACTATTCATTTTATTCATTCAGTGTGACTCTTATAAAAGGTTGACTTTTTTTTAAATTGAAGAATAGTTGACTTACAATATTATATTAGTTTTAGGTGTACAACCTGTAGATTGATTCAGTATTTTCATAGATTATACTCCATTTAAAGTAATTACAAAATAACGGCTATATTTCTCTGTGCTGTACAATATCTCCTTGTTGCTTATTTATTTTATACATAGTATTTTGTGTCTCTTAATCCCATACCCCTCTCTCATCCCTCCCCCTTCCCTCTCCCCATTGGTAACTACCAGTTTGTTCTCTTTATCTGTGAGTCTGTTTCTGTTTTGTTATATACATTCGTTTTATTTTTAAATTCCATATATAAGTGATAACATACAATATTTGTCTTTGACTTATTTCACTAAGCATAATACTCTCTAGGTCCATCCATGTAGTTGCTAATGGCAGAATTTAATTCTTTTTCATGGCTGAGTAATATTCAATTCATCTGACAATGGGCATTTATGGTTGCTTCCATATCTTGGCTATTGTAAATAATGCTGCTATGAAGATTGGGGTGCATGTATTGAATTAATATTATAAAAAATATTTTTTCTCATAATAATTTGAAAGCAAGTAATTTGAATAAACAGGATTTACATAGGCATCTATACTTATCATAAAATATTGAAGAGCTAATCCACATATTAATAACAGCACCATTTTCTGTGGGTGAAGAGAAAGTGAGAACTTTCCCTGTATGAATTTTGTCACAAAGTTCTTTGATAACTGAAGCTGGAAAACACATTTAAAGTTTTTCTACTAAACTTATGACCAGGAAGAAATAAATTAAGTGAGTTCCATAGTCCTTTTCATATTGCCCTGACTGGACTGTACTTGTTTTCCGTTTATAACTACTTTATGCATTTTGGTGTATAGTATATTTGATTTATTATATTGTTTGCATTTGTTGAGAAATACTCAGATTTTATAAGCTTGTTTTAATTCAATTTAATTAAATTAATGTATATGCTGTTGTTTTTGGTTCTGCTATTTCCCTTCAGGACAGCTATGTTGAAAAATGAATAGTCACTTCCCAATGATGCCACGATGAAATGTTCAGCTTTGGATGTTTTTAAGTAAAAAATGAAAATAACAATTACTGCTGAATTTCTGATATCTCTATAAAAACACTGGGGAAAAAAACAAAACCATATTAGCACTCTAAATTAATAGAGAACACTTTTGAAAATTATAACCTACAGCTTTCTGAATTGTGAATACTAGCTTCTTTTAAAGTTACATTAATATTAGTAAAAGAAATTTTTGACCATGATTAAAATTGTGAGTTTTAAATGACTTATTTAAAATAAAATGTAACAAAAAGTGGAAAAAATCTAGCAAAAAGAGATGATGTGGTAAAAATTTAAAGTGCCATATGTAAAGAAATTGGCAAGAGGCAATTCAGTTGGTCAGGCCTAAGCTTCAGATTTTGGGATATGGACGGATTCAAAAGAATTATGCAACCATCTTTTGGCACCAAATTCCTCAAACATATTGTTGATAGTAATTGCCTTCCACTCATTCCCTTATAACACGGCTTCTAATTCTTCTACTTTACTATAAATATCCTTCCTGAGGCCAGTGGCTTCTTTCTTGCCAAATCCAGAGATCTTTTCCCAGTCTGCTTATTGCTCAGTCTTTCCACTGTATTTTAGATGGGTAACTTCATATGTGTTTCACTTTATTTTTAGCATTATAAATATTACAAAAGTAATATGTGCTCTTTATAGTAAATTAGAACATACAGATTTAAAAAAATCATATGTGATAACAAAGGCTGACATTTTAGTGGAATCTTTCCTCGCTTTTAAATATGTTTATATACTTTGCACATTTGTATCCTGAGTTAGGTCACTTGGGGTCAGAGGTAGGAATCATTCTTACATTAATACTCAGATGTGGCTGGCTTTTGCTCCACCTGCTTAAAGAGGACATTATGCACTTTTGCAGTGTCCTTCAGTTATTACTAGGAGTCCCTAGAGGTGTCTGTCCTGTAGTTACAAACAAATCTTACCTTAAAGGTACTGCTACTGCTCTGTGAGATATCCACTTCTCTCCCATTGGGCATTGTAAACTCTGCTGAACACCAGCATTGGCTTTTTAGAGTCCTTGAATTGGCAAAGCAGGACTTATGTCCAAAAGTAAAAAGATGGGGAAAAGATAGACCAGGAAAATGACCAATGAAAAGAATGCCAAGTTAGTTATTTTTATAGCATATAAAATTGACCAACTAAAAAGCATTATTGGAGATAGACAGATTATTACATAATAATAAAAGGTTAATTTCACCAGGATTTAAGCATTCTTTGCTTCTACCACATTTCAGTTCTAACATGTCCTTTTTTTCTTCACATTTTAATATATCTGAAGTCAGAAGGCATCTTATAGTTACAGTGAGATAAGTGGCAGAAACAATGTGATCATCACTGCTTGAATATTCACTCCAAAACTTGCAAAATGGAGTCAGAAGCATGGAAGAAAATCTGGAGAAAATAGTAGTGCACTCAATAAAAGTTGCACAGCTAAACTTGATGATACAGAAGAAAGTATTATATGGAGAAGGATGGATATCCTTGAGTCAGTTGAAAAGCGATTCAAACAAGTCAGACTGAGTATAGGAATTTTTAGGAATGTCTTAACCAATCTGTTTTTCTCCAGCTTTATTGAGGAATAACTTACACACAGTAAAGTTCACCCATTTTAAGTGTATAGCTTAATGAGCTTTGACACTTATATGCACTCAGGTATCCACCACCACAATCAAGGTATAGAACATTTCCAACAACTAAAAATTCCTCGTGGCCCTTTTCAGTCAAGGCCTTCCTCCCTCCTCCAGTTCCAGGTGACCATCGATCTGCTTTCAGTCACTATGGTTTGCCTTTTCCAGAATTTAGTATTAGTGGAATCGTATAGTATATGGCCTTTTGTTTTTGATATATGATTTTATTTGTCTTGGGTAATTACAAACTAAATTGCTGTGTTGTATGGTAACCATATATCTAACTTTATAAAACACTGCCAAATTGTTTTTTATATGGTATGGAGTGTGGATCAAGGTTAACTTTTTCTCATGGATTTATAATTGTTCTAGCAATATTTGTTTAAAAGCCTATTCTCTGGCTCCATTGAATGCCTTTGCACCTTTATTAAAATGTGTGGGTCTACTTCTAGACCCTCTTCTCTTCCATTGACCCACATGTCTACATTTTTTGTCAGTACTACACTGTCTTCATTACTGTACTTTTAAAATTAGGTATTGTGAGTCCTCCAACATTGCTCTTCTTTCTCAAAATTGTTTTATCTAGCCTAGTTCCTTTGTCATTCCACATAAATTTTAGAATCAGCTTGTTGATTTCCACAAAAATCTTGCTGGGATGTTGAATGGAGGGAACTGACATCTTCACAATATTGAGTCTCCTAAACGAGGAACATGGAATATCTTTCCATTTATTTGCTCTTCTTTGAAATCTTTCATCAATGCTTTGCAGTTTTCAGCATATAGATTTTGCAGATATTTTGGTAGATTTTTACCTAAGTGCTTCATGTTCTTTTGGTCCTATTGTAAATAGTGCTGCATTTTAAAATTTAACTTCCAGTTGTTCATTGCTAGTATATAGAATTACAATTAGTTTTTGTATATTGACCTTGTATCTTACAACTTTGCCAAACTCAGTAAGTAGCTCCATAGATTTTCGGGGGTAGATTTTTCAGAATTTTCGAAATAGACAATCATGTCATTTGTGAATAGAAACAGTTTTACTTCCTCTCTTCCAAGATTGCTTGATTGATTAACTTACCTTATTGCACAGGATAGAACCATCATTCATAATGTCCAGTATGATTATGAATAGGAGTAGTGAGAGTAGAAATTCCTGTTTTGTTCCTCATATGAGGGAACAGCATTTGGTTTTTTTATCATTAAATATGAAGTTAGATATAGTTTTTTTTGAGATGCTTTTTATCGGGGTGAAGAGGTTTCCTTCTACTCCCAGTTTGATGAGAATACAATTTTTAGTCTTACTTTTTCCTTTAAAAAACACCACATGGTAGGCATTATTATTGATAGGAATTTTAGAGAAATTATTTATTTAGACCTACATGCACATTTACCATTTTATTTGATTACCATTCTTCTGGCCTCTCAAAATGTTCCTCTGGTATTATTTTCTTTCTTCCTGAATTACATCATTTTGAAGTTCCTTTAGTATGAGTATGTGGGTGGTAACTCTCTTAGGTTTTATTTATCTGAAGATATCTTTATTTCTCCCTCTCTCTTGCAATATAATATTAGAGACTGAGTACACAGATCTAGACTGAAATTATTTTCTTTGATCACTTTGAGGGTATAATAAAACCCCCTCATAATAAGATTCATGAAGATGAAAAATTTCAATTGTGTAAAAAGAAGGGTGGGCTTATTGTGAAAATTAAAGAAATGAGTCATCTGAGTCTGTCTAGCTGATTGGCTAGAAGTTCTAGTGGTCTGGCTCTATAATTAAAATCTTTGCTCATCCTGGTTGTGGTTTAGCACCACTTGGTGGCTGTTTGCTTCAAAATAAACATCAGTGGTGCCAATTCTGGATCCTGTCTCACTGGCTGGAACTTCCAGGTCAGTGGCAGCATTAATAGTAACCTCCTGTTTAGCTGGGGCCCATTTAGTCAGTCTAATCAAAGGAGATTTAGCTAGAAGAATAATGGCAATAAAGGGCCCCTGCCTCCCTGTTTCCTGGGATAGTGTGCTTACTTTTTTCTCACCCAGCCTTACCCTTTCCTCCATATCCTGTACCCCACCCACATTCCTATCCCAGAAGATAAAAGTTTATCCCAACCAATTTGGGGCTAGGCAAAAGGCAGCCAATCATTAATGATTAATTGGTGATTAATCACCAATCATATTTGACCCAAATTCTCATTTATAATGGGGCTTATTATCCTAGGATTTCAGTCATTATTTTAGTGTCTTCTAGCTTCCAGTACTGCTATTAAAACATCTGCTTTCAGTCTAATTGCTTCTTTCTAGGTTGTCTGTCTTTTTTCTCTTTGGCTGCTTTAAAGATCTTTTCTTTTTCTTTGGTGTTTTGGATTTTGTGACAGGCAAATAGATTTTAAAATTTATCCTCTTTGTGACACTCTGTGCTTCTTGAATCTGTGCATTCATTTCTTTCCTAAATCCTAGAAGATTCTAAGTAATTAACTTTTGTAATATTGCTTCTCAATTCTGAAAATCTTTCCTTGGAATCTGCTTATTTATATGTCAGACCTTCTCAGTCTAACTTCTGCAATTGTTTAACATTTCTTTTGTATTTCCCATGTCCTTATCATTCTCTGTTCATTCTGGATAATTTTCTTAGATATTTTATGCTTTGCAAATCATCTGTGTCTAATCTGCAATTCAACCCATCCACTGAGTGTTTTCATTTCAACAAATGTGTATTTGATGTCTGAAAGCTTAATTTGAATATTTGTCACATTTGCTTGGTCATTCCTGATAGTCTCTTGTTGCTTGCTCATTATGATTCTATCCCTTATTTCTTTAAATATTTTCTAAATAGATATTCTACATTTCCCAGCTGATACAATTTTAATATCTCTCTTGGGAGTTCTAAATATTTATTATTTCTTCCCATTTTTCACTAATGGTGATTTGTTTCCTTTATGTTTGGTGGTTTTTTGGTTTTGTTTTGTTTTTTGCGGTACGCGGGCCTCTCACTGTTGTGGCCTCTCCCGCTGCGGAGCACAGGCCCCGGACGCGCAAGCTCAGCGGCCATGGCTCACGAGCCCAGCCGCTCCGCGGCACGTCGGGTCCTCCTGGATCGGGGCACGAACCCGTGTTCCCTGCATCGGCAGGCGGACTCTCAACCACTGCGCCACCAGGGAAGCCCTGCTTGGTGGTTTTTGATGGTGAACTCACATTTTCTTGATCTTAATCCCGGAATCTGGTGGGCTTAATTAGAGATCTTTTTCTCTGAAGAGGATTTGTGTTTGATTCTGCTGGTAGCCTGGGGGCACTACCAGTCTGGAACTATTTTAGCCTTTTTCATTTCGTTTAGTAGCTTAGAGCAAGGGTCTCAAGTTCAGCTCCTTCATATTACTGTTGACTTAAACACAGACTGAGCACAGTTCTTTTATGGGCATTTTCTCAGATTAGTTCTTTATTTTTAATTGCCTATTCACAGAATCAGTTTTGTTTATTTGAGGGAGCAAAGAGCTGGAGGGGGAGATGTCAGCAGGATACATAGAAATTTTCTCTGCGTCCTTCAAGTTTTCAGCAATGCATATATATTTGTCCATTTGATGGTTTGTTTTAATAGAATCTGGTTGATTTGCAGTACAAGGATGCCCCAGATGATTTCGCTTACAATTCTTTTGGAGAAGTCTCTTTCAGCTTATTTTTTTTTAAAAAATAGACTTTATTCTTTAGAACAGAATTAGATTTACAGAAAAATTGAGAATACAGAGTTCCCATATATCCTGCACCCGATTTCCCTTATTATTAACATCTTACATTAGTATAGTACATTTGTTAGAATTAATGAACCATTATTGATACACTGTCATTAACTAAGTCCATAGTTTATTCATATTTCTTTGGTTTTTAAACCTAATGTCTTTTGCCGCTCCTGGATTCGGTCCAGGATACGACTTTACATTAACTTGTCGTGTTTCCTTAGGCTCCTCTTGGTTGTGACAGTTTCTCAAACTTTCCTTGCCTTGCCTGACCTTGATAGTGTTCAGGAGTACTGATCAGGTATTTTGTAGGCTGCCCCTCTATTGGAAATTTTTTACTGTAGAAAAATATACATAACATAAAATTTACCATTGTAACTATTTTTAAGTTTACAATCTGGTGGCATTAAATATATTCATAACATTGTTCAGTGATCACAATCGTCCATTTCCAGAACTTTTTGATCATCCCAAACAGAAACTCTGTACCCATTAAAAAAATAACACGTCAGTCCCCTCTCTCCCCATCTCCTGGTAACCTCTATTCTATTTTCTGTCTCTGAATTTGTCTACTCTAGATACCTCATATAAGTAGAATCATACAATATTTGTTCTCTTGTGTCTGGCTTATTTCACTTAGCATGTTTTCAAGTTTCATCCATCTTACAATGTGTATCCAAATTTCATTGTGTGTATATGCTACATTTTGTTTTATCAATCTTGCTTATAAGTTCCAGAAGATTTTTGTTGATTCCTTGGGATTTCTCCATAGACACTCATGTCATCTGCAAACGAAGGTATTTTATTTCTTCATTTCCAACCTGTATACCTTTTATTTCCTTTTCTTGCCTTATTATTAGCTAGGACTTTAGGTGTGAGAGTAAATAAGAGTGATGAGAGAGGATATCCTTGTCTTGTTCCTGATCTTTGGAGGAAAGCATTCAGTTTCTCACTATTAACTATGATGCTGGGTGTAGGTATTTTGTAGATGCTCTTTATCAAGTTGAGGAAGTTCCCCTCTATTGCTAGTTTGCTGAGAATTTTTACCAGGAATGTTGTTGGATTATCTCAAAAGCTTTTGCTACATCAATTTGTATGCTTGTATGATTTTTCTTCTTTATCCTCTTTATGTACTAAATTATACTGAGTGATTTTAGAATGTTGAACTGTCCTTATTCACCTAGAATAAATCCCACTTGGTTGTGTTGTATAATTCTTTTTATAAATTATTGGATTCAATCTGCTAATATTTGTTAAAGACTTTTACATCTATGTTCATGAGAGATATCAGTCCATAGTTTTTCTTCTTATAATGTCCTTAACTGCTTTTGGTATTAGGGTAATGCTGGACTCATAGAATAAGTTAGGAAATGTTCCCTTTATTTCCATTTTTTAGAAGAGATTGTGGAGAATTGGTATCATTTCATCCTTGAATGTTAGTTGAATTCATCAGTGAAACCATCTGGGCCTGGTGCTTTCTTTCCTGGAAAGTTATTGATACAGTCCTTGATACTCAGATTATCTATTTCTCCTTGAGTGAATTTTGATAGTTTGCATCTTTCAAGGAATTGGTTCATTTCATCTAATTTATCAAATTTCTGGGTATACAGTTGCTGATAGTATTCCTTTATTTTCCTTTTAGTGTTCATGGGATAATTAAAGATGATCCCTATTCCATTTCTGATAATGGTATTGTATTGTTTATTTAAACATTTTTCTGTATATTATTATTATTATTTTTTTTTTTTTTTTTGCGGTACGCGGGCCTCTCGCTGTTGTGGCCTCTCCTGTTGAGGAGCACAGGCTCTGGACGCGCAGGCTCAGCGGCCATGGCTCACGGGCCCAGCCGCTCCATGGCATGTGGGATCTTCCCAGACAGGGACACGAACCCATGTCCCCTGCATTGGCAGGCGGACTCTCAACCACTGCGCCACCAGGGAAGCCCTCTGTATATTATTATGTTTTTACATCTTAAAAAAGGTTTCTGGCTGGGGAGGGACTCCTTGGCATAGCCAATTCTTGGAGATAGCAAAGGGCTCAGCCAGGTGTGTACCTTAAATATACCAACTGACTAATGCAGAGTCATACCTCCTCTATCTTGCCTGTACACCTCAGGAGGCAATATTCCTCTGTTTTAATCATCCCAGGGCCAGATACCAAGCAAGTAGGAACAGACCCTAAAGCTTAAGGGCTGCTGAAATGATTCAAACTAGCCAATCCTAAACTGTTCACTCTGCCTTGCTTTTTCTATAGAGTAGTCTAGGTTTTCCCTTCACTCATGTTTTCTGCCTCCTAACTACTCTGAGGATTTTCCATATATCTCTGCATGCCATGCTGTGCCTCCCAATTCTAGGACCTATGAGTATAATGAACTTTGTTTTCATGAGCCTCTCCTATACCTTCTCTTGTGGTTGCACCTGACTGACCTGACTGACCATCACATAAAAGAACAGAACAGGTAATTTTGTGCCTTTCCTTTTTTTCTTGGTTAGTGTGGCTAGAGGTTTATTGATTTTATTGATCCTTTCAAAGAACCAGATTTTGGTTTCTGTGATTTCCTCTGTTGTTGTCCTGTTTTCAATTCCATTGATTTGTTCTAATTTTTATTATTTCTTTTCTTTTGCTCTCCTTAAGCTTAAATTGCTCTTCTTTCTCTCATTGCCCAAGGTGGAACCTTAGATTGTTGATTTTAGATTTACCTTCTTCTCTAATATATACATTTAATGCTAAAATTCTAAGTGATGCTTTCATTGTATCCTACAGGTTTTGATAAATTGTATTTTCATTTTCATTGAGTTCAAAATACTTTTAAATTTCTCTTTAGACTTCTTTGACCCATGTATTATTTTTAAATGTGTATTTAATCTCCAAATATTTTGGGATTCTACAGCTATTTTTCTGTTATTTATTTCTAGTTTAATTCCATCATGGCCTCAGAGAAGATAGTTTATATAATTTCTGTTACAGGTTGAATTGTGGTCCCCCAAAAGACATGCTTGATTACATGTGTAATCAAGTTAGCATGAAGTCATTAGGGTGGGTCCTAATCCAGTATGACTGGAAGAAATGCGATGTGAAGACAAACACACATAGGGAGAATGCTGTGTGATTACAGAGGCGGAGAGTGGAATGATGCAGCTACAAGCCAAGGAATGCCAAGGAGTGACAGCCACCACCAGAAGCTAGGAAGATGCAAGGAAGGATTCTCCCTTACAGGTTTCAGAGGGGGCATGGCCCTGCCAACACCCTGATTTTGGACTTCCAGTCTCCAGACTGTGAAACAATAAATTTCTTTTGTTTTAAGCCACCCAGTTTGTGGTACTTTCTTACAGCAATTCTAGGGAACGAATATGATTTCTATACTTTTAAATTTATTAATGTGCATTTCGGGGCCCGGATAGTCTCTCTTGGTAAATGTTCTGTGTGACCTTGAGAAGGATGTGTATTCTGCTGTTGTTGGATGGAGTATTCTCTAAATGTCAATTAGATCAGATTGATAATGCTGTTTAGGGCAATTATATCCTTACTGATTTTCTGCCTGCCTGAACTATCAACTACTGAAAATGGGGTGTTGATGCTTCCCAATGTATTTGTGCATTTTTCTATATCTCTTTGCACTCCTATTAGTTTTTGCCTCGTGCATTTTGACACTCAACTTTTTGGTTCATACACATTAAGGACCGTTATATCTCCTTGGAGAGTTGACCTCTTTATCATTATGTAGTGCTCCTCCTTATCCCTGACAGTTTTTCTGGTTCTGAAATCACTTTGTTTGAAATTAATGTAGCTACTCCAGCTTTCTTTTGATTAGTGTTAGTATGGCATAACTTTTCCCATCTTTTGACTTTTTAATTTTAATAATTTATTTTTAATGTTTTAACAACTTGAGTGATGTATTTCACATACCCACCATTCACCCATACAAAGTGTACTATTAATTGGTTTTAGTATAGTCACAGAGTTGTGCAAGCATCAGCACAATCAATTTTAGAACATTTTTATTACCCCTCCCCCACCAAAAAAATCTTGCAACCCTTTAGTCAACCCCCCATCATCTGCCAGTGCTAGGCAACCACTGAACTACTTTCTGTCTCTATAGATTTGCCTATTCTGGACATTTCATATAATATGTGGTCCTATTAGAATGGAATCATATGATATGTTTTTTTGTGAATTGCTTCTTTCATATAGCATATTTTCAAGGTTCATCCATATTGTGGTATGCATCAGTACTTCATTCCTTTCTGGTGCTGAATAATATTCCGTTGTACCAATATACTACTTTTTATTTACCTATTAATCAGTTTATTATCATTTGAGTCATTTCCACTTTTTGTCTTTTCTGCAGTAAACATTTGTGTACAACTTTTTGTGAGGGTATATGTTTTCATTTCTCTTGGGTATATAGCTAGGAGTGGGTTGCTGGATCATGTGGTAACTTTATGTGTGAACTTTTGAGAAACTGCCAGACTGTTTTCCACAGTGGCTGCACAATTTTGTATTCCTACCAACAGTGTTTGAAGATTTGAATTTCTCCACATTTTCTCCAACACTTGTTATTGTCCATCTTTTTTTATTATAGTTATCTTAGCTGGTGTGAAGTGGTATCTCATTATGGTTTGAATTACACTTCCCTGAAGACTAATGATTTTGAACACCTTTTCATGTCCTTTTTGGCTATATCTTCTTTGAAGGAATGCCTATGCAGGATACTTGCCCTTTTTAAAACAGCTCTTTTATATATTCTAGACAGGTCTCTTATTAAATAAAAGATTTGCAAAATTTACGTCCCTTTCTGTGTTTTTTTTCACTTTCTTTATGGTATCCTTTAAAATGAAATGTTTTTAATTTTGATGATGTCTAGTTTATTGATTTTTCTTTCTTTGCTTGTGTTTCTGGTGTCATTTCTAAGAAATCATCACCTAATTCATGAATATTTATACCTGTTTTCTTTAAAGAGCTTTATGGTTTTAGCTCTTGAGGTTAGGCCTTTGATCCATGCTGAGTTGATTTTTGTCCATGGTGTGAGATAAGGGTCCAACTTCATTCGTTTACATGTTGACATCCACTTAACCCAGTACCACTTGTTGAAAAGACTATTCTTTTCCCCATTGAATGGTCTTGCTACCTTCGTTGAAGATCAGTTGACCTTAAATGTGAAGTTTATTTCTTGGATTCCCAAGTTAATTCCAAAAAAAACTGGAATTTTTGACTGCTTACTGTGTTCCAGGCACAATCCTAAGCACAAATGCACTTATCCCTCATAGTAACTCTGTGAGATGGGCACTATTCTTACCCCCACTTCACGGATGAAGTAGCGGAGATAATGATTTGCCCAAGCTAGTAAGTGGCAGACCCAGGACATGAATTTAGACGACTGCCTTGAGAGCCTGAGCTTTTAACCATGCTATAAATAAATGTGCTAAGTCAGAACTTGGAATCTCACTAAATAGTTCATTTTAAACAAAACAGCTGGAGGTCAAATTGGCCACTTAGTTTGGAAAAACCACAACAGAGGAGGAGCTTTACTAGCTTGCTTCCTACTGAGTATTAGAAATGGACCTGTCTTCCTTGGTTGAAAGCCCTCCATCGCCAACTTAAGAATTTATAAATCAACGCACTACTTCGGCTTCTTCTGTTCTTGCAGCAGGACAGACGTCAGCCTTACCGGCGAGGAGCGGTAAGGCCACAGGGCCCACTCCCCAGTTCTCAGCCCCGCCGCAGCCTCGCGGTATTTTCTGCCAACAGTAGGGGCGTGGACAGAATCGCCTCCCGGGCTGGAGGCCTCCCGTGTTGTCGTAACTCTCGCGGGAAGTTGCGTCGTTGCCTCGGTAACGGCGTCGCGGCCGCGAAAGATGGCGGGGCGAAGTTTTAAGGTTAGTTCAACTCTACACTCTTGGGTAGCAGCTAGGTTTCGGGCGGTCCTGCGGACACCGGAATTCATTTAACTTTGGGTCTGAAAGTGTCTCTTTTACAGAGACGGGGCGTTTCAGGGACTCCGCTTCCACCACGCGTTCAGCAACCTGCCACACCTCGTCGGGACCTCCTCGCCAAGGAGGAAGAATATAAGTAAGAAATTTGGCGGTTCAGCTTTTCCTTTTTTCTTTCACTTAAATGAGGCTGCTTACAAATACTTTTCCTGGTGACTGACTGGACCTTTGGGACCATTCACTGTCCAGCAGTTTATCATCCCGTTCGCTTGCCCTTCTTTTTAACTTGAGTTGCGGCCTCGTAGCTGTTGAAAGTGGGCGAAAATTTAACCCAAGTGAGTAAACCTGTTCGTCAGCGAGATGATACCGCTAGAAGTAGTTTGGATAGCAGGAATTGCCACGAATAGTTCAGTTTCTAGTTAAAGGAATTTCACTTAATTTCAAGTTCCTAGAGTTTACGTATGTAAATTTCTTTTAGGTTTGGTTTCTAAACTGAAAGCATGTTTCTCAGGGCATTTGGAATTACCGTTCTCATCCACATTTGGTGGTGTTGGGAGGATTTCTCTTCCTTATCTGCTGTCAGTGTAATTAGAGCTATCCTGACAACACGTGCTTTCATTCTTGGACCACTCCACTCTTCATCCCCCGGTTTTCATGCAGATGTCAGAGTAATCTTTTAATTTGATCTTGTCACTCCCTTGTCTAAAACTTTGCAGTGGTTTCCAATTGCACTTCAAAAGCTCTGTCACACCTGGCTCCTACCTCTTGTATGATCTTGACCTCTCTCCTTTTTGCCTACCAGAGTGGCCTTTCTTGACTATGATAAGTAGGCTCCCCATTACTCTTTTTTAATTGTGTGATTAAATTTTCGTTGCAATTAGCATAACTTGTTACAGTAAATTCATTTGTTAGTTTACATTTTGTCTGTTTCCTCCACTGGACTGTTAGTTCCACAAGGTCAGAGACCATGTCTTTTATTTGCCCTCGTATATACCCTTACCAAAAAAATTATATTTTAAAAATTCACCCTTTTAATTTAAAGTAATTTAATTTAAAACTTGGGAAACATTCTGGCAGTTCCTCAAATGGTTTAACATAGAGTTACCAAATGATCTGTACTTAAAATTAAAGCATGTTTAGAGTTAAAACTGAAGTGTCCTTTCTTTAGATAAACTAGACATGTGTCAACTTGCATGTAGAAACATAATGATCTTCCACTGCTTGATGAAATGGGCCTGTTATTCAAGTATGAATGTACTTAATCAGTGGATCTGTTGTTCATATACAGCTCTGAATCAGCTGTTTTCAACCCAAAACATTTGTTTTCTTTACCATGCACCAGACAGCACTAAATACATGCACTGATTAGGTTAATTCATTTGGTTATTTAAAGATCTGTTTGCATCTGGCCCTTCATTAAGGATATGCTCCTGATCAAAGTCAGGCATCTGTAGTAACTATTCTATTTTAGCAAAAGTTTTGTGGTAAAGGCTCCCACTTGTTACTTGTTCTGTTATATGCACTCCAAGGTGTGCACATCTGAGGCGTTTGAACAGAGTAGCTCCCAGGCACTGCTTGAAATTTGTGATCACTCAGCACTATGCGTAAGGGTGAAATGTCTGGCCATCCTTATAGGCAAGACTGAGTTCATAACAGAGTATTTTGCCACATGTTGTCTCGGTGGTAAGCATATGGGGATGTTGTTTTAATCAACTGAACACAGCACTTTCCAGGGATCCCAATGCAGAATCTTTTACAATCAGCTCCTGTCAAATAGTTGGAGGAAATAATCACTATATGAGACAGTAAACCAAGGAATATGCTGATCACTCAAGTCAATAGATATTCCAAGTCTTGTGCGTATATCATAAAACTAGAGAGCTAAACAATAAGATTACGTGACATCTGGTTTAATTGATCTTGATAACTGGAAGGGCAAGCCTTCCCCCAAACTTCTTGCCCATAAATGCCAATTACTTTGGATTTATAGATTAATTTGCAGAGAACTGACATCTTTATGCTGTTGAATCTGCCCTTCTACGAATGTGATATATCATTATTTACATGTGGGTGTTTGGGTATTCATTAATAATATTTTATCATATTACTACGTAAGAGTCTTGCATGTACAATTTTTTCAAGGTACCTTATAGTTTTTTCTTGCTATAATGAATGGCTCTTTTTCTACTACATTTTCTAATTGGTTATAAGTATAGAAACATTACTGATTTTTGTATGTTGATCCTAGACCTATATTTATATAGATTGTCAGCTCTGCTGAACTCTCTTATTCTGCAGAGTCCGTTGCGTTTTTTATAAAGACAGTTATATCATATGCAAAGTGTGATAGTTTTGTCCCTTTACAATTTCTTCTACATTCTTTTTCTTGATCTGGTTAGAACTTCCAGTGCAATATGAAATAGAAAAAGTAATGGTAAGCATTTTTATCTTAGTTATGATTTTCAGGAGCCCACTTTTAATAATTTATCACTACATTTGAGGTTTGCTGTAGCGTTTTGGTATTTTTTTTTAATCAGGCTTAAGGACGCCGTTTCCCTTAATTATTTTTTCATCAAGGATAGCTGATATGCAGTATTATACCCTTAATTTGTATTTTGAATGAATGTTAAATTTTAACAAAGCTTTTTCCCCCCAAATTTATTTAGGCAATGAAATTTTTTTCACCCCCTCCTTTAATGTTTTAACATACTAAACTACAAAGGCAGATTTCTTGTTTTCTTTTAAAGTCTCCTGGATTAGATTGCTTTAATTTTATGGAGGTTTTTTTTCAGCTGTAAACAGAAATGAAATTGGTCTTGCACTTTTTTCTAGTTCTTTGCCTTTCTGATTTTGATGTGATTATTATGCTAGCTACATAAAATAAGCTGAATAGTTTTCCTTTTTTGTTTTAGTCTGTTCTTGGAAGCTTCTTGTAATCAGAGATCATCTGCCCTTTGATTAAAATTGTGAAACTGAGTCTAGTGTGGGGGTTTTTTTTGCCTGTGAATGCAGTTTCTTTAATAATTTTTGCTTCCAGAATAAATTTTGGTTATTTTCTAGTTTTCTGGAAAAGTGTCCACTTCATGTATGTTTTAAAATGTATTAACATACATGTATTCTAATTATTCTCTTATGTTTTAAGTTTTGACTGTATCTGTAACCTTATACACACCTTCTTTTGGGGACTTTTCTGTCAGTCTTGCTGGAAGGTGTATATGTTTTATTGGTCTTTCCACAGAATTAGCTTTTGGTTTTATTGCTAATCTATGTGATTAAAATTTTTTTTTGATTAGTCTTATCTCTATTATTTCTCTCTCTTCTAATGGTGGATTTATTTCTTCTTTTTTTTAGTTTCTTTTTTTAGTTTAGTTTTTCTTATTTTTTAATACATACATTTAATTTCTGTATATTTCTCTCCAACCACAGCTTATCGGTATTTCAGTATCTGTTTTGATATATATATTTCTTTTGTGGTTATTTAGTTTTAAATATTTTATGATTTTTCATAGTGATTATTTTAGGAGTGTGTTTTTGTAGTTCCCAAGCATCCGTTTGTTTGCTTGTTTTATTTTTGTTGTTTTATAATTTATTTTTAATTGTACTATGGTCAGAGAATGTATATAATATTGATTTTCAAAAATGTTTTGAAACTTAGTTGTGACCAGGTACGTGTTGAATTTTTGTAATTCTGTGTGTTCTTTGATAGAAAGTGTACTCACTATTTGTTGACTCATATCTTAGATCAAGCTAGTTAATATTGCTGTCCATAACATCAGTATCATCACCATTTTTTTTTCTAGTACCTGCATTGGTTTCTGTTAGAGATGTACTGAAATCGGCTATAATTATGATTTAAAAATTTCTCCTTATAATTGTGTCCAGTTTTGTTTGGGGGCTATATTGTTTGATTTATTTAAATCCTCTTGATGAATAATTCCTTTCATTATTATGTAGTGTCTGTTATATCTTTTCTCATTCCTTTATTCTCAAACTTTTTATGTCATTTAGCTTTATTAAGAGCATTTCTTTTATATTCTCTGGTAATTTCTACCTTCTAATGAGTGAATTTATTTATATTATTTTGTTTATTAATTTGAAGTTGTTTGGGCCATCTAATTTTTTTTCTATTTATGCCTTTTCTTTGTTTTTTTTTTCTGTCTTTTGTTGGTTGAATGAGTTTTCATTATGTCTTTATTTTTCCTTTACTTGTTTGGAAAGACCCTAGAATGCTTTAACTTGGTTTCCCTCATTTGTCAAGTTATATAATACTTATTTCCCCTTTGCTTTGAATACCCTTACCTGTTATTTTCGTATTCTGTACTAATTTAGATTTATCATCATGTTTTCTCATTTCTTTGCATTTTTTTTCGAGGTTCAATTTCCTCTTTTCTGAAGCATAGACCATTCATTACTTCTCTGTATGAAAATCGGAGCCTTAAATTCTCCAGTCTTACCCGAAAATTTTGTGACTTTGCACTTATTCTTCAAAGATAGTTTAGCTGAATATAGAACTTGAAATGGCTAGTCCCTGCCCCCCCACCTCCCGATGGTCCATTAAAGATACCATTTCATTGTCCATTGGAATCTAGAGATATTGATAAGGCATCTACTGCCAGCATTTAAGATAGTCATGCTGGTAGACTATTTTTCTCTCTTCTTTTTAAATATTTGCTTTGTAGTTTAAAGAACATTCTCCTTGTCTTTGAAGTTCTGCAGTTTCACTATGATGTGTACAGGTGTGGATTTTTTTTCTTAATTCTGCTTGAACTCCCTATATTTATTCATTTCTGGAATATTCTCAGCATTACCTCTTTTTTTAAAAAGTATTGTCTTTTGTTTTATGTTTCTTGCTATATTCTTCAAGTTTCAAATATTTGTCATTTTTCTTTTTGTTTTGTTGCAGTATACTTAATTTACAATATTATACCATTTTGGGGTATACAGCCTAGTGATTCAAAACTTTTATAGATTATACTCCATTTAAAGTTATTATAAAATAATGGCTATATTTCCTGTGCTGTACAATATATCCTTCTATCTTATTTATTTTATACATAGTAGTTTGTATCTCTTAATCCTTTAACCCTATTGTACTCCTCCCCCCTTCCCTCTCTCCATTGGTAACCACTTGTTTGTTCTCTACATATATGGGTCTGTTTCTGTTTTGTTATATTCATTATTTGCTTCATTTTTTAGATTCCACACATAAGTGATAACAGAGTATTTGTCTTTCTCTGACTTATTTCATTAAGCATAATACTCTCCAGGTCCATTCATGTTGTTGCAAATGGCAAAATTTCATTCTTTTTTATAACTGAATAGTATTCCATGGTATGTATGCAGATATATATATATATATATATATATATATATATATATCACGTCTTCTTTATCCATTCATCTGTTGATGAACATGTAGGTTGCTTCCATATCTTGGCTATTGTAAATAATGCTGCTATGAACATTGGGGTGCATATATCTCTTCAGAGTAGTGTTTTCATTTTCTTTGGATATATATCCAGGAGTGGAATTACTGGGTCATATGGTAGTTATATCTTTAAGTTTTTGAGAAACTGCCATACTGTTTTCCACAGTGGCTGCACCAATTTACGTTCCCACCAACAGTGCACAAGGGTTCCCTTTTCTCCACATCCTTGCCAACATTTGTTATTTGTGGTCTTTTTGATGATAGCCATTCTGACAGGTGTGAGGTGATATCTTATTGTAGTTTTGCTTTGCATTTCTCTGATGGTTAACAGTGTTGAGCATTTTATGTGCCAGTTGGCCATCTATATTCTTGGGAAAATGTCTGTTCAGGTCTTCTGCCCATTTTTTAACCAAGTTATTTGTTTTTTTGATATTGAGTGGTATGAGCTATTTATATAGTTTGGGCATTAAACCCTGGTTGGTCGTATCATTTGCAAATATTTTCTCCCATTCAGTAGATTGTCTTTTCATTTTGTCAATGCTTTCTTATTTATTTATTTGCGGTACACGGGCCTCTCACTGTTGTGGCCTCTCCCGTTGCGGAGCACAGGCTCCAGACGCGCAGGCTCAGCGGCCATGGCTCACGGGCCTAGCCGCTCCGCGGCATGTGGGATCTTCCCGGACCGGGGCACGAACCCGTGTCCCCTGCATCGGCAGACAGACTCTCAACCACTGCGCCACCACGGAAGCCCTGTCAATGCTTTCTTTTCCTTTCCTTTCCTTTTAAATTTAATTAGGTTCTATTATTTATTTAGTTAGTTAGTTTCCTCTGCCTTAGGAGACAGATCCAAAAAATACTGCTGTGGTTTATGTCAGAGTGTTCTGCCTCTGTTTTCTTCTGGAGTTTTATGCTTTATGGTCTTACATTTAAGTCTTTAATCCATTTTGAGTTTATTTTTGAATATGGTGTGAAAAAAAGTTCTAACTTCATTCTTTTACATGTAGCAGTCCAGTCTTCCCAGCACCACTTATTGAAAGACTGTCTTTTCCTCATTTATATTTTTGCTTCCTTTGTCATAGATTAATTGCCCATATAAACGTGGGTTTGTTTCTGGGTTCACTATTCTGTTCCATTGATCTCTGTGTCTGCTTTTGTTCCAGTACCATACTGTTTTGGCTACTGTAGCTTTGTAGTATAATGATTATTGATCAATCGAAGAAAAATATATAACAATTGTAAATATATATGCACTCAGCATAGGAGTATCTAAATACATAATGCAAATGACAACAGAAATGAAGGACAGTAACACAATAATAGTAGGGAACTTTAACACCCCACTTACATCAATGGACAGATCATTCAGACAGAAAAATCAATGAGGAAACACTGGCTTTAAATGACACATTAGACCAAACAGAACACATAGTATTCTATTCAAAGGCAGCAGAATACACATTCTTTTCAAGATCACATGCTAGCCCAAAAAACAAGTCTCAGTAAATTTAAGTAAATTGAAATCATATAAAGCATCTTTTCCAACTACAGTACTATGAGATTAGAAATCACCTACAAGAAAAAAACTGCAAAAAACACAAACATGTGGAGGCTAAAAAATATGCTACTAAACCACTGGATCACTGCAGAAATCAAGGAGGAAATCAGAAAATACCTGGAGACAAAAGAAAATGAAAACACAGCAATCCAAATTGTATGGGATGCAGCAAAAGCAGTTCTGAGACGGAACTTTATAGCGATACAAGCCTGCCTCAGGAAACAAAAAAAAATCTCAAATAAACAACCTAACCTTACACCTAAAGGAATTAGAAATAGAAGAACAAACAAAACCCAAAGTTAGTAGAAGGAAAGAAATAATCTGTTGATTGTCCCTCCTGGGCACTTGTTTCTTTTTTTTTTTTTACATCTTTATTGGAGTATAATTGCTTTACAATGGTGTGTCAGTTTCTGCTTTATAACAAAGTGAATCAGTTATACACATGTTCCCATATCTCCTCCTTCTTGTGTCTCCCTCCCTCCCACCCTCCCTATCCCACCCATCCAGGTGGTCACAAAACACCAAGCTGATCTCCCTGTGCTATGTGGCTGCTTCCCATTAGCTATCTATTTTACGTTTGGTAGCGTATATATGTCCATGCCACTCTCTAACTTTGTCACAGCTTACCCTTCCCCCTCCCCATATCCTCAAGTCCATTCTCTAGTAGGTCTGTGTCTTTATTCCCGTCTTACCCTAGGTTGTTTATGACATTTTTTTTCTTAGGTTCCATATATATGTGTTAGCATACGGTATCTGTCTTTCTCTTTCTGACTTACTTCACTCTGTATGACAGACTCTAGGTCCATCCACCTCACTACAAATAACTCAATTTTGTTTCTTTTTATGGCTGAGTAATATTCCATTGTATATATGTGCCACACCTTCTTTATCCATTCATCCGATGATGGACACTGAGGTTGTTTCCATCTCCGGGCTATTGTAAATAGAGCTGCAATGAACATTTTGGTACATGACTATTTTTGAATTATGGTTTTCTCAGGGTATGTGCCCAGTAGTGGGATTGCTGGGTCATGTGGTAGTTCTATTTTTAGTTTTTTAAGGAACCTCCATACTGTTCTCCATAGTGGCTGTACCAATTCACATTCCCACCAGCAGTGCAAGAGTGTTTCCTTTTCTCCACACCCTCTCCAGCATTTATTGTTTCTAGATTTTTTGATGATGGCCATTCTGACCGGTGTGAGATGATATTTCATTGTAGTTTTGATTTGCATTTCTCTAATGATTAATGATGTTGAGCATTCTTTCATTTGTTTTCTGGCAATCTGTGTATTTTCTTTAGAGAAATGTCTATTTAGGTCTTCTGCCCATTTTTGGATTGGGTTGTTTGTTTTTTTATTATTGAGCTGCATGAGCTGCTTGCAAATTTTGGAGATTAATCCTCTGTCAGTTGCTTCATTTGCAAATATTTTCTCCCATTCTGAGGATTGTCTTTTGGTCTTGTTTATGGTTTCCTTTGCTGTGCAAAAGCTTTGAAGTTTCATTAGGTCCCATTTGTTTATTTTTGTTTTTATTTCCATTTATCTAGGAGGTGGGTCAAAAAGGACCTTGCTGTGATTTATGTCATAGAGTGTTCTGCCTATGTTTTCCTCTAAGAGTTTGATAGTTTCTGGTCTTAAATTTAGGTTTTTAATTCATTTTGAGCTTATTTTTGTGTATGGTGTTAGGGAGTGTTCTAATCTCATACTTTTACATGTAGGTGTGCAGTTTTCCCAGCACCACTTATTGAAGAGGCTATCCTTTCTCCACTGTACATTCCTGCCTCCTTTATCAAAGATAAGGTGACCATATGTGCATGGGTTTATCTCTGGGCTTTCTATCCTGTTCCGTTGATCTATATTTCTGTTTTTGTGCCAGTACCATACTGTCTTGATTGCTGTAGTTTTGTAGTATAATCTGAAGTCAGAGAGCCTGATTTCTCCAGCTCCGTTTTTCGTTCTCAAGATTGCTTTGCCTATTCGGGGTCTTTTGTGTTTCCATACAAATTGTGAAATTTTTTGTTCTAGTTCTGTGAAAAATGCCACTGGTAGTTTGAAAGGGATTGCATTGAATCTGTAGATTGCTTTGGGTAGTAGTGTCATTTTCACAATGTTGATTCTTCCAATCCAAGAACATGGTATATCTCTCCATCTATTTGTATCATCTTTAATTTCTTATATCAGTATAATATTCTGCATACAGGTCTTTTGTCTCCTTAGGTAGGTTTATTCCTAGATATTTTATTCTTCTTGTTGCCATGGTAAACGGGAGTGTTTTCCTGATTTCACTTTCAGATTTTTCATCATTAGTGTATAGGAATGCAAGAGATTTCTGTGCATTAATTTTGTATCCTGCTACTTTACCAAATTCATTGATTAACTCTAGTAGTTTTCTGGTAGCATTTTTATGATTCTCTATGTATAGTATCATGTCATCTGCAAACAGTGACAGCTTTACTTCTTCTTTTCCGATTTGGATTCCTTTTATTTCCTTTTCTTCTCTGATTGCTGTGGCTAAAACTTCCAAAACTATGTTGAATAAGAGTGGGGAGAGTGGGCAACCTTGTCTTGTTCCTGATCTTAGTGGAAATGCTTTCAGTTTTGCACCATTGAGGATGATGTTGGCTGTGGGTTTGTCATATATGGCTTTTATTATGTTGAGGTAAGTTCCCTCTATGCCTACTTTCTGCAGGGTTTTTATCATAAATGGGTGTTGAATTTTGTCGAAAGCTTTTTCTGCATCTATTGAGATGATCATATGGTTTTTCCCCTTAAATTTGTCAGTATGGTGTATCACGTTGATTAATTTGCGTATATTGAAGAATCCTTGCATTCCTGGAATGAACCCAACTTGATCATGGTGTATGATCCTTTTAATGTGTTGTTGGATTCTGTTTGCTAGTATTTTGTTTAGGATTTTTGCATCTATGTTCATCAGTGATATTGGCCTGTAGTTTTCTTTCTTTGTGACATCTTTGTCTGGTTTTGGTATCAGGAAGGTGGTGGCCTCATAGAATGAGTTTGGGAGTGTTCCTCCCTCTGCTATATTTTGGAAGAGTTTGAGAAGGATGGGTGTTAGGTCTTCTCTAAATGTTTGATAGAATTCACCTGTGAAGCCATCTGGTCCTGGGCTTTTGTTTGTTGGAAGATTTTTAATCACAGTTTCAATTTCAGTGCTTGTGATTGGTCTGTTCATATTTTCTATTTCTTCCTGATTCAGTCTTGGCAGGTTGTGCTTTTCTAAGAATTTGCCCATTTCTTCCAGGTTGTCCATTTTATTGGCATAGAGTTGCTTGTAGTAGTCTCTCATGATCTTTTGTCTTTCTGCAGTGTCAGATGTTACGTCTCCTTTTTCATTTCTAATTCTATTGATTTGAGTCTTCTCCCTTCTTTTCTTGATGAGTCTGGCTACTGGTTTCTCAATTTTGTTTATCTTCTCAAAGAACCAGCTGTTAGCTTTATTGATCTTTGCTATTGTTTTCTTCATTTCTTTTTCATTTATTTCTGATCTGATGTTTATGATTTCTTTCCTTCTGTTAACTTTGGGGTTTTTTTGTTCTTTCTCTAATTGCTTTAGCAGGAAGGTTAGGTTGTTTATTCGAGATGTTTCCTGTTTCTTAAGGTAGGATTGTATTGCTATAAACCTCCCTCTTAGAACTGCTTTTGCTGCATCCCATAGGTTTGGGTTGTCATGTCTCCATTGTCATTTGTTTCTAGGTATTTTTTAATTTCCTCTTTGATTTCTTCAGTGATCACTTCACTATTAAGTAGTGTACTGTTTAGCCTCCATGTGTTTGTATTTTTTACAGATCATTTCCTGTAATTGATATCTAGTCTCATAGCATTGTGCTCGGAAAAGATACTTGATACAATTTCAATTTTCCTAAATTTACCAAGGCTTGATTTGTGACCCAAGATGTGATCTGTCGTGGAGAATGTTCCATGAGCACTTGAGAAAAAGGTGTATTCTGTTGTTTTTGGATGGAATGTCCTATAAATATCAGTTAAGTCCGTCTTGTTTAATGTATCATTTAAAGCTTGTGTTTCCTTATTTATATTCGTTTTGGATGATCTGTCCATTGGTGAAAGTGGGGTGTTAAAGTCCCCTACTATGAATGTGTTACTGTCGATTTCCCCTTTTATGGCAGTTAGTATTTGCCTTATGTACTGAGGTGCTCCTATGTTGGGTGCATAAATATTTACAATGTTATATCATCTTCTTGGATCGATCCCTTGATCATTATGTAGTGTCCTTCTTTGTCTCTTGTAGTAGTCTTTATTTTAAAGTCTGTTTTGTCTGATATGAGAATTGCTACTCCAGCTTTCTTTTGATTTCCATTTGCATGGAATATCTTTTTCCATTCCCTCACTTTCAGTCTGTCTGTGTCCCTAGGTCTGAAGTGTGTCTCTTGTAGACAGCGTATATATAGGTCTTGTTTTTGTATCCATTCAGCCAGTCTGTGTCTTTTGGTGGGAGCATTTAATCCATTTCCATTTAAGGTAATTATCGATATGTATGTTCCTATTCCCATTTCCTTAATTGTTTTGGGTTTGTTATTGTAGGTCTTTTCCTTCTCTTGTGTTTCTTGCCTAGAGAAGTTCCTTTAGCATTTGTTGTAAAGCTGGTTTGGTGGTGCTGAACTCTCTCAGCTTTTGCTTCCCTGTAAAGGTTTTAATTTCTCCATCAAATCTGAATGAGATCCTTGCTGGGTAGAGTAATCTTGGTTGTAGGTTTTTCTCCTTCATCACTTTAAATATGTCCTGCCAGTCCCTTCTGGCTTGCAGAGTTTCTGCTGAAAGATCAGCTGTTAACCTTATGGGGATTCCCTTGTGTGTTATTTGTTGTTTTTCCCTTGCTGCTTTTAATATGTTGTCTTTATTTAATTTTTGACAGCTTGATTAATATGTGTCTTGGCATGTTTCTCCTTGGATTTATCCCGTATGGGACTGTCTGTGCTTCCTGGACTTGATTACCTATTTCCTTTCCCATATTAGGGAAGTTTTCAACTATAATCTCTTCAAATATTTTCTCAGTCCCTTTCTTTTTCTCTTCTTCTTCTGGAACCTCTATACTTCGAATGTTGGTGCGTTTAATGTTGTCCCAGAGGTCTCTGAGACTGTCCTCAGTTCTTTTCATTCTTTTTTCTTTATTCTGCTCTGCAGTAGTTATTTCCACTATTTTATCTTCCAAGTCACTTAGCCGTTCTTCTGCCTCAGTTATTCTGCTATTGATCCCATCTAGAGTATTTTTACTTTCATTTATTGTGTTGTTCATCGTGGCTTGTTTTATCTTTAGTTCTTTTAGGTCCTTGTTAAATGTTTCTTGAATTTATTCTATTTCCAAGATTTTGGATCATCTTTACTATCATTTCCTCTTCATTCCTATTTCCCCTTCATTTGTTAGGTCTGATGGGTTTTTATCTTGCTCCTTCATCTGCTGTGTGTTTTTCTGTCTTCTCATTTAGCTTATCTTACTGTGTTTGGGGTCTCCTTTTTGCAGGCTGCAGGTTCGTAGTTCCTGTTGTTTTTGGTGTCTGTCCCCAGTGGCTAAAGTTGGTTCAGTGGGTTGTGTAGGCTTCCTGGTGGAGGGGACTAGTGCCTGTGTTCTGGTGGATGATGCTGGATCTTGTCTTTCTGGTGGGCAGGTCCATGTCTGGTGGTGTGTTTTGGGGTGTCTGTGGACTTATTATGATTTTAGGCAGCCTCTCTTCTAATGGGTGGGGTTGTGTTCCTGTCTTGCTAGTTGTTTGGCATAGGGTGTTCAGCACTGTAGCTTGCTGGTCGTTGAGTGAAGCTGGGTGCTGGTGTTGAGGTGGAGATCTCTGGGAGATTTTCGCCATTTGATACTATGTGGAGCTGGGAGGTCTCTTGTGGGCCAGTGTCCTGATGTTGTCTCTCCCACGTCAGAGGCACAGCACTGACTCCTGGCTGCAGCACCAAGAGCATTTCATCCACATGGCTCAGAATAAAAGGGAGAAAAAGAAGGAAGGAAGGAAGGGAGGGAGGGAGGGAAGGAAGGAAGGAAGGGGATAAAATAAAATAAAGTTATTAAAATAAAAAATAACTGTTAAGAAAAAAAATTTTTTTAAGTAAAACAAAAACAAAACGGACAGATAGAAGCCTAGGACAAATGGTGAAAGCAAAGCTATACAGACAAAATCTCACACAGAAGCATACACATACACGCTCACAAAAAGAGGAAAAGGGGAAAAAATAATAAATCTTGCTCTCAAATTCCAGCTCCTCAATTTGGTATGATTCGTTGTATATTCACGTATTCCACAGATGCAGGGTACATCAAGTTGATTGTGGAGCTTTAATCCGCTGCTTCTGAGGCTGCTGGGAGAGATTTCCCTTTTTCCTCTTTGTTCGCACAGCTCCCGGGGCTCAGCTTTGGATTTGGCCCCGCCTCTGCGTGTAGTTCGCCGGAGGGCCTCTGTTCGCTCAAACAGGATGGGGGTTAAAGGAGCAGCTGCTTCGGGGGCTCTGGCTCACTCAGGACGGGGAGCGGGAGGGGTGCGGATGCTGGGCGAGCCTGCGGTGGCAGAGGCCGGCATGACGTTGCACCAGCCTGAGGCGCGCTATGCGTTCTCCCGGGGAAGTTGTCCCTGGATCCCGGGACCCTGGCAGTGGCGGGCTGCACAGGCTCCCCGGAAGAGGGGTGTGGAGAGTGACCTGTGCTCGCACAGGCTTCTTGGTGGCGGCAGCAGCAGCCTTAGCGTCTTCATGCCCGTCTTTGGGGTCCGCGCTGTTAACCGCGGCTCGTGCCCGTCTCTGGAGCTCCTTTAAGCAGCGCTCTTAATCCCCTCTCCTCGCGCAGCAGGAAACAAAGAGGGAAGAAAAAGTCTCTTCCCTCTTCGGCAGGTCCAGACTTTTCCCCAGACTCCCTCCCGGCTAGCCGTGGTGCACTAGCCCCTTCAGGCAGTGTTCACGCCGCCAACCCCTGCACTCCAACCGAAGCCCGGGCCTCAGCTCCCAGCCCCGCCCGCCCCGTCGGGTGAGCAGACAAGCCTCTCGCGCTGGTGAGTGCTGGTCGGCACCGATCCTCTGTGCGGGAATCTCTCGGCTTTGCCCTCCGCACCCCTGTTGCTGTGCTCTCCTCCTCGGCTCCGAAGTTTTCCCCCTCCGCCACCCTCAGTCTCCGCCCGCAAAGGGGCTTCCTAGTGTGTGGAAATCTTTCCTCCTTCACAGCTCCCTCCCACTGGTGCAGGTCCCATCCCTATTCTTTGTTTATTCTTTTTTTTTTTCATTTGCCCTACCCAGGTACGTGGGGGAGTTTCTTGCCTTTTGGGAGGTCTGAGGTCTTCTTCCAGCGTTCAGTAGGTGTTCTGTAGGAGTTGTTCCACGTGTAGATGTATTTCTGGTGTCTCTGTGGGGAGGAAGGTGATCGCCGCGTCTTACTCTTCCGTCATCTTCCCCCCACCCCCGGTCCAGGCACTTGTTTCTTAATGCAATTTGTTACTTTTGTGAAGATATCTTTAGTGGGGTTTGCTTTCTGAGAGAGTTGCATGTGTTCTAGATGAGTAAATCCCTAAGTGTGGTTTTGCATTTAACTTTATTAGCTTATCAGAGTTTTCACTGGTTCTAATCCAACTTACTGTATTAAAGTTTTGGCATAGTGTCCCTGTACCATCTGGGTAAGATGAACTTGGAGTACACTCCTATGTGCTCTGATTACTCACAAGAGAATCTTTTCCACACACGGCTCTAGTTTCATTTCCATTCACCTAAGGTTATGGGTAGTGTTTTTGTGGTCTGTGGTTCACAGGTGTAGCCCTTCGTGACTCTCTCATGTGCATCAGTTTCTAGCTGTTAAGCTGTTTTGGCTTCTGTTCCTGTTTACTGCTCTCATTTTTAGTTGCTGCTTTATTTTTAGTGCCAGGGTATTTTCCCTGCCTAAGTTTAAGTTTAGCAATATTTCGTTCATTATATTTTATCCAGATTTCTATGGGTTTTGGAGCAGAAGAATAGCCTTTTGATTTATCTCAGCCTGCTATATTGACCAGAAACCTCTATTGGTTCTTGTTAAGGAAATGTGAAAAATCAGGTAAAGGCATCTTGAATACAACTTTAAGTCTTTATTAGATATTTTTATTTTGATTAACTTATCCTAAGATATAAAAATATTTCTTAAAACATCAGAGTTTTTTAAGAAGGGATGTGATACTGCTTTTTTTCTTCCTGGGGGTGGGAGTCATCACTGGTTTGTGGTACTTCTGAATCACATATCTAAAAAAACAAGGTATCTCATTTAAAAAATTGCTCTGCATATTTTCTTCATAAAACTTCAGAAGAGCCTAGATAGTCTAGAAATGTGATGTACAAATAGAATTTAAAAGTTACGTGCTTTTGAAGTTGTTTATTATAATGTTAACCTTTAAAACTGAGAAGTGGACTTCAACTAACAGGGAGAACAGCTTAGTACATTATGTTAACTTCAACTCTAGAATATTTCATAGCCATTTAAGGCACTAATTATAAAAATTATATAGAGATAAATATATTCCATCTGTACTGTTACGGTAGAACAGTACAAAATTGTGTGTGTGCCTACATATGAAAATTAGAAGGGAATTTTAAAAATGATTGGATGATGGTGGTAGGATGATGAGCAATTTTTTCTTTAAAAACGGTTTCCCGCAATGGCATTGCTATTCTTACAGTCTTAATGGGACTAAATAGTATTCCTATTCTTTGCTAGATTCCAAATAGATTGAAAAAAAAAAAGGAGTGGCAGGTGTAGGTGAAAGTAATCACCTGTATTCCTGATGAAGCTGATATTGAAGTATGTAGCTGAGGTATGAGCCACCTCAGGTCTGCTCACTAAACCCCAGATATACCTCCCCAGTCACCTGAACACCCCTGATTAAATCAGCCCCCTCCACACCCCACCCCACTCCTGTTCCCAATTGGAGTTGATCCCAAGAACATGGAGAGTGGAACTGAGTTGAACCCACCCAGTTTATTCTTCCCAAATAAATCATTCCACCTGAAGTAATGGCCAGGGAGAGGCTAGGAGTTACATGGTTTGAGCTTCCACCAGGAAGAAGAAGGATCATGGGGATTGGAGATAAGCTTTGTAATAGTTGTGTTAATTTTCAAATAAAAATGTCATGTGTATGTTTTGGCATTTATTGATTAGCTAAATTGTAGTTATTGAAATTTAATTACTTTTATTTTTGTGTTACAATCTTCAGTCTATCACAATTATTATTTTCTCCTTTTAGGCGTTTAAATGCAGAATTAGAGGCAAAAACGGCTGATCTGGTTCGACAAGCTGAGGAAGTAATAGTAAGTGAATGTACAATTAATAGTAATTCCATGTAAGTGCTGGTGTTTTTTGTTTTTTTTTTTAAATTTATTTATTTATTTATTTATGGCTGTGTTGGGTCTTAGTTTCTGTGCGAGGGCTTTCTCTAGTTGCGGCGAGCGGGGGCCACTCTTCATCGCGGTGCGCGGGCCTCTCACTGTCGCGGCCTTCTCTTGTTGCAGAGCACAGGCTCCAGTCGCGCAGGCTCAGTAGCTGTGGCGCACGGGCTTAGTTGCTCCGCGGCATGTGGGATCTTCAGGCAGATTCTCAACCACTGCACCACCAGGGAAGCCCAGTGCTAGTTTTTTAACTTTAATTTGATGTGTAACATACATGCAAAAAAGTGCCCAAAGCATAAATTTTCAGCTCAGTGAATTATCATAAATTGAACATCAATATATGCATAAGTATGTGTATACATGCATGTATATGTTTTTGATAAGCACACTTTTTTAAAAAAAATTATTTATTTTTGGCTGCATTGGGTCTTCGTTGCGGTGCGTGGGCTTCTCATTGCAGTGGCTTCTCTTGTTGTGGAGCACAGGCTCTGGAGCATAGGCTCAGTAGTTGTGGCACACGGGCTTAGTTGTTCCACGGCATGTGCGACCTTCCTGGACCAGGGCTCGAACCTGTGTCCCCTGCATTGGCAGGTGGATTCTTAACCACTGCGCCACCAGGGAAGCCCAGCACACGTTTTCTAAAAGCCACTGAAAAAGTGTTTTCCATTTAGATATTCCAATCATCTAATTAATAGGAACATTAATATTGAACGGTATTTCCCACTGTTTTAAGATTAATATTTGCAAGTAGCTATATAGAATTAGTACTGGTAATTCAGTAAGGATAGAAATAAAATGGTCTTTGGACAGAAGCTGAATAAAGGTTAACAACTACCATTAATGCTCAGATGGTAATCCGTTTCTTAAACTCTGCAGTTGGATATAACTCAGATTCTTAGGGCTAGACCATAATCAGATTTATAGTCAGGAAAAATGTAGTGAGGTTACATCACTAGACAATGTAAGCATATTTGCCCCATTCTGGCTACCAAATTGGTTATTCCTACTTTAAGCATCCCTCCCTAAGTATCAGCATTCCCAATATTAGTTGATAGGATATAGTAATATTCCTTAGAGGAATAAAGTAGCTGCTTTCAAACTTTTTAAATTTTTTATTCTAATTCATTTATAATTCTCTTTCATTTAAATCCCACCCCCACCCCACTTCGGAGTTGATGGAGGCAGGGAAGAATAGGCAATATTTTAATGTCTTAGACAGATCCGTCATTATTTGTTAGTTTAGGAAAGGGAATATTTAGATAATGGTTACAGATTTACTAGTTGCATTTGTAATTAAATATTTTACTAAAAAATAAACATTTTATTACATCTTTTAGTTTTTGTCAGTGTCTGAAGAGCAGGAAAATAATTTTTCTGAAAATAATGTTCAGAAACTCAATGTTATGGTAGAGTGAGTGATTCATTATGTATTCTGATCAGAGTCCTCTAATGGATATAACTTTTGCCACATTGAATTTTTGTTTTTTCACTTTCATATTAATACATCTTCTCCAAAAGCTTTCACTCTTAGTGCTTCATTTTTAGCACTTTCATTTCTATGTGGTCGTCTTAACATTGAAGTTTTTATGATTTGAGACAAGTTTTTCTATCCATTAAATGGATTTATGTTTCCACGTCTTGTGAACCTTATTTCCTTTGCATGTTACAGAAGATGGAAGCTCTAATGTAGTTGGGAAGCAGGAGTCAGCTAAGATCATATAAAGGCATTGGCATTCTTACAATTTTGCCTTAGAACTGACTCTTTTAACCAAGAATGAGTGAAAGGGTGAAACTACATTGTTACAGATCTTATTTTGATACCATAGCTTTTAGAATTCTGTGCTTTGATTTTATAGAAATTGTGGACAACTCTGAAATAATTAATGATCAGAAAGGCACTTGAATATATCCTAGTTTTGTACATTATTTTCCTACATGACTTTGTTTTATTTAACTAGAGAGATCAGCAAGAAGTACGATCTCAGTCTATTTCAACACAAATTAAATCATATGAAGAGGAAGATGATTACAGTTTAAGGTAAGACTTAAATTCCCAAACACCTTAAAAATTTTTTCTTTTTACTGGGTAAATGCTTTAAGATTGTTTTCTGTTGTTTTTTTTTAATTAAGGTATATTTGACATACAACATTATATTGGTTTTAGGTGTACAACACAATGATTCAGTATTTGTATATATTGTGAAATGGTCACCACAGTAAGTATAGTTACTATCCATTACCATACATAGTTACAGAATCTTTTTTCCCTGTGATGAAAACTTTTAAGATCTAATTTTTTAGCAGCTTTCAAATATGCCATTAGTATTGTTAAGTATAGTCTCCATGCTGTACAGTACATCCCCATGACTTACTTATTTTATAATTGGAAATTTGTACCCTTTGACTCCTTTCACCTATTTCGCCTGCTCCCAACCAACCAGCCTCTGGCAACCATCAATCTGTTCTCTGTATCTATAGGCTTGTTTTTATTTGTCTGTTTTTAGATTCCACGTACAAGTGAGATCACTTATTTGTCTTTGTCTTTCTGTGACTTATTTCACTTAGCATAATGCCCTCGAGGTCCATCCATGTTGTCAAAATGGCAAGATTTCATTCTTTTTTTATGGCTCAGTAATAGTTATATATATAAAAATATCATTTTATATAATACTTTAACATATATATATAAAAGCACATGTTCTTTTCTCATTCATCCATTGATGGACATTTAGGTTGTTTCCATATCTGGCCTATTGTAAATAATGTTGCAATGAACATGGAGGTGCATATATGTATAAAAAAAAGTGTTTTCATTTTCTTCAGATAAATACCCAGAAATGGGGTTGCTGGATCATATGACAGTTCTCTTTTTAATATATTTTTTCTTTTTTCTTTTTTTTTAATAGATCTTTATTGGCATGTAATTGCTTCACAATACCATGTTAGTTTCTGTTGCATAACAAAGTGAATCAGCCATATGCATACATGTGTCCCCATATCCCCTCTCTCTTGAGCCTCCCTCTCATCCTCCCTATCGCACCCCTCTAGGTCATCACATAGCACCGAGCTCATCTCCCTGTGCTATGCTGCTGCTTCCCACCAGCCAACTGTTTTACATTCAGTAGTGTATATATGTCGATGCTACTCTCACTTCACCCCAGCTTCGCACTCCTACCCCATGTCATCAGGTCCATTCTCTATGTCTGCCTCTTTATTTCTACCCTGCAACTAGGTTCATCCATACCATTTTTTTTTTTTTTTTTAGAATCTATATATATGCGTTAGCATATGGTATTTGTTTTTCTCTTTCTGACTTACTTCTTTCTGTATGACAGACTCTAGGTCCATACACCTCACTACAAATAACTCAATTTTGTTTCTCTTTATGGCTGAGTAATATTTCATTTTATGTATGTGCCACATCTTCTTTATCCATCCCTCTGTCGATGGACACTTAGGTTGCTTCCATGTCCTGGCTATTGTAAATAGTGCTGCAGTGAACATTGTGGTGCTTGTCTCTTTTTGAATTATGGTTTTCTCAGGGTATATACCCAGCAGTGGGATTGCTGGGTCATATGGTAGTTCCATTTTTAGTTTTTTAGGGAACCTCCATACTGTTCTCCATAGTGGCTGTATCAATTTACATTCCCACCAACAGTGTAGAAGGGTTCCATTTTCACCACACCCTTTCCAGCATTTATTGTTTCTAGCTTGTTTGTTAATGGCCATTCTGACCAGCGTGAGGTGATACCTCATTGTAGTTTTCATTTGCATTTTTCTAATAATTAGTGATGTTGAGCATCTTTCATGGGCCTCTTGGCCATCTGTATGTCTTCCTTGATGAAATGTCTATTTAGGTCTTCTGCCCATTTTTTAACTAGGTTGTTTGTTTTTTTGATATTGAGCTCCATGAGTTGTTTGTATATTTTGGAGATTAATCCTTTGTCTGTTGTTTCATTTGCAAATATTTTCTCCCATTTTGAGGGTTGTCTTTTTGTTTATGGTTTCCTTTGCTGTGCAAAAGCTTTTAAGTTTAATTAAGTCCCATTTGTTGATTTTTATTTCTGTTACTCTAGGAGGTGGGTCAAAAGAGATATTGCTGTGGTTTATATCAAAGAGTGTTTTTCCTATGTTTTGCTCTAAAAGTTTTATAGTGTCTGGTCTTATATTTAAGTCTTTAATCCGTTTGGAGTTTATTTTTATGTATGGTGTTAGAGTGTTCTAATTTCATTCTTTTACATGTAGCTGTCCAGTTTTCCCAGCACCACTTATTGAAGAGGCTGTCTTTTCTCCATTGTATGTTCATGCCTCCTTTGTCGTAAATTAGGTGCCCATATGTGTGTGGGTTTATCTCTGGGCATTCTATCCTGTACCATTGATTTGTATTTCTGTTTCTCTGCCAGTAACATACTGTCTTGATTACTGTAGCTTTGTGGTATAGTTTGAAGTTGGGGAGCCTGATTCCTCCAACTCTTTTTCTTTCTCAAGATTGCTTTGGCTATTCGGGGTCTTTTGTGTTTCCATATGAATTGTAAGATTTTTTGTTCTAATTCTGTGAAGAATGCCATTAGTAGTTTGATAGGGATTGCATTGAATCTGTAGATTGTTTTGGGTAGTATAGTCATTTTCACAATATTGATTCTTCCAATCCAAGAACATGGTATATTTCTCCATCTGTTTGTGTCATCTTTGATTTCTTTCATCAGTGTTTTATACTTTTCTGAGTACAGGTCTTTCGCCTCTTCAGGCAGGCTTATTCCTAGGTATTTTATTCTTTTTGTGACAATGGTAAATGGGAGTGTTTCCTTAATTTCTCTTTCTTATTTTTTGTTGTTGGTGTATAGGAATGCCAGAGATTTCTGTGTGTTAATTTTGTATCCTGCAACCTTACCAAATTCATTGATTAGTTCTAGTAGTTTTCCAGTGACATCTTTAAGATTTTCTATGTATAGTATTGTGTCATCAAAAAATAGTGACAGTTTTACTTCTTCTTTTCCAACTTGTATTCCTTTTATTTCTTTTTCTTCTCTGATTGCTGTGGCTAGGACTTCCAAAACTATGTTGAATAATAGTGGTGAGGGTGGGCATCCTTGTCTTGTTCCTGATCTTAGAGGAAATGCGTTCAGTTTTTCACCATTGAGAATGATGTTTGCTGTGGGTTTGTCATATATGGCCTTTATTATGTTGAGGTAGCTTCCCTCTAGGCCCACTTTCTGGAGAGTTTTTATCATAAATGGGTGTTGAATTTTCTTAAAAGCTTTTTCTGCATCTATTGAGATGATCATATGGTTTTTATTCTTTAATTTGTTAATATAGTGTATCACATTGATTGATTTGTGTATATTGAAGAATCCTTGCATCCCTGTGTTAAATCCCACTTGATCATGGTGTATGATCCTTTTATTGTGTTGTTGGATTCTGTTTGCTAGTATTTTGTTGAGGATTTTTGCATCTATATTCATCAGTGATATTGGTCTGTAATTTTCTTTTTTTGTAGCATATTTTTCTGGTTTTGGTATCACACTGATGGTGGCCTTGTAGAATGAATTTGGGAGTGTTCCTTCCTCTGCAGTTTTTTGGAAGAGTTTGAGAAGGATGGGTGTTAGGTCTTCTCTAAATGTTTGATAGAATTCACCTGTGAAGCCATCTGGTCCTGGACTTTTGTTTGTTGGAAGATTTTTAATTACAGTTTCAATTTCATTACTTGTGATAGGTCTGTTTAATTCTTCCTGGTTCAGTCTTGGGAAATTGTTCCATTCCAAGATTTTGTCCGTTTCTTTGTGGTTGTCCATTTTATTGGCATATAGTTGTTTGTAGTAGTCTTTTATAATCCTTTGTATTTCTGCAGTGTCAGTTATGATTTCTCCTTTTTCATTTCTAATTTTATTGATTTGCATCCTCTCCCTTTTTTTCTTGATGAGTCTGGCTAAGGTTTTCTCAATTTTGTTTACCTTCTCAAAGAACCAGCTTTTAGTTTTATTGATCTTTGCTATTGTTTTCTTTATTTCTATTTCATTTATTTCTACTCTGATCTTTATGATTTCTTTCCTTCTACTGACTTTAGGTTTTCTTTGTTTTTCTTTCTCTAGTTGTTTTAAGTGTAGGCTAGATTGTTTATTTGAGATTTTTCTTGTTTCTTGAGGTGAGATTGAATTGCTCTCAACGTCCTTCTTAGAACTGCTTTTGCTGCATCCCATAGGTTTTGGGTCATCATGTTTTCATTGTCATTTGTGTCTATGTATTTTTTATTTCTTCTTTGATTTCTTCAGTAATCTCTTGGTTATTTAGTAGCGCACTGTTTAGCCTCCATGTATTTGTGGTTTTTACAGTTTTTTTCCTGTAATTGATTTCCAATCTCATAGCATTGTGGTCAGAAAAGATGCTTGATACAATTTCAGTTTTCTTAAATTTTCCAAGGCTTGATTTGTGACCCAAGATGTGCTATATCCTGGAGAATGTTCCATGTGCACTTGAGAAGAAAGTGTATTCTGCCAGTTTTGGGTGGAATGTTCTGTAATTATCAATTAGATCTATCCGGTGTATTGTGTCATTTAAAGCTTGTGTTTCCTCATTTATTTTCTGTTTGGATGATCTGTCCATTGGTATAAGTGGGTGTAAAATCCCCTACTGTTATTATGTTACTGTCAATTTCTTCTTTCATGGTTAACATTTGCCTTATGTATTGAGGTGCTCCTAAGTTGGGTGCATAAACAATTATAATTATTGTATCTTCTTGGAATGATCCCTTGATCATTATGTAGTGTCCTTCTTTGTCTCTTGTAATAATCTTTATTTTAAAGTCCATTTTGTCTGATATGAGAATTGCTACTCCAACTTTCTTTTGATTTCCATTTGCACGGAATATCTTTTTCCACCCCCTCACTTTCAGTCTGTATGTGTCCCTAGGTCTGAAATAGGTCTCTTGTAGACAGCATATATATGGGTCTTGTTTTTGCATCCATTCAGCCAGTCTGTGTCTTTTGGTTGGGGCATTTAATCCATTTACATTGAAGATTATTATCAATATGTATGTTCCTGTTACCATTTTCTTAATTGTTTTGGGTTTGTTTTTGTGGGTATTTTTCTCCTCTTGTGTTCTTGCTTAGAGAAGTTTCTTTAGCATTTGTTGTAAAGCTGGTTTGGTGGTGCTGAATTCTCTTAGCTTTTGCTTGTCTGAAAAGCTTTTGACTTTTCCATTGAATCTGAATGAGATCCTTGCTGGATAGAGTAATCTTGGTTGTAGGTTTTTCTCTTTCATCACTTTTAAGTATATCCTGCCACTACCTTCTGGCCTGCAGAGTTTCCGCTGAAAAATCAGTTGATAACCTTATGGGGATTCCTTTGTATGTTATTATTTGTTTTTCCCTTGTTGCTTTTAATATTTTTTGTTGTATTTAATATTTGTTATTTTGATTAATATGTGTCTTGGTGTGTTTTTCCTAAGGTTTATCCTATATGGGACTCTCTGTGCTTCCCGGACTTGGGTGACTATTTCCTTTCCCATGTTTGGGAATTTTTCAACTATAATCTCTTCAAATATTTTCTGAGACCCTTTCTTTTTCTCTTCTTCTTCTGGGACCACTATAATTCAAATGTTGCTGTGTTTAGTGTTGTCCCAGAGGTCTCTGAGATTGTCTTCCATTGTTTTCATTCTTATTTCTTTATTCTGCTCCTCAGCAGTTATTTCCACCATTTTGTCTTCCAGCTCACTTATTCATTCTTCTGCCTCAGTTATTCTGGTTTTGATTCCTTCTAGTGTATTTTTCATTACAGTTATTATGCTGTTCATCTCTCTTTGTTGTTCTTTAGTTCTTCTGGATCTTTGTTAAACATTTCCTGTATTTTCTCAGGCCGTGCCTCCATTCTATTTCCAAGATTCTGGATCATTTTTATTGTCATTACTCTGAATTCTTTTTCATGTAGCTTGCCTAGTTCCTCTTCTTTTATTTGGTCTTGTAGGTTTTTACCTTGCTCCTTCATCTCTGTGATATTTTTTGCTGTTCCATTTTTTTTTTTTTTTTTATGAGTGGGATTGTGTTCCTGTCTTACTGGTTGTTTGGCCTGAGGCTTCCAACACTGGAGTTTGTAGGCTTTTGGGTAGAGCTGGGTCTTGATGCTGAGATGATGAACTCCAAGAGACCTCACTCAGATCAGTGTTCCCTGGGGTCTGAGGTTCTCTGTTAGTGTGCAGTGGTTTGGACTCAGAGCTCCCACCACAGGAGCTTCAGCCTGACCCCAGGTTCATGAACCAAGATCCCACAAGCCACCTGGGGCAGAAAAGAAAAAAAAGAACAATAACAAAGTAAAAGATGAAATCAGACTAGGAAACTAACAGATATGTTAGGAAGAATATAAATAAATATATATAGATGAATCAACAACCAGAAGGTACATCAGTACCACAATAGTAAAAAGAGGAGGAGGGAAAAGAAAAGGAAAAAAAAAAGTGGGGGGGAAGGCCTTGGCTGTGGAAAGCACGGCCTAAGCAAGGGTGAGGTTTGGGCAGTGGGTAGGGCCAGTGCTCAGGACCCACAGGGCTGGAAAGGGCCCTGGGGGCTGAGGGGGGTGGCTTAGGTTCAAGGAACAGAAGGGGCCCAGGCATGACCCCCACCTCTGATCTCGGAGGGCAGGGGACCTCATCTGGGAGCCCAACAGGCTTCCTGAGCTCGATTGAGCAGCCCAAACACCCTCTTCTCCTCTCCTCTCCTGCTCCTCCAGTCTGGGGTCTGGGAGGGCCCCTCCTGCCTGCCTCTCCTGATCTCCCCGGCCTCCCTCCTATGCCCCCGGGACCAACGTGGCCAGGCGGGGAAGGGGGAGCCTTGGAGGGCAGGGGACCAGCCTGGAATCTCAGCAGGCTTCCCATGCCCAAGTGGGCGGGGCAGTTGCCCTCTGCTCCTCCTGGAGGGCCCTTCCCACCTGCCTCTACTGTTCTCCCCTTGGCCTCCTTCCTATGCCCCTAAGGACCCACGTGACCTGGAGTGGGGCTTTGGAGGGCAGAGGATTGGCCTGGGAGCCCAGCAGGTGTCCTGAGCCCAAGTGGGTGGGGCAAATGCCATCAACTCCTCTCCTGCTCTTCCTGCAGGGTGCCTCCTGCAGGGCCCCTCCCACCTGCCTCTCCTGATCTCCCTGGCCTTCCTCCTATGCCCACAAGGACCCACACAGCCTGGAGGGGGCTTGGAGGGCAGGGGATCGGCCTGGGAGCTCAGCAGGCTCCCTGGCCTGAGTGGGCCAGGTGATCGCCCTCCACTCCCCTCCCACTCTTCCTCTTCCCGGAGAGTCCCTCCCAGCTGCCTCTCGTGATCTCCCTGCACTCGGGGGCACCGATCTTGTCTGGCCTCCACTTCTCCTCCCACCTCTGTCCCCCTACATCCTACCAGCTCACTCTGGGGTTCCTCCCATCTTGGGGGTCAGAGTCCCCCACCAGCAGTCGGCAGGCACCCTAGTTGTAGGGAGATGCTAACTTTGCGTCTTTCTACACTGCCATCTTGACTCCTCCCCACTCTGTTTTTAATTTTTGAGGAACCTCCGTACTGTTTTCCATAGAGGGTGTACCAAATTATGTTCCCACCAACAGTGTGCAAGGGTTCCCTTTTCTCCACAGCCTTGCCAGCATTTGTTATCTCTTATCTTTTGATAATAGCCATTCTTACAGGTGTGAAGTGATAGCTCATTGTGGTTTTGATTTACATTTCCCTGATGATTAGTGATGTTGAGCTTCTTCTCATGCATCTGTTGGCAATCTATTTGTCCTCTTGGGAAAACGTCTCTTCCACTTTTGCCCATTTTTAAATCCAATTGTTTGTTGGGTTTTTTTTAATTGACTTTTATGAGTTTTTTAAGTATATTTTTGATAGTAATCCTTTATCAGATACATGATTTTCAAATATTTTGTCCCATTCAGTAAGTTACCTTTAGTCTTGTTGGTGCTTTCCTTTGCTGTGCAGAAGCTTTTTAGTTTGATGTAGTCCCATGTGTTTATTTTTGTTTTTGTTGCCATTGGTTTTGGTGTCAAATCCAAAAAAATAATCACTAAGACTGATGTCAAGGAGCTAGCCACCTATATTTTTCTTTTAGGAGCTTTATGGTTTCAGGTTTTACATTCAAATGTTTAATCCATTTGAGTTTACTTTTGTGTATGATGTAAGATAACAGTCCACTTTCTTTTTTTTAACACGTGGCTGTCCATTTTTCCCAGCACTATTTACTGAAGAAACTATCCTTTCCCCTTTGTATATTCTTGGCTCCTTTGTCATAAATTAATTGAGCTTATATGAGTGAGTTTATTTCTGGGCTCTGTATTCTGCTCCATTGATCTATGTGTCTGTTTTCATGCCTATACCATACTGTTTTGATTACTATAGCTTTGTATAATAGCTTGAAATCGGGAGAATGCCATTTTTCTTGGAGAGTGTATGTGGATCTGTTATTATATAATTTTTTTTACGTGTAAGTATTAGAAATCTATAATTTGAAGAATAGGGTAAGTTATAAAATACTAATAATTGGGGGCTTATACCAGTCAGACACAATGTAAACCTTTTACCTATTTTATCTCATTTAATTCTCAAAGTATTATTTTGAAATAAATATTACTGTCCTCATTTTAAAAAATGAGGAAACTGAAGCTTAGAGAAGTTCAGTAGATTGCCTAAGGACTTACAGATGGTATGTAATTTCACTGAGATCCAAACTACAATTAATTAATTAATAATTAGTTTTAATATGTCTCGGTTTAGTATCATTTATTATTAACATATGGTGTTTACTTTTTTTCTGTAGACATCCATTATTGTCTGAAGGGACAGTTGATTTACGTTCAGAAACTAAGGTAAGAAATCAAACTTTTTGTGAATGTGATTATATTCTGTAGAATTTAGGTTGTTTTTTATATTTTTCTCTCTTTTTTTGGTATTTATTATTCTCACTTTTATTGTGTTTATTGCAGGTAGGGTAGGGGGTGTTTTCTTTAAAATGCTTTTCCTGAGTCACAAGAACTCCAGGGCCCCTGCATATGAGTGGGCAGCTGGCACATGTCACTCCTGCAACATTTCTGGAAAGAAGGGGCAGGCAGGCCCTCCCCCAAAGGGCTCCCCAGTCCAGCTCTGCCGGCCTCAGCCCCTCTGAAATAGAAACCCAAACCCCAGAAGCACCCCACCCCTTGGGCTCACGAAGCTGGATGTGCATCCCCGCTACCCCACAAGCGGCTTCCTCTCCCTCCTTCCTACCCCCTTTCCTTGGGCTTCTCCGTGCTCCCCTTGTGGGCACTTCAGCCCCAACCTGCCTGCTTCCCGCGCTGCCCTGGAAGATGCTTTCGTATTTGCCAGGCTTGCCTGTTGTCTACAAGACCCAGGATGCTCACCCGGTACACTCCGGCTGATTCTGGCTGGGCACCCTTCCCCCACCCCTGGTTGCCTCTACCCTGTGACAGTGCACTGGCCTATGGGGTAGAGGCAACCAGACCCACCAGCCTCCCACAAGCTTGAAGGGAGCAGGTCCTAGGGCCCACAGCACGCCTTCCAGTAACAGCTAGAAATAGAATATCAGCCTTGATATTCAGAAGGGATGTCTTTATGAAATGTTGCTCGTAAAATGAATTGAGTCCTTTTTTGTCTCATAACTTCACTGAACAATTTGGAGATACATTGGAAAAATTCTAAGTGAAATTAAGTTTTCTCTCCAAAGCCCAAATTCACTAGATTAGAAGATCTGAAAAAGAAAAGTATTCATATACAAAGAAGGTGATTGGGAAGGTTTATTCATTCATTTAAATATTTACAGTGTGTAGAGATCACTAGTCCAGGTGCTGGGCACACTGGGATGTACAAATTCCCTACCCATGGGAATCTAGACCTAAGGAATAGTATGCGTGGAGGCCTATCTGAAGAATAATTGGTGAGGAGAATTAAATTCTGTGAATCAGAACATCCAGTTTAACATTCCACTAACTAGTTGAACATCCTTGAATCTTTGGGACTCATTTTCTTGTCTTTAAATCTCTTGGTCCTAGTAATAACTAGGTCTTTTCCAGGTATACAATTTTGGATTCCTTAAAATATAATTTGATTAATTCTCTGAAAATAGGAATTCTTCTGTGTAGCAATCTAGCAATTCTGTGTATTACACAGTTGCCTTCCTTGGCAAGTGATTAGAGTCTAATTAATTAATCATTTAAATTCTTTTCATGTAGCCAAAGACCAACAACGTTGATCCAATAAACAAAGTTCAAAACAAATTACACTCTGCAAGTAAAGGAAGGAAATCAAATTCAAGGTATAGTACAGTTTTTAAAGTATTACTTTTTAAAAAATTTTATAATTTATACTATCATTGTTCTTAATAAGATCTGTTTCTCTAGATCTTTTTATACCCAAAATATACAAAATTGTACTCTGTATTTCTTCTCCACATTTAATAATTTAAAACATCTTCTAATCAGAAATGTCTTGCAACAGTTAATGAACATTTTGTATTGTTCTCTTAAGCAAAATTGCCAGATTTCAAATTTTTTAAACATTATTTTTAGCTAGATATTTTCTTTGATCAGAAACTAGAACCTAGATGTCTTTCTCTGCCTAGTTCTCTCAAATAGACTTACACTTTTTGAACACCATGCATTATTGTATATTGTATACATTGAGATACAGAATGATTTTGGCATGCTCTCAATAAAACTATAGTATAGTTATAATTTACATTCTATTGTTTTTGGTGAGAAAGACTTCAAGACTGTTTTTAGTACTTTAAGCATAAAAAGGGGACCCAAGAGGTTCTTTAGGATAGTAGACCTTCTAGAAAAGGAGGGTCACACCTGCAGTGGATGGTACCAACCAGCTTCTAATTCACAGTAAATTGTTAAATTTATGTCTATTGCTTACCCAAACTGATAATTGCATTATAATTCTAGAAGAATTCTTATTAATCCTTGTGTCTTTTAATTGGCTAAGTAAAATTTTTGTTTTTTGAACAAAAGAGACAAAAAATAGGGTGAAAGGATAAGGAAGAATAAAACTAAAATTGATAGAAGAGAACATATGTTACATACATAAGTACTGTACATACATCAGTACTGTATATACATACATAACTGGAAAGGGTTATCTTATTTTCAGACTTCAAGTTTACTTTTTAAATAAAAGGTTCTTTTTCCAAAAGAATTCTAAAGCATTTGCTTATGTGTTAAAAGTAAGTTAGGCTTTAAAGTAAGTAAAAGGTTAAAAGTAAGGCTTTTGGAAGCAAACTTGATGGATTAGGCCTGGCTCATTCCTCAACGCCATTAGAAGTGACTTTCATTTCATATTTCTCTCTTCATTAAAGTAAAAAAAAATCAACTTTTGGTAAACTTTGATCCTGCTTAAAATATGTTTTTTTAGGTGGAAAAATGAGTTTGAGCTAAGAACTGTTCACTCTGTAATTCTTTCTTAAGAGGTATTATTCTTCAGTGTTTGCAGAATTATGACTAGAGTGATATCAAATTGTACAGTTCTACTCCAGCAGCATGTAAAATTAAAAGCCCCAGGCTGGATTTCACCTAGGAGGCCAAGTTCAGTACTCTTAGTTTTGATGTTCACTTGTTTGGGAGTGTTGACCTAGAACACATAATTCTCCAGCAAAAAAATGGGATTATTCGGGATCAGCAGAATATTGCACTTCAGGGTCTGAAATGATGGCGAGCCACGTGCAAGTCTGCACACAGCAAGGCAAGGAGAACTCTTTTATAGAAGGAAAAAGGAAGTTGGGAGGGCTAGAGTAAACAAAGGTTTTTCATTACCTGACTTGTTGCCAGGAGTGAAGAGGAGCCTTCCTTCACACTGCGGGGCTCTACTGTTGTCTCAGGGTGTGAGAGCTCCCCCTTCTGGTCTGCTGACTGTTAAATTGAGGCTTCTGTTTATTAATATTTTACACTGGCCATGTCTAAGTGGCCTCATAAAGCCTCCTCTAGCTCAGTGGTTGTGTGATTCATAAAGACTGAAAGTCTACTAAGTCTCTTGTAATATAGTCCTTGAAAGTATCAATTGTAGATTTCATCATAAATTTAAAATTTATAATAATTTTGATCTGCTTTTTTATTTGGATAAAGGTCATATCTGGGAGTCATATCTCCTTTTTTATTATATGTATATAATATATAATGTGCCTATATGTGGTTTTTTTAGAGTAAAATTGAAATACTCTGATGTACAAACTGCCAGCGATGTTGCCATTCCAGAGGATTTCTCAGACTTTTCTCTTGCAAAAACAATTAGCAAAATTGAAGGGCAACTGGAAGAAGAAGGCTTACCTGATTATATAGATGATGGTATTTTTTGTGGTGTTAGTGAAGACATTGGAACAGGTAGGTGGTTTTTGGTTTATTTTTATCCTTATATCACAATTATTTAGAAAATGTAGTGATGTCTTGCATTTGTTTAATGAAATAAAATTGGTTTTGAGTCAATAATTGTTGAAAATGGATGATGGGTGACTAGGGTTTCATTGAACTCATCTCACTACTGTTGTATATGTTTGATGTTTTCCATTATAAAAAGTAAAATTAAAAAGAACTGTCTGGGGAGTTCCCTTGTGGTCCAGTCGTTAGGACTTGGTGCTTTTACTGACGTGGCCTTGGGTTCAATCCCAGGTCGGGGAACTAAGATCCCACAAGCCGTGTGGTGTGGCTAAAAAAAAAAAGAGAGAGAGAGAAAAGGAAAAAAAAAAAAAAGAACTCTCTGGTGTTGGTTTCATTGACCACTTTTCAAATAAGTTAAATGCCCCATAGCTTAGCATTAAAACATTGAAATAAATTTTTGAAAACCATATTTCTTTGAATTCCTTCCATTTAATGTTACTGAATTCTCTTTATTGTGTGTTAAATCAACACATGTTAAAGGATAAATGAATTATTGATGTAGTATCAGGTAAAATAATGAATTTTCTAATGAATATTATTTTCTTTCTTATAAATTCATTCTCTGCATACCGCTAGAAAAATAATACTTAGTCTAGATCATCAGAAACATGTTAGTTACCAGTAGTGCCTCTAAAATTGTTGAATTTATGAGGAGCCACCTATGCTATTATAAATTTAAAAAAAGACAGTCGAGTGTATATGAACAGTTAATGCTGAACTATAATTAATTGTAGGTTCAGACAAACTGCTTTAGCCTCTCTGTAATAGCAATTTCTTCACTTGAAAATGAAGCAGTTTGTATTAAATGATCACGAAGTTTACCCTTAAAATTCTCTGATTCTGTGAAAATCACAACGATTTACATGTGTAATTATTGTGCTACATGCTAGTTAGTCATAAACGCAGATTAATTCATTTATGCATTTATTACGTTTACTGACCTATCCAAGCTTTCTGGGGCTAATTGTTAGGAACGAAGGTAAGTGAAGCAAAGAGTTAACCTTCATGCCTCTGTTAAGATACCTTCAGGGATGCAATGGTCAGATGTTGGCTGTTCCTCAGTTTACAGTCACCCATAGCCTTGTTAACAAAGGTCCTCCTCCCAGTATGGGAACCAGCACAGACTACCTTAAATTACTGCTTTTTTTCTTATTGCTGAATGACCTCTTTGCATCCCTGTCTTCCCTTTTCAGAATCTTTGGCCAAGGTGTCTCCCCTTTTAGGGGAGTTTTCACTTATTCCACATGATTGCCTAGAATGGCTGGGTTATGTGTGGGAGGAAACAATAAAAAAGTAGTTTAGGAGCACAGACTGTTTTATAAGACTAAAGTTGGAGTGGGATGGTTGGGGAGGTTAATGCTGTGGACCAACAGAGACAGAGCACTCAAATCCTTGATGATACTACCGGGGTTAGAGTTGGGGAGAAAAAGAGATGCGAAAAGTCATGCTCTCCCATTGCTTCTTCCTTCTTTCCCCCTAGAGACCAACTACTGCAAACCTCACACTTTTAAGTTTATTGTTTCCCTTCTGTCCTCTGCTAACCTGGAGTTACATGAGAAGCTAGAAGGAGAGTTGAGGCTGGAAGAAGCTAGGTGGGGTTAGAGCCAACCATTGTTCATTGGCTCCATGTAACACAGGGGACTTCATAAGAAGAGCTTTGAAACAGGAAGTATGTGTGGAGATTTATTGTGCTCTGTGGAATTTGTCCTAATAACTTTCAGAGGCTATTCAGAGTGTTTACTCAAGATAAGTCCCATGAGGGCAAACCTTGTCTTGTAATATCGGTATTATGCCTGGAACATAGTAGAGACTTGATGTATATCTTTTTTTTTTTAATTTATTTATTTTTGGCTGCGTTCAGTCTTTGCCTCTGGGCACGGGCTTTCTCTAGTTGCGGCGAGTGGGGGCTACTCTTCGTTGCAGTGCGTGGGCTTCTCATTGCGGTGGCTTCTCTTGTGGAGCACGGACTCTAGGCACGTGGCCTTCAGTAGTTGTGGCATGTGGGCTCAGTAGTTGTGGTTTGCAGGCTCTAGAGCACAGGCTCAGTAGTTGTGGCGCACGGGCTTAGTTGCTCCGCGGCATGTGGGATCTTCCCAGACCAGGGCTTGAACCTGTGTCCCCTGCATTGGCAGGCGGATTCTTAACCACTGTGCCACCAGGGAAGTCCTGATGTATATCTTTTTAATGAATGATTGAATGAATTATGAGTGACTTCTAAGTTCAGTTTTTACTTTATTTACTTTTATAGGCCTAAAACCCTCAGAGATTTACTGATATTATTGAATAAAGAACTTTTGATAGCAATACCAAAGGTAGATGTTCGTGAGGGGTTTGTGGGAGAAAGCTTCGGTAGTAAGGTATTACTGCGTTTTTTTGCTTCTCAGACACGTCACTACATTTTAACATCTGTGAAATTGGGATGTGTATTACAGTCAGTGGCATTTTATAATTACAATGGCTGGGATTGAAGTTGAGTTTTGCTAGACCTGTGTTTGCTTCTGCCAAACACCTGGGGGCATTACCGATCTGAGACCACTTTAAGTTCTGTTTGAGGTGTTTCGAACCACCTGGGTAAGTATGAATTCAGTCTGCAAACTTATGTGAGTACTTGGCTTGTGGTTCCGATTCTCAGGAAAAGTTTTTGTTTTTTTCCTCTTTCTTTACTTGGTTCCAGTGTAACAGTTCCTTTCTGTTGGATGGATTTTTCATTTACCTCTACATTAGGGGTATGTAGTGTCTTGAGTGTTCCCAAACAGGGATCTCCTATTAGAGAGACTATTAGACTCCCCATCTTGAGCCTTTTTTCCCTCATAAAATAATAGTCTGTCTTACAATTGATGGCATCTTAGATTCAGTGAAAGACAATAAATATTATTATTAAATTGACACAGAAGCACAGATCAGATTTCTGAAGGCCAAACTCCATGTTATGCAGGAGGAATTGGATAATGTTGTATGTGAATGCAATAAAAAGGTAAGTTTTTAAAACCTTTCAGAATAAATGCTGTAATATTCAAAGTCATTTTAGGAGTAGTTTTCAATTTTATTTTAAAAATAGCTTCATTGAAGTATAATTCACAATTAACTTTTAAATTCAGAAATTTAAATACTGAACTTTATTCTGAGATGTTGAATTTTCACAGAGCTGAAGAATTTTAAATACTTGCCAGCAATTAGAATGCTGTGTATTAGACTTACAAGTGTAAGCTATTAAGTGCAAATAAAACATCTGTCTTCCATTTTGAGGATGAAAATAGAATGTAACTCGTTTTTCTTAGTGAAATTGGTGTAAATATCTCACCAAAGATCATACGAAGCTCTTTTATGTTTTCTGCTTTATGTTTTGATACCAAATCATGTATGTTTTTCCATATAATCTATAATTTCATAACTATAGGAGGATGAAATTCAGGATTTAAAGTCTCAACTGAAAAATTCTGAAGGAGATTGTATGAGACAGCAGCGGACAATTAATTTGCAACAGTCTCAAACAGAAAAGTATAAAACTCTTTTTGAAGAAGCAAGCAAGAAATGTGATGGATTACAGCAACAGTTGTCTTCAGTAGAAAGGGTAATAATTTTGCTATTTTTTCCTAATCTAATGCCAAAGATGCACAAAAACATATAAGTTACATGTTTGCATAGATACCACTTTTCATTGTTTAGTTATTTTGTTAGTGTATACTAAAAACTCTTCCCCCATTATTAGGAGAGTATTTTTTAACAACTTTATTGAGATATAATTCACAAACATCTCACCCTTTATACAATTTGGTAGCTTTTAGTGTATTCACAGAGTTGTGCAACCATCACCACTCTCAAGTTTAGAATATTTTCATCACCCAAAAAGTCACCCCATACCCTTTAGCCTCAGTACCTCTATCCTCTTCCCCTAATCTCCTCTAGCCCTAGGCAACTTCTCATTTATTTTCTGTCTTGATAGATTTGCCTATTCTGGACATTTCTGTATATGTAGAATCATACAGTATGTGATACTTAGTAACCAACATTTTTCACTTTAAGTATTGTTTTTAGGGTTCATCAACATTGTAGCGTGCATCAGCACTCCATTGCTTTTTATAGAGCAATATTCTTTTTTATAGAGTATATGGATGTAATACATTTTATTTATCTGTTTATCAGTTGATGGACATTTGGGTTGTTTCTACTTTTGGGCTGTTTTGGATAATGCTGCTGTGAACATTCATGTACAAGTTTTTGTGTAGATATATGTTTTTGTTTTTCTTGGGTATATACCTAGGAGTAGAATTGGTAAATTATAACCTTACATTTAACCTTTTGAGGAACTGCAGGCTGTTTTCCAAACCAGCTATACCATTTTTACATTTCTACCAGCAGTATATAAGGGTTCCAATTTCTCCACATCCTACCAACACACGTTAGATTGGTGGTATCAATCCCCTGTGGATACTGAGGGATGACTCTATACAGTTCTATTATGAATTTTGACAAATGCATAGTCACATAGCCATCACCATAATTGAGATACAGAGCACTTTCATCATACCAGAAAATTTCTCTGTGAATTTAGTCAAGTCCTCTCCCTACTCCCAACCTCAGGCAACCACTGATCTGTTTTTGATTCTTATATTTTGGCCTTTTCCAGAATGTCATATAAATAGAATTACATAGTAGCTTCCTGAGTCCGATCACTTAGCATAATGCATTTGCGATTCATCCATGTTGTAGTCTGTTCCTTTTTATTGTTGACTGTAACATTGAATGGGTATTCCACATTTTGTTGACCTTCTCATCTGGAAAGAAAAATTAATTATAGTATCTAATAGTCTAAGCCTGTGCTGTCAAAAATGGTAGCCACTCATATGTGGCTATTCCAACTTGTAAAGTGCTGTAAGTGTAAATCAACATCAAATTTTGAACATTAAATACGAAAAACAATGCAAAATCTCATTAATATTTTAATGTTTACATGTTGAAATGATAATATTTTGGATATACTGGGATAAGTGAGATACAGTAATAAAATTTATTTTAAGTATTTCTTCTTAAAGTGACTGCTAGGGAATTTAAAATTACGTACATAGTTTGTACTATGTTTCAATTGCTCTAAGAAATAAAGGCAAGTGGTCTAAGAAAAAACAAGCTGTAATATCTGGGAAACAACTGTTTTAATTTGTCACCTTACCATTTGTCATCATCCATCCAAGCTGTGGTCATGTCACTGCTCTAGTCCACATAACTTGCCTGCATCTTTGATTCTTTTCTTGTTCTTAGCTCTCATACCCAATCCTGTGTTTTCTTTCCTCTAAATGTTTTCATTCATCTCTTCTTTTCAATTCCCATTGCCACTTCTTAGTTCAGGCTATTATTATCTTACTTCTGAATCCTTCTCACTGGTTATTTTATGTCCTTTCTCTTTTTCTTATCCACGGTATTCTGTACCCTGTCAAAAGATTAATATTCTCAAAGGACCACATTGATTATAACTCTACTTTCATTTGGGCAGAAAAGGAACTAACATTTTTTGAGTGTTACCTGCCAGGTAAAACACATTTTACAAAAGGGAAACTGAGTCTGAGAGGATAAGCAAATTGCCTAAGGTCAAACAGGAATGGCAGAGCAGGATTCAAACTCTGTTTATCTGACTCTATAAATCACGTAAACTCTTTCTCCAACTCCCCAGAATTAAATAGACTTAAACACACAGCTGTTTTAAAATCTCGTTATTTAGAATTAATATTTGAAACTTTTAGTTCACAGTGAATGTACTAGGGCATTATGATACACTGGCTAGCTGAAGATTTTTATGAAAATTTGCACTGGCTCTGAGCTTCTCAGCTTGAATTCCTATCTACCTACCAGCCAGAGAGGCATAACATAACTCTCCTGGATTATGTGAAACTCAAGATTGAATCTTTCTTACTAATTCATTTTTTATATCTCTAGAAACACACCTAGTGTACAGTTCACAGAAATGCAAAACAGAGCTTAAGTAGCTGCTTCTGTAAACCTGCAAAAACCAACTATTAAAACATTGTTATGTATATTAACTTATTTTAGCTGCTGATTCTAACAGATGAAGTCATTTTTAAAATATAAAAACAGAGGGCTTCCCTGGTGGCGCAGTGGTTGAGAGTCCGCCTGCCGATGTAGGGGACACTACTACTGCCCCGGTCTGGGAAGATCCCACGTGCCGCGGAGTGGCTAGGCCCGTAAGCCATGGCCGCTGAGCCTGTGCGTCCGGAGCTTGTGCTCCGCAACGGGAGAGGCCACAAAGCATTCTACTCCAGCTTTGGATTTTATTTTTCTATCACTCCCCCAAATTTCCTTTGTGTCTCTACCCCATAAATCCCCAGTGTCTAATCATAGCCCCAGGCAGCCACTGATTTGCATTCTTTTACTACAGATTTGTTTTCTTTGTTATAAAATTTCATATAGATGGATTCCTAAGTATGTACTTCTTTGCATCTGTCTTCTTCAGCATAATGTTGTTGACGTTCATCAGTGTTGTTGCTTGTTTTGTGATTCATTCCCTTGTATTGCTGAGTGGTATTTATTTATGGATTTACACATTTCATGTGTTCACCAGTTGATGGGAATTTGAGTTTTTTCCAGCTTTGGACTATAAAAAATAAAGCCACTATGAATTTTCATGTACAAGTTTTTGTGTAGATACATGTTTTTGTGTAGACACATTCAGTATCATTCATGATGTTGATTAAATACCTAGTAGTAGAACTTCTGAGTATTATATAGAGTATATGTTTAACTTTTTAAGAAACTATCAAACTATGTTCTAAAGTGATTGTACCATTTTTCATTCCCAATAGCAATGTATGAGAGTTCCAGTTACTCTATATCCTCACTTAACACTTGATATTGTCAGTCTTTTTAGTATTAGCCACTCTAGAGGGATAGAAGTAGTATCTCAGTATAGGCTTATTTGTATTTCCCTGATAACTATTGATCTCGAGCATGTTTTAAGATGCTTATTGGCTGTTCATATATCTTCTTTTGTTAAGTGTATGTTCAAATTTTTTGCCCAATTTAAAAACATTGGGTTGTAGTAAGAGTTCTTTATGCTTCCTTATATAGTTTCTTTGCTACAAAGAATATGTATTGTGAATAATTTCTCCCAATCTGAATTGGCTTTTAAATTTTCTTAACAGTGTCTTTCAAAACCACACAGTGTGTGGTTTTGTGCTTTTTTCATCCTATTTGAGAAGTCTCTGCCCACAAATTTTATTAGTGTATATAAGTCTATTTGGATTTTCCATAACTTTTTGAGTCAGTTTTGGTAATTTATGTTTTTCAAGAAATTTTTCCAACTCATCTAAGTAGTCAAATTTATTGGCATAAATTTGAACATAATATTCATGTATTATACTTTTATTTATATTTTTAATATCTGTGATAATGACCCCATTTCAGTCCTGATATTAATAATTTGTCTCTTCTCTGTTTTATTCTTAATCAGTCTAGTTACATACTTATCAATTTCATTGAACTTTTCAATGATTCAGCATTTGACTTCGTTAGTTTTTCTGTACTGTTTGTCAGTTTTCTGTTTATTGATTTCTAACCTCATCTTTAGCATTTCCTTCATACTTATTTGGGCTTAATTTGCTCTTATTTTTCAGGATTCTTAAAGCAGAAGTTTAGATAATTGATTTTCTACTTCTTTTCTCACATAAGCATTTAAAGCTATAAATTTTCTTCTAAGTGCTGCTTTATCTGCATCCCACAAAATTTGAGACTGTCTTTTTATTTTCATTAAGTTCAAAGTATTTTCTAATTTCCTTCCTGATATTTCTTTTATTTAACATCTTTATTGGTGTATAATTGCTTTACACTGGTGTGTTAGCTTCTGCCATATAACAAAGTGAATCAGCTGTATGTATACATATATCCCCATATCCGCTCCCTCTCACCCCCTCATCCCACCCCTCTAGGTGGTCACAAAGCACCGAGCTGATCTCCCTGTGCTATGCGGCTGCTTCCCACTAGCTATCTCTTTTACATTTGGTAGTGTATATATGTCAGTGCTACTCTCACACGTCGTCCCAGCTTACACGTCCCCCTCCCTGTGTCCTCAAGTCCATTCTCTAAGTCTGCGTCTTTATTTCTGTCCTGCCCCTAGGTTCATCAGGACCTTTTTTTTTTTTAGATTCCATATATACGTGTTAGCATACGGTTACTTCAGTCAGTATGACAGACTCTAGGTCCATCCACCTCACTACAAATAACTCAATTTCGTTTCTTTTTATGGCTGAGTAATATTCTATTGTATACATGTGCCACATCTTCTTTATCCATTCATCTGTCGATGGACACTTAGGTTGCTTCCATGTCCTGGCTATTGTAAGTAGTGCTGCAATGAACATTGTGGTACATGAACTCTTTTGGAATTATGGTTTTCTCAGGGTATATGCCCAGTAGTGGGATTGCTGGGTCATATGGTAGTTCTATTTTTAGTTTGTAAGGAACCTCCATACTGTTCTCCATAGTGGCTGTATCAATTTACATTCCCACCAACAGTGCAAGAGGGTTCCCTTTTCTCCACACCCTCTCCAGGATCTATTGTTTGTAGATTTTTTTTTTTTTTGTAGATTTTTTTGATGATGGCCATTCTGACTGGTGTAAGGTGATACCTCACTGTAGTTTTGATTTGCATTTCTCTAATGATTAGTGATGTTGTGCATTCTTTCATGTGTTTGTTGGCAATCTGTGTATCTTCTTTGGAGAAATGTTGATTTAGGTCTTCTGCCCATTTTTGGATTGGGTTGTTTGTTTTTTTGATATTGAGCTGCATGAACTGCTTGCAAATTTTGGAGATTAATCCTTTGTCAGTTGCTTCATTTGCAAATATGTTCTCCCTTTTGAGGGTTGTCTTTTCATCTCATTTATGGTGAAACACTATTTTAAAAAATCTCTGATAATACTCTTTGTTCCAAAGTCTACTTTGTCTAACATTAGTGTAGTAATTGCAGTTTTGTTCTCAGTGTTTGTGTGAGGCTATAATTATTCTACTCTTTTTTTAAAATTAATTTTTAGTGGATTATAGTTGATTTACAATGTTGTGTTAGTTTCTGCTGTACAGCAAAGTGAATCAGTTATACATATACATAAATCCATTCTTTTTTAGATTCTGTTCCATATAGGTCATTACAAAGTATTGAGTAGAGTTCCCTGGGCTATATGGTAGGGTTTTCTTACTTATCTATTTTATATATACTAGTGTATATATGTCAATCCCAATCTCCCAGTTTATCCATCCTGCCCCCTCTCCCCCTTGATAACCATAAGTTTGTTTTCTACATCTCTGACTCTATTTCTGTTTTGTAAATAGGTTCATTTGTACCATTTTTTTAGATTCCATATGTAAGCAATATCATATGATATTTGTCTTTCTCTGTTTGACTTACTTCACTCAGTATGAAAATCGCTAGGTCCATCCATGTTGCTGCAAATGGTATTATTTTGTTCTTTCTTATGGCTGAGTAATATTTCATTGTATATGTATATTACATCTTCTTTATCCATTCCTCCTTCAACAGACAGTTAGCCATGTCCTGGCTGCTGTAAATGGTGCTGCAATGAACATTGGGGTACATGTATATCTTTTCAAATTATGGTTTTCTCTGGATATATGCTCAAGAGTGGGATTGCTAGATCATATGGTAGCTCTATTTTTAATTTTTTAAGGAACCTCCATACTGTTCTCCATAGTGGATGTACTAATTTACCTTCCCACCAACTGTGTAGGAGGGTTTCCTTTTCACCATACCCTCCCCAGCATTTATTTTTGTACATTTTTTGTTGATGGCCATACTGACTGATGTGAAGTGATACCTCACTGTATTTTTGATTTGTATTTCTCTACTAATTAGTGATGTTGAGCATCTTTTCATGTACCTCTTGGCCATCTGTATGTCTTCCTTGGTGAAATGTCTGTTTATATCTGCCCATTTTCTGATTGGGTTGTTTGTTTTTTTTGATAATGAGCTGCATGGGCTGTTTGTTTATTTTGGAGATTAATCTCTTGTCCATCACTTCATTTGCATCCATTTTCTCCCATTCTGTGGGTTGTCTTTTCATTTTGTTTATGGTTTCCTTTGCTGTGCAAAAGCTTTTTTTTTTTTTTTTGCGGTTCGTGGGCCTCTCACCGTTGTGGCCTCTCCCATTGCGGAGCACAGGCTCCGGACGCGCAGGCTCAGTGGCCATGGCTCACGGGCCCAGCCACTCCGTGGCATGTGGGATCTTCCCAGACTGGGGTACGAACCCGTGTCCCCTGCATCGGCAGGCGGACTCTCAACCACTGCGCCACCAGGGAAGCCCCTGTGCAAAAGCTTTTAGTTTTAATTAGGTCCCATTTGTTTATTTTTGGTTTCATTTTCATTACTCTAGGAGGTGAATCAAAAAAGATCTTGCGGGCTTCCCTGGTGGCACAGTGGTTGAGAGTCCGCCTGCCGATGCAGGGGACACGGGTTCGTGCCCCGGTTCGGGAAGATCCCACATGCCGTGGAGCGGCTGGGCCCGTGAGCCATGGCCGCTGAGCCTGCGCGTCCGGAGCCTGTGCTCCACAACGGGAGAGGCCACAACAGTGAGAGGCCCGCGTACCGCAAAAAAAAAAAAAAGAGAGATCTTGCTATGATTTATGTCAAAGAGTGTTCTTCCTATGTTTTCCTCTAAGAGTTTTATGGTATCCAGTCTTACATTTAGATCTTGAATCCATTTTGAGTTTATTTTTGTGTATGTTGTTAGAGAATGTTCTAATTTCGTTCTTTTACATGTAGCTGTCCAGTTTTCCCAGCGCCACTTATTGAAGAGACTGTCTTTTGTCCATTGTATATTCTTGCCTCCTTTGTTTTAGTTTAGGAGACCATAGATGCGTGGGTTTATCTCTGGACTTTCTATCACAACTCCAACAAAGAGAGCCCCTGCTTCCCCACAGCTCCAACAGGAGTCTTGAGGTTGATTCCCATTAGTTTGTCCCCAAACCAATTACTTTAGCTTTGCAGACTCAGCACTGGACAAGCTTTGGTCGGGTGTTGAGCTCTGGACATGGGAACAGAGGTGGGTGGGAAATGAAGTCCATCCCTCCTAGTCACATGGACTGAGAGTGGCTAAGGGTTGGGTCCCGAAAGAAGAAAACAGGATCTATTATCTAGAAAAACAACCTTTCCTGAACCCACCATTCTTAGGAAGAAACTAGAACTTGGTCTCTTGGTACAACTCAGACCAGGTAAATGCAGGTGAAAGTATCCAACCCAGAGCGATCCATTCACCCATATTTGGAGACATCAGTCTGCAGCTCACTCGCTTATCTCCATCATACCATGGATGGAATGACCTATAAATATCAAAATACTTTTGTGCACTGACCTTGATCTGTTGGACAAGTTCCCCCAACCTTTTGCACAACCCCAGGGTACTGCTTAGGCTAACCCTCTCCATGGGGTGTTCCCAGGAACGCAACAATGGTCCCTTGATCTATATTCCTGTTTTTGTGCTAGTACCATACTGTTTTGATTAGTGTGGCTTTGTAGTATAGTCTCAAGTGAAGGAGCCTGTTTCCTACAGCCCTGTTTTCCTTTTTCAACATTGCTTTGGCATTTGGTGTCTTTTGTGTTTCCATACAAATTGTAAAATTATTTGTTCTAATTCTTTAAAAAATGCTCTGTAAAGAATCAATGACAGTGTTGATTCTTCCCATCCAAGAACATGGTATATCTCTCCATCTGTTTGTGCTATCTTTGATTTCTTTCATCAGTATCTTATAGTTTTCGGAGTACAGGTCTTTTGCCTCCTTAGGTAGGTTTTATTCCTAGGTATTTTATTCTTTTGGATGCCATGGTAAATGGGATATTTTTCTTTAATTTCTCTTTCTGATCTTTCATTGTTAATGTATAGGAGTGCAAGAGATTTCTGTGTATTAATTTTGTATCCTGCAACTTTACTGAATTCATTGATGAGCTCTAGTAGTTTTCTGGTAGTATCTTTAGGATTTTCTATGTATAGTAACATGTCATCTGCAAACAGTGACAGTTTTACTTCTTTTCCAATTTGAATTCCTTTTGTTTCTTCTTCTTCTCTGATTGCCGTGGCTAGGACTTCCAAAATTGGAATAAAAGTGGTTGAAAGTGGACATCCTTGTCTTGTTCCTGATCTTGTTGAATAAAAGTGGTGAGAGTGGACATCCTTTTTTTCTTCCTGATCTTAGAGGAAATGCTTTCAGATTTTCACTGTTAAGAATGATGTTTGCGTGGATTTGTCATATACGACCTTTATTATGTTGAGGTAGGTTCCCTCTGTGCCCACTTTCTAGAGAGTTTTTATCATAAATGTGTGTTGAATTTTGTCAAAAGCTTTCTCTGCATCTATTGAGATGATCATATTGTTTTTATTCTTCAGTTTGTTAATGTGGTATACCTCATTGATTGATTTACATATGTTGACGAATCCTTACATCCCTGGAATAAACCCCACTTGATCTTGGTGTATGATCCTTTTAATGTGCTGTTGGATTCTGTTTGCTAGTATTTTGTTGAGGATTTTTGCATCTATGTTCATCAGTGATATTGGCCTGTAGTTTTCTTTCTTTGTGACATCCTTGTCTGGTTTTGGTATCAGGGTGATGGTGGCCTCATAGAATGAGCTTGAGAATGTTTCTTCCTCTGCCATTTTTTGGGAGAGTTTCAGAAGGATTGGTGTTAACTCTTCTTTAAATGTTTGATAGAGTTTGCCTGTGAAGCCATCTGGTCCTGGACTTTTGTTTGTTGGAAGATTTTTTTTTTTTTTTTTTTTTTGTTGGAAGATTTTTAATCACAGTTTCAATTTCAGTACTTGTGATTGATTTGTTTACATTTTCTATTTCTTCCGGGTTCAGTCTTGGAAGGTTGTTTTTGGAAGGTTGTACCTTCTCAGAATTTGTCCATTTCTTCTAGGTTGTCCATTTTATTGGCGTATAGTTGCTTGTAGTAGTCTCTTGTGATAGTTTGTATTTCTGTCATGTCCATTGTAACTTCTTTTTTATTCTACTTTTTTTTGATTTGGGTCCTCTCCCTTTTTTTCTTAATGAATCTGGCTAAAGGTTTATGAATTTGGTTTATCTTTTCAAAGAACCAGCTTTTAGTTTCATTGATCTTTGCTATTGTTTTTTTTCCTTTCCATTTCATTGATTTCTGCTCTGATCTTTCTGATTTTCCTTTTACTAACTTTAGGTTTTGTTTGTTCTTCTTTCTCTAGTTGCTTTAGTTGGTTTATTTGAGATTTTTCTTGTTTCCTGAGGTAGGATTGTATTGTGATAAACTTCCCTCTTAGAACTGCTTTTGCTGTGTCCCATAGGTTTTGGATTGTTGTGTTTTCATTGTCATTGCCTCTAGATATTTTTTATTTCCTTTTTGATTTTTTCAGTGATCCATTGGTTGTTTAGTAACGTATTGTTTAGCATCCATGTGTTTGTGTTTTTTACAGTTTTTTTCCTCTAATTGATTTCTAATCTCAAAGCATTGTGGTCAGAAAAGATGCTTGATATGATTTCAGTTTTCTTAAATTTACCAAGGCTTGATTTGTGGCCCATGATGTGCTCTATCCTGGATAATGTTCCATGTGTACTTGAGAAGAAGTGTATTCTGCTGCTTTTGGATGGAATGACCTATAAATATCAATTAAATTTATCTGGTCTAATGTGTCACTTAAGGCTTGTGTTTTCCTTATTAATTTTCTTTCTGGATGATCTGTCCACTTGTATAACTGGTGTGTTAAAGTCCCCCACTGTGAATGTGTTACTGTCGATTTCCACTTCTAAGGCTGTTAGCATTTGCCTTGTACATTGATGTGCTCCTATGTTGAATGCATAGATATTTACAATTGTTATATCTTCTTCCTGGATTGATCCTTTGGTCATTATGTAGTGTCCTTCCTTGTCTCTTGTAACAGTCTTTAATTTAAAGTCTATTTTGTCTTATATGAGTATTGCTACTTCAGCTTTCTTTTGATTTCCATTTGCTTGGAATATCTTTTTTCCATCCCCTTTCAGTCTGTATGTTTCCCTAGAGTTGAAGTGGGTCTCTTATAGATAGCATGTTTATGGGTCTTGTTTTTGTATGTATTCAGCTAGTCTGTGTCTTTTGGTTGGAGCATTTAATCCATTTACATTTAAGGTAATTATCGATATGTATGTTCCTATTGCCAGTTTCTTAATTGTTGTGGGTTTTTTTGTTTTTTTGTGTGTTTTTTTTGCAGTACGTGGGCCTCTCACTGTTGTGGCCTCTCCCGTTGCGGAGCACAGGCTCCAGACATGCAGGCTCATCGGCCATGGCTCACGGGCCTAGCTGCTCCACGGCATGTGGGATTTTCCTGGACCGGGGCACGAACCCATGTCCCCTGCATCGGCAGGCAGACTCTCAGCCACTGTGCCACCAGGGAAACGCTGTGGGTTTGTTTTCGTAGGTCATTTTTTCTTCCCTTCCTCTTTTGTTCTTTTCTCTTGTGGTTTGATGACCATCTTTAGTGTTGTGTTTACGTTTCTGTTCCTTTTTTGTGTGTGCATCTATTGTAGTTTTGGGTTTGCTATTCCCATGAGGTTTTGATATAGCAGTCTATATATGTATAAGGTTGTTTTAAGTTGCTGGTCTCTTTTCCCCCTAGAGAAGTTCCTTTAGCATTTATTGTAAAGCTGGTTTGGTGGTGCTGAATTCTCTTAGCTTTTGCTTGTCTGTAAAGCTTTTGATTTCTCTGTCAAATCTGAATGAGAACCTTGCTGGGTAGTGTATTCTTGGTTGTAGGTTTTTCCCTTTCATTGCTTTAAGTATATCGTGCCACTCCCTTCAGACCTGCACAGTTTCTGCTGAAAAATCAGTTGTTATCTTATGGGGATTCTCTTGTATGTTAAATGTTGCTTTTCTCTTGTTACTTTCAATATTTTTTCTTTGTCTTTAATTTTTGTCAGTTTGATTGATATGTGTCTCAGCATGTTCCTCCTTGGGTTCATCTTGTATGTGATTATCTGCACTTCCTGGAGTTGAATGATTGTTTACATTCTCATGTTAGGGAAGTTTCAGCTATAATATCTTCAGATATTTTCTCAGACCCTTTTTCTTTCTCTTCTCCTTCTGGAATCCTATAATGCAAATATTGGTGCATTTAATATTGTCCCAGAGGTCTCTGATACTGTCCTCATTTCTTTTCATTCTTTTTTCTTTGTTCTGTGGCAGTGATTTCCACCATTCTGTCTTTCAGGTCACTTATTCATTCTTCTTCCTCAATTATTCTCCTATTGATTCCTTCTAGTGTATTTTTTATTTCAGTTATTGTATTCATCTCTGTTTGTTGTTGAACTCTTCTAGCTCTTTGTTAAGCATTTCTTGTATATTTTTGATCTGTGCCTCCATTCTTTTTCCGAGATTTTGGATCATCCTTACTATCATTACTCTGAATTCTTTTTCAGGTAGATTGCCTGTCTCCTCTTCATTTAGTTGTTCTTGTGGGTTTTTATCTTGTGCCTTCGTTTGCAACATATTTCTCTGTCATTTCATTTTCTAACTTTTTATGTATGGGGTCTCCTTTCCACAGGCTGCAGGATCATAGTTCTGCTTGCTTTTGGTGTCTGTCCCCTGGTGGGTGAGCTTGGCCCAGGGGCTCCTGCAAGCTTCCTGGTGGGAGGGACTGGTGCCTGCCGTTTGATGGGTGGAGCTGGGTGGGTCTTTTCTCTCTGGTGTGCAGGGCCGTGTCAAGGGGTGTGTTTTGAGGTGGCTGTGAGCTCAGTACGACTTTAGGCAGCCTTTCTTCTTATGGGTGGGGCTGTGTTCCTATCTTGATGGTTGTTTGGCCTGAGGCTTCCCAGCACTGGAGCCTGCAGGTTGTGGGGTAGGGCTGGGTCATGGTGCCAAAACGTGGACCTTCAGGAGAGCTCACTCTTATCAGTATCCCTGCGGCTTCTGCTGTCAGTGTCCTTGCCCTCACAGTGAGCTATAGTTGACCTTTGCCCCTCCAGGAGACCCTCAAAGACCCCTAGCTAGGTGTAGCCATGTTCCTTTGGAGATACTGCTTTATGCTGGGTCCCAGTGCACACGAGATCTTGTGTGCACCCTCCAAGAGTGGAATCTCTTTTTCCTCCAGCCCTGTGGAGCTCCTGCACTCAAGCACTGCTGGCGTTGAAGCCTAAATGCTCTGGGCAGTTCTTCTGCCAAATGCCAGACCCTCAGACTATCTTGTAGGGCCATTTTATGTGGGAACGTCCCTGTGTAGCCTGCGTGGTTTAATATTTTTTGGTGTGAGGGCTGTTTTTAGTATGGATGTCTGCCACCTCTTTCCTTGCTGTATGTTGGCCATTGTCCCCTTTATAGGAGGTGTGACTGATGTTGTGGTGACCAGAGCCTGCACTGGATATTGAGCAGAGCCTGCCCTTTGCTCTGTGGTTGTCACTGCCGTGTCAGAAGTGGGGTCTGCTCCAAAGTTGTTGGATTAGAGACCCCAGATCTGTTTCTTAGCTGTGTTTCTGGTCTGTGGTGTGAGGTTGGAGGGATTGGAGCACTCACATTGGGAGGGAAGCCACTGAGTATTCCTCCTCTGGAGATGTTCACCTGTGGTGTGCTCTGTTATGTCACCTTTCACCTTTTGTTCAAGCTGTCGTATTACACTGTTGTTGGCGCTGCTCTCAGCTCCACCTTAACTGTGGGTATGCCGGCAGTTGGCCTGGTGTCTCTCAGACGTTGTTTCCACCAGACCACCAGTGTAGATCCACTGAAGTCAGGTCCCAGGTTTGCAGTAATCATGGATCTGGACCCTCTGTGGGTGCTCTGGGGGCAACTCAGACTCTGGCCTGGCCCGACCCCCATGTGTATGTGCCTGCATAGTCTACAGCAGCTAAAGGTAGACCTGTCTTGGCTGCGGGAGCACTCGTCGTCCATTTAGATGTTCCGTAGCCACTGAGTTTACAAAGTCAGTCGCAGTGGTGTCAATTTATGGTTTGCCCAGCTGCGAGGAGAGATTTCAGCTTTTCTTCATTAGTTGCACGGCCCCTGGGGCTCAGCTGTGGTTTCAGCTCCACCTCTGCATGTGGGCCACCCACAGGGGTCTGTTTCCGAGGCTGCTCCGGAGTACACGAGTCCGCCCTGGTGAGGAGGGGCATGGAGATGGTGGCAGCTGGGGTCACTGGAGCCCTGGTGGGGACAGGGCACACAGGGGATCCAGCAGCTGCAGGCTCAAGAGAGCCAGCGCCAGCGGGGGCCCTTCCTAGTGCATGGGGAGGCAGGGGCTGGCACGTGGGGAGAGAGGCTGCAAATGGCCCCGCCCCTTGTGTGTCACTCAACAGTGGCTCTTCGCTTCTGTGGAGGTCTGCACTTCTTCCACAAGCATTCCCAGTTGTGGATTTCCTCACTCCTGTCCTCTCAGGCTGCCTCCTCGCAGCCAACAGCAGTCCTCTCCCCAAGTTTGCTTTTCAAACCTCACATTCCAGCACCCAACCCCTGTCCACACCAGTGGACACATGTCTCAGGCAGGGCATGCAGGGCTGTGGCGTGGACCCTCTGTGTAGGTCTCACTCTGTCCTGCCTGCCACAGATCGGTTGCTGTGCTCTCCTCTGATAGCCCCCAAGGCTCCCCTTCTGTCCCATCTGATCTCCTCACCAGTAAGGGGGCTTCCCTGGATGTGATAACCTCTCCTTTCCTTCAGCACCGCCCCTCTCGGGCGCAGGTCCTGTCCCACTTCCTCTCCTCTTCCTTTTCTCTTCTTTCTTTCATCCTACCTGGTTATGTGGGGATCTTTCTTGGCCTTGTAGGTGACTGAGCTCTTCTGCTAGTGCTCAGCTGGTGCTCTGTGAGAATCATTCCATTTGTAAATGTATTCTTGATGCCTCTGTGGGGAGAGATGAACTCCACGTCTTCCTACTCCTCCACCATCTTGACTCTCTTTTATCATCTTTTTACTATTAATCTGTCTCTGTACTGAAAATGGGTTTGTTATAGAACCCATATAATTGGTTTTTGCTTCTCTATCCACTCTGACAGTCTTTGTCTCTTACTGGAATGTTCAGTCCATTTACATTAATGCAGTTTTTGATGTTTGGATTTAAACCTACTATCTTCCTATTTGTTTTCTATTTTTGCCAACTGTTAACTTTGTTACTTTTTCCTCCTTTGAATTGAATATTTTTTAGTATTCCATTTTTTCCCTCCACTGTTAGCTGTATCTAGTCTTAGATTTAAGGTTTACAATATACATATTTAACATATCACAGTCTACCTTTAAATCATGTTATACTATTTCATGTGTAATATAACACTCTCATACTCCATCTGCTTCGTTTGTGGTCATACCTTTATTTTTAAAGGTCATACATCACACAATATTTTTTTCTTTAAACAGTTATATTTTAAAGAGATGAAGATATTTGCCATTTCTTGTATTCTTCATTCTTTAGATCTGTTTTCCATACTTCTGCTTGATATACCTACCCTTTCAATTTTTGTGGTACCAGTTTGCTAGTCACTAATTCTCTGTTTTTGTTTCTCTGAAAAAGAGTATTTTCCTTACTTAAAAAAACCTTTTTATTTTGAAATGATTATCAATTCACATGAAGTTGCAAAAATAGTACCTCTAGGGCTTCCCTGGTGGCGCAGTGGTTGAGAGTCCGCCTGCCGATGCAGGGGACATGGGTTCGTGCCCCGGTCCGGGAAGATCCCACACGCCGCGGAGTGGCCGGGCCCGTGAGCCATGACCTCTGAGCCTGCGCGTCCGGAGCCTGTGCTCCGCGACGGGAGAGGCCACAACAGTGAGAGGCCCGCGTACCGCAAAAAAAAAAAAAAAAAAATAGTACCTCTAGAGAGGTCCTGTGTATCCTTCAGTTTCCCTCAAAGGTAATATCTAACATAACTATAGTCCAGTGTTAAAACCAGGAAACTGACATTGGTACAATCCACAGACATTATTCAGATTTCACCAGTTTTGTATGCACTCGTGTTTTTGAGTCCTTTAATTTTTGAAGGGTATTTTTCACTAGGTATAGAATTGTCAGTTGACTATTTTTGTTTTTTGTTTTCTTTTGTTAGTTTAAAGATGTCCTCCCTTTGTCTTCTGTGTTGTATAGTTTCTGACTAAAAGTCCACATAATTCTTCTCTTTCTACTTTTGTATGTAATGTGTCTTTTTTCTCTGCTTTTAAGACATTCTCTTTGTTAGTGGTTTTCAGCAATTTCATAATTATGTGCTTTCTCAGTTTTGTGTGGGGAGTGTATTTATTCTGCCTGAAGTTTGTTGAGCTTTTTGAATCTGTGGGTTTATTGTTTTCATCAAATTTGGAAAATTTTGGTCATTATTTCTTCAAATATTTTTCCTGTACTCCCTATCTCCCTCCCCCACCTGAGAGTCCAATTATACTTCTGTTAGACTACTTGATATTTTCACATTGATAATATCAGTGATATTACGTTACTGATGAGCTGTTTTCAGCCTTTTTTCTTATGTTCTTTATTTGGATAGATTCTATTGCTATGTCTTCAGTAGGTTACTGATCTTTTCTTTGTAGTGTCTAGTATGCCCCTATTCTTAAGCAGAGAGATGTTCATTTTGATATATTATACATCTATAGAAGTTCCATTTGATTCTCCTTTATAGCTTCAGCTTATTTTCTCATTATATTAATGTTTTGCTTTAATCACTTATGTATAATTAAAATAGCTGTTTTGACAGCCTTGTTCACTGTACCCATTACATTTCTCATTTATGGGTTTGTTTGTATTGACTGATTCTTTTTCTCCTGGATATCGGTTACATTTTCCTGCTTCTTGACTTGGTTAGTGATTTTTTACCAAATGCTAGACACTGAATATTATATTGTTGAGCATTTCTCTTTAGTGTGCTTTTTGAAGACAGTGTTGAATTTTGACAGGTAGTTATTTGCCAGTTTAATCACTTTGAGACCTGTTTTTAAGTTTTGCTAGAGTGTGTCTAGAGCAGCCTTCAGGAATAGTTCAGCTCTATCCTTAAGTCTTCCCCTAAAGAGACCTTTCAGGATCTCCACTGAATGTCCCTGATGATCACTGAGGATTGTCATTCTGGGTGATTAGACCTCAGATGTCTTCCTGCCCTGTGTGAGCTATGGGAATTGTTCTATTTACAGCTCCCTAATTGTGCTTTATCTGGCCTTCTTGAATTTTCATGTATTTAGGTGTAGCCTAATAGACTCAAGGGATTTCCTGTGTAGATTCGTGAAGCTCTCTCCTAGTGTAGTTCCTCCTTACTTGAACCTTCACACAAATTCCCAGCTGCCTGTCTCCTCCAGCTGTGTTCTGTTTCCTCAACTCAGTGGACCTCTGGGCTCTGTATTTTCTCTTCCCTGTAGCCTCAGTGTGGATATTGCTTCCCAGAAGAATGCTGGGGTGATTGTAGGACTTGTTCTGATTTTCCCTTTTCTCAGGAATCACAACCCTACTGTTTTCCAGTATTTCTAAACAGTTATTAAACATATCTTAATCATTTTTTCTAGTTGTTTACAATGCATTTTTGTGTTACGTGTTTATTATTTCTTCATGGCCGGAAGACTTAATCTCACTTTTGTTTTGGTTAAGTTAAAGTTATTGGTGCACTCCACAAGTTTCTCTGACCATGGATTTGTCATATTAACACTCATATTAACATCAGTAACTCACCTTTTTAAAAAAAATGTCTGCCCTCTTGTTATCTTGCTCCAGATAAAATTGATCTCTGTGTCATTTCCTAAAGCTGCTTTGTTCTTTTCTGCTTTCATAGTAAAAACTCTTCAAAAGCATTTTCTCACCTTCTTCATTTCCTTATATTGTAAACAAAGCTTTTTTCATTTTTGCCTGTATTTATCCTGCAAAATCATTATATGAATGTACCTTATCTTTGTTTAATATTGTATATCTATCATATACATATAAGAGTTGTATATTCTCATTTTTATATATTTTATTACATAGCTCTACCCCTTCCCCCATATTCTTTATTTCCTTCTTTTCCAGCTTAGGTTCCATGGTACACAACTTAATTATCCATTGAATATATTCTTAATTTCCCTGCCAGTGTAGTGCGTGGCAAAACCCAACCTAATTTCCCCCATACTGCTTGTCTATATGGCTGGACAAAAATACACAACCAAGTGGATTGGTCCTACTTTAACTTACTTACAAATATCAAGTGTAATGCTATTTTCCTCTCCTACTTTCTGAGAAGGTAGTCCCCTCTCCCACTTTCAGAGTTGATTATTAAACAGGTTATTTTTTCTCCTCATGTTTCCAATACCTCTTCCAACATTACCATTCTCAGTTCAAAACTTCTCCCTATTTTACTAAGAAAACAGTAAATTTTACATCAGTCTCTTGGCCTTTGTACCCATCTACTCTTCTTTCCCCCTCATTACCATGGATTACTATCTCTTCTGTCTAAAGCTGATCACCTCACTGTGCACTGGATCCCATAGTCTGTCTTACTCAAGGACTTTGCTCCTACAATTATCCTGTTTTCCATTCTCTTGCAAAAATCACATTTACTCTGTCTATGAAATTATTTGCATTAGCATACAGACATGCCATAGATCTCCAATATATATATTTTAAAACCTCCATAGATCTCATATGTACCTCTTGCCCTGTATCATTACTCTCCTTTATAGCAAAGCTTCTTAAAATAGTTGTCTCTACTCAATTTTTCTATTCCTCATTTGCCATTCTCTTGAAACTACAACAGTTAGGCTTCTATCTCTACTCTGCCTCTGAAACCATTCTTAACAAGGTCACTAGTAAGCCACATTGCCAGTTCTAGTCAGTTATTATTCCTCATAGTAATTTATATCTCAGCAACATTTGACATAGTTGATTTCTCCCTCCTTGAAACACTTGATTTGGCTTCTGGAGCATCACACTCGTAATTTTCTTCCTTGTTTTCCTGACCTTTCTATGTTGGAGTGTCCAAGGCTCAGTCCTTGGCTCTGTGCTGTCTACATCCAATTCTGAGATGCACTCATTCATTTCCATGGCTTTATGTACCATCTATATGTTGTTCACTCTCACATTTCTACTTCTTGCTCGGATCTTCCTTTGAGCTCCAGACTCTTATTAACATCTTGCTTCCCACTTGATATCAGTACTTGGTATGTTAAACATCCTATGTCCTAAAGAGGGAGCTCTTGCTTCCCTGCTCTCTGCAGACCTTCTCCTTTTCTCCCTCTCAGTAAAAACATTGAGTTATTTAGGCCAAAATCCAAGAGTCATCTTGATCCTTCTCTTTCCTCACACCATCGTCCAATCCATCAATGAGTCCTGCCAATTCTGTTTTCAAAATACATGGAATTAACTACTTCTCAAAAACTCATTACTCCCACCCAAGCCCAAGCTACTGTGTTTCACTTATACTATTCTAATGACCTCCTAGATTTCCTGCACTCAGTAGCAATACCACAGTAGCTAGAGTACAGTTGACCCTTGAGCAGCCTGGGGTCTAGGGGCGCCGATCCTCTGAACAATCTAAAATCCCCATATATAGTCGGCCCTCTGTATCCCCAGTTCCTATGTACCTGTGGTTCCACATCCGCAGATTCAACCAACTGTGGATCCTGTATTACTGTAGTATTTACTATTGAAAAATTTCTGCGTGTAAGTGGACCCACATAGTTGAAACCCATGTTGGCTTAACTGCAATCCTTAAAAAAACTTAGGATAACACACACACACACACACACACACACACACACACATCGACTAAAAACCCTCCAAAGACTTCCCATGTCATTCAGAATAAAATCCAAACTATGAGGCAGGGTTTACAAGGTCCACCTAAGGTCACCCTGGGTGTTTCTGCAATCTCGAGACCTAACACTGCCTGTGTCACTGAGCTGAAGCCACACTGACCATGTAGGTGATCTTTGAATATATTAAATGCATTCCAGCCTCAGGGTCTTTGTCTTCTTTGTTCCTCCAGATCTATACATGAATCATTCCCTCATTTGGAAGCCTTTCCCTAACCACTGTATTTTAAATAATTATGTCCCTCCCCGTTGCTCTGTCCTCTTTTTTTTCCTTCTTCCTTTTTTTTAGAGGGGTTGGTGGTGCTTCACTGCACGGCTTGTGGGATCTTAGTTCCCTGACTAGGGATCGAACCAAGCCCAGCAGTGGAAGCACAGAGTCCTAACCACTGGACTGCCAGGGAATTCCCTTTCTTTTTCTTCATAGCCCTTATCACTGTCAGATGTTACATACGAGTGTGTATGTATGTATGTGTTTATCATCTGTCTCTTCCTCTAGAGTGCAAGCTTTACTAGAGGAGAACTTTGGTTAATTGTCATGTGCCCATCATGTAGAATAGTACCTGGCAACGTAGTAAGTGCTCGATAAATGTGTTGAATAAGTAAAACCTATTAGACATAGATATTACTACTCCCAATTTCAGATGTAGAAACTGAATCTACCACAGCTGGCAGATTTTTTGATTCCAAGTTTATTGCTTTTTGAACCTCAGCCACTTGTTTCTAGAACCTTATCTGATCATTTATTTGTCCTCATCTGATTTCTCCTCATCAGAAATACTATGGTTGTTTTTGTTACTCTTTAAGCATTTGCTACATTTGTTTTGTACTGTTACTGATGCATGCCTCTTTCTCGCACTATCCCAGTACCTTATGAATGCTTTAAAAATTATGGGAGAATCACAAATTATTTCTTCTTAGATCTCTTAGTATTTGAGTTTTAAACTTAGACTTGATTTTCTTTAAGCTGTCCAGCTTTTTCTTTTAAAACTAATGTGAAATTCAAGATTTGAGATTTTTCATAAAAATTTTCTCTAGCAACCTGTAAACTTCTTAATTTGGGAGGTAATAATAGATTTGCTTTAGGAGAGAGTTTTCATCCTAAAACTACTCAATATTGGTATCTTGTCTGCACTTTGTAAAAAGTACTTAAGTATGATTGAAAACAGAAGTGTTTTCAAGTTTTTGTTAAGATTATCCCTTTCTTAATGGATTTTCTCGCATAGGAAAATTTTATTTCCTACTTTACTATTCTTCTGACTATCCTTTTTCTTTTTCACTTTTTCCCAAGAAGTGGGGCAGTATTGATTCAGCAGTAGGGGAACATCATGTGGTAAAGAAAGGTTTTCTTTTTTCTATGAAGTAGGTTACAGAGCCACTAGCAGGAAAGAGAAGGGCAAAGATTCATTTCCATATTCTTATGAGAAGAGGCTGAAATGAGGCAGCAAGAATTGTGCCTTGGTAGCTAATGAGAGTCTCTGCCTTTTCCGTGTGAACAGTGAGAGAAATCAGGCTGCTCTTAGTGTAGCTACCACCCACAAAGCTGTGAAGAAGGCTGGTGATAGCAGATGGTATCCAGGCACAGTTTGATTTGTGTAGAAACCTGCATAAAGAGCAGCATGTGTTTTGTTTTGTTTTGTTTTCCCCTTAATTACTGAGAGCCAGGGAGATCAGTGTTCAAATAAAACATAGTGATACAGCCAGGAGAAAAAATTGTAAAAGAAGAAAACAGACAACTACGTTGTTAACTGCATCATTTCAATTCCATGATATTTACTGAGAGTGTCTGCTTTGTATAATGCTCTGTACCAGGCATTGTAGGACATGCAAAGAAGAGTAAGTTAAATATTACAAAATCAATTCAGTTCAGTAAACATGTCACTAGTGCCTTTTATATGCTGCTGAAGTGCTGGGAATATAGAAATTAAAGTAGTTCTGTCCTTAAGGAGCTTACAGTATAGTGGGGGAAATGAAGTAAATGGATAGTTTCGGTTCCACACAAGCAGGTTCTATGATATATGTATATCAAGGTGCTATAGAAGCTCTGAAGAAAGGGTACTTAATTCAACCTGGGAGGAGAGTGAGGAAGACAGTGAGGGAAGGCTTCTGGGAGAAGGTAAAACCCCAGTGTATAGCCCTGAGTCTTGAAGGATGAATAGTTGCAGGAAATATCATGGCTGTTTGGGAGAGATCCAAGCAAGTACTGCTCTTGTAGCTGAAGGTAACATTTGTGGGAGGAGATGAGATTATGGTACCAGATTGTGATGGAGTTTGGAGCTTATCCTGTATGTTCATGTTTCTTCCTTTGTGGCCTGTAGACTCTGCAACAGCAACTCTAGAATATTTGCAGAAATGCAAGTCTAAACCCACACCAAGATATGGAAAATATCCATAGAATCTGTTGTTTTTGCTCAGAATTGGGATTTTCCTATATTGCTAATGTACAATAGAATGCTCTGTATTTAACAAGTATTTTTTAAGTGATATATTTCATCAGGTTTACGCAAACACAGTATTTATGAGAGAATTTATGTCTTACATTGGTGTTTTAGGAGGTTCCCAAGAGAAGAACCATGATTATAAAATGTTGTTTATAAAGTAAATGTAGAAGACATGTATACTGACTCTTGGGATCAATAAAAAGGCAGAAAATTCCAAACAAAAAGCAATTTGGAAGCCTAATTTGTGACTACATCTTTAAGGATATATTGTCCTAAAACCAGTTCAGAGTGAGAATTCCCTGAAACCTCTGTCACTCAGTGTTCAGTCTCTGGCCGTGTGTGTGTGTATACAGTTTAGGAGAAAGCAAGGAATATGGAAATGGAAAACGTTTCAGAATAATAGAAAGAACTTATGATATGTTTATAAATGTTCTACATATCTCTCTTACTGTACAGGAATTAGAGAATAAAAGAAGACTACAAAAACAAGCTGCCGCTAGTCAAAGTGCCATGGAAGTTCGCTTGAATAGAGCTCTAGAAGAAGCAGAAAAGTATAAACTGGAGTTAAGTAAACTAAAGCAAAATAACAAGGTATGGAAAAACTGAATAATTTGGGTAGTGATCACCTTTGGTAACTTTCTCTTTTAGGCAAGACTCGAAAGTGATAGTTTTTAAATTATAATTCTTGATGTCACGGTAAACACACCTCTTTTCAGAAGAAATATCCTTATTAGCAATATGTACATTTCCAATAAGTTAGAATTATATTGCTTGGACTAGTGCCATACTTGGGTGATAGCACAACTCTTTGGAGAATTCATTCATTTTTTCATCCAACAGATCTTTATTGTGTGCCCATCTTATATGCCAGACACCTTTCTAATCTCTTGGAATAAATAAATGGTGGGGAAAAGTCTGTTTTGAATCTCAAGTCTGTTCTATCCCTCTCTGAGCCTCAATTTTCTAATATATAATGCAAGGGGCTATTTTACAGGGCAGTGGTTCTCAAACTTGAGCATATATCAGAATCACCTGGAGGGTTTATTTAAACATAGATTCCTGGGTCCCACCCACAGATTTTCTTATTCAGTAGATTTGGGGTGAGACTTGAGAATGTGCAGGTTTTTTTGTTTTTTGTTTTTTTTAAATTTTTATTGGAGTGTAGTTGATTTACAGTGTTGTGTTAGTTTCTGTTGTACAGCGAAATGAATCAGTTATACATATATATATATATATATATATATCCATTCTTTTTTAGATTCTGTTCCCATATAGGCCATTACAGAGAATTGAGTAGAGTTCCCTGTGCTATACAGTACTGTGTGTATGTCAATTCCAACCTTCCAGTTTATCCCTCCCCCCTTTACCCTCTGGTAACCATGTTTGTTTTCTAGATCAGTGACTCTATTTCTGTATTGTAGATAAGTTCATTTGTACCCTTTTCTTAGATTGCACATATAAGCAATATCATGTGGTATTTGTCTTTCTCTGTTTGACTTACTTCACTCACTATGACGATCTCTAGGTCCATCCATGTTGCTGCAAATGGCACTATATTGTTCTTTTTTATGGCTGAGTAATATTCCATCGCGTGTGTGTGCGTGTGTGTGTGTGTGTTTACACATATATATATACACACCACGTCTTCTTTATCCATTCCACTGTTCATGGACATTTAGGTTGCATCCATGTCCTGGTTATTGTAAATAGTGCTGCAGTGAACATTGGGGTGCATGTATCTTTTCAAATTATGGTTTTCTCCAGATATGTGCCCAGGAATGGGATTGCTGGATCATATAGTACCTGAATTTTTAGTTTTTTAAGGAACCTCCATACTGTTCTTCATAGTGTCTGTATCAATTTACATTCCCACCAACAGTGCAGGAGGGTTCCCTTTTCTCCACACCCTCTCCTCATTTATTGTTTGTAGACTTTTTGATGATGGCCATTCTGACTGGTGTGAGGTGATACCTCACTGTAGTTTTGACTTGCATTTCTCTAATAATTAGTGACGTTGAGCATCTTTTCATGTGCCTCTGGGCCATCTGTATGTCTTCTTTGGAGAAATGTCTATTTGGATCTTCCACCCTTTTTTTCTTTTCTTTTTGTGGTACACGGGCCTCTCACTGTTGTGGCCTCTCCCGTTGCGGAGCACAGGCTCCAGATGCGCAGGCTCAGCGGCCATGGCTCACGGGCCCAGCCACTCTGCGGCATGTGAGATCTTCCCAGACCGGGGCACGAACCCGTGTCCCCTGCATCGGCAGGCGGACTCCCAACCACTGCGCCACCAGGGAAGCCCTTCCACCCATTTTTTGATTGGGTTGTTTGGTTTTTTGATATTGAGCTACATGAGCTGTTTGTATATTTTGGAGATTAACCCCTTGTCAATTGCCTCATTGGCAAATATTTTCTCCCATTCTGAGGGTTGTCTTTTGTTTATGGTTTCCTTTGCTGTGCAAAAGCTTTTAAGTTTAACTAGGTACCGTTTATTTATTTTTATTTTCATTTTCATTACTCTTGGAGGTGGATTGAAAAAGATCTTGCTACGATTTATGTCAGAGAGTGTTCTGCCTATGTTTTCCTCTAGGAGTTTTTATAGTATCTGCCTTACATTTATGTCTTTAATCCATTTTGAGTTTATTTTAGTGTATGGTGGTAGGGAGTGTTCTAATTTCATTCTTTTACATGTAGCTGTCCAGTTTTACCAGCACCACTTACTGAAGAGACTGTCTTTACTCCATTGTATATTCTTGCCTTCTTTGTCATAGATTGGGTGACCATAGCTGTGTGGGTCTGTCTCTGGACTTTCTATCGTGGTCCGTTGATCTGTATTTCTGTTTTTGTGCCGGTACCATACTGTTTTGATTATTGTGGCTTGGTAGTATAGTCTCAAGTCAGGGAGCCTGATTCCTCCAGCTCCTTTTTTCTTTCTCAAGATTGCTTTGGCTATTTGTGGTCTTTTGTGTTTCCATAAAAATTGTAAAATATTTTGTTCTAGTTCTTTGAAAAATGCCATTGGTAACTTGGTAGGGATTGTATGAAATCTGTAGATTGCTTTGAGTAGTATAGTCATTTTCACAATGTTGATTCTTCCAATCCAACAACATGGTATATCTCTCCATCTGTTTGTGTCATCTTTTATTTCTTTCATCAGCATCTCATAGTTTTCAAGGAAAGGTCTTTTGTCTCCTTGGGTAGGTTTATTCCTAGGTATTTTATTCTTTTTGATGCCATGGTAAGTGGGATTGTTTCCTTGATTTCTGTTTCTGATCTTTCATTGTTATTGTATAGGAATGCAAGAGATTCCTGTGTATTAATTTTCTATCCTGCAATTTTACCGATGCATTGATGAGCTCTAGTAGTTTTCTGGTAGCATCTTTAGCATTTTCTATGTGTAGTATCATGTCATCTGCAAACAGTGACAGTTTTACTTTTTCTTTTCCAATTTGGATTCCTTCTATTCCTTTTTCTTCTTTGATTGCGTGGCTAGGACTTCCAAAACTATGTTGAATTATAGTAGTGAGAGTGAACATCCTTGTCTTGTTCCTGATCCTAGAGGAACTGCTTTCAGTTTTTTACCATTGAGAATGATGTTTGCTGTGGGTTTGTCATGTATGGCCTTTATGATGTTGAGGTGTGTTCCCTCTGGCCGCTTTCTGGAGATTCTTTATCATAATTGGGTGTTGAATTTTGACAAAAGCTTTTTCTGCATCTATTGAGATGATCATGTGGTTTTATTCTTCAATTTGTTTTTTCTTTAATATTAATCTATTTATTTGGCTGCGCAGGGTCTTAGTTGCAGCATGCAGGATCTTTGTTGCCGTATGCGGCATCTGTTGCGACATGCAGGATACTTAGTTGCAGCATGCAGGATCTAATTCCCTGACCAGGGATCGAACCCAGCCCCCTGCGTTGGGAACAAGGAGTCTTAACCCTGCTTAACTAGTCTTCACTGGACTGCCAGGGAAGTCCCTATTCAGTTTGTTGATGTGATGTATCAGATTGTTTGATTTCTGTTATTGCAAAATCCTTGCATCCCTGGGATAAATCCCACTTGATCATGGTGTATGATCCTTTTAATGTGTTGTTGGATTCAGTTTGCTAGTATTTGTTTGAGGATTTTTGCATTTATTTTCATCAGTGATATTTGCCTGTAATTTTCTTTTTTTGTGATACCTTTGTCTGGTTTTGGTGTCAGGGTGACGGTGCCCTTGCCTCATAGAATGACCTTGAGAGTGTTTCCTTTCTCTGCAATTTTTTGGAAGAGTTTCAGAAGGCTAGGTGTTAACTCTTCTCTAAACGTTTGATAGAATTTGCCTGTGAAGCCGTCTGGTCCTGGGCTTTTGTTTGTTGGAAGATTTTTAATCACAGTTTCAATTTCAGTACTTGTGATTGGTCTGTTCATATTTTCTATTTCTTCCTGGTTCAGTCTTGGAAGGTTGTACATTTCTAAGAATTTGTCCATTTCTTCCAGGTTGTCCATTTTATTGGCATATAGTTGCTTGTAGTAGTCTCTTACGATCCTTTGTATTTCTGTGGTGTCCATTGTAACTTCTCCGTTTTCATATCTAATTTTATTGATTTGAGCCCTCTCCCTTTTTTTCCTTGATGGGTCTGGCTAAAGGTTTATCAGTTTTATCTTCTAAAGGAACCGACTTTTAGTTTCATTGATCTTTGCTATTTGTTTTCTTCATCTCTATTTCATTTATTTCTGCTCTGATGTTTATGTTTTCTTTCCTTCTGTTAACTTTAGGTTTTGTTTATTCTTCTTTCTCTCGTTGCTTTAGGCATAAGGTTTGGTTGTTTGAGATTTTTCTTGTTTCTTGAGGTAGGAGTGTATTGCTATAAACTTCCCTCTTAGAAATGCTTTTGCTGCATCCCTTAGGTTTTGGATTCTCATCTTTTTGTCGTCATTTGTCTCTAGGTATTTTTTTAATTTCCTTTTTGATTTTTTTAGTGATCCATTGGTTATTTAGTAACATATTGTTTAGCTTCCATGTGTTTGTGTTTTTTACAGGGTTTTTTGCCTGTAATTTATTTCTAATCTCATAGCTTTGTGGTTGGAAAAGATGCTTGATATGATTTCAGTTTTCTTAAATTTACCAAGGCTTGATTTGTGACCCAAGATGTGATCTGTCCTGGAGAATGTACCATGTGCATTTGAGAAGAAAGTGTATTCTGCTGCTTTTGGATGGGATGTCCTATAAATATCAATTAAGTCTATCTGGTCTAATGTGTCATTTAATACTTCTGTTTACTTATTAATTTTCTGTCTCAGTGATCTGTCCATTGTGTAAGAGAGGTGTTAAAGTCCCCCTCTATGGTTGTGTTACTATCAATTTCTCCTTTTATGGCTGTAAGCATTTGCCTTATATATTGAGGTGCTGCTATGTTGGTTGCATATATATTTACAATTGTGTACTTAAATATGCAATTGTAAATTCGTCTTGGATTGATCCCTTGATCATTATGTAACATCCTTCCTTGTCTTGTAACAGTTATAAGGTCTATTTTGTCACATATAAGTATTGCTGTTGCAGCTTTGTTTTGATCTCCATTCGCATGGAGTATCTTTTTCCATCCCCTCACTTTCAGTCTGTAAGTATCCCTAGGTCTGAGGTGGGTCTCTTGTAGACAGCATAGATACGGGTCTTGTTTTTGTATCCATTCACGCAGTCTGTGTGTTTTGGTTGGAGCATTTAATCTATTTACACTTTAGGTAATTATCAATATGTATGTTCCTATTGCCATTTTCTTAATTGTCATGGGTTCGTTTTTGTGGGTCTTTTTTCTTCCCTTACTCCTTTGTTGTTTTCTTTTGTGGTTTGATGACCATCTTTAGTGTTGTGTTGGGTTGCTTTTTCTTTTTTGTGTGTTTATCTATTGTAATTTTCAGGTTTGCATGTCCTATGAGGCTTTGATAAAGCAGTCTTTATATATACAAGGTTGTTTTAAGTTGCTGTTCTCTTAATTTCAAATGCTATTCCCATTTTCTGCATTTGTACTTTTCTCACGGTTGCTGGATTTGATATCATATTTGTGTATGGATGATTTCCTGCCTTTACTGTATGTTTGGCTTTACCAGTGAGCTTTCGCATTTTTGATTTTCTTGTTTCTAGTTGTGACCTCTTCCCCCATCCACCCCCCGCCTAGAGAAGTTCCTTTAGGAGTTTAGAAGTTCATTTGTTGTAAAGCTGGTTTGGTGGTACTGAATTCTCTTAGCTTTTGCTTGTCTGTAAAGCTTTTGATTTCTCTGTTGAATCTGAATGAGAACCTTGCTGGGTTCTCATTTCAGCCCCACCTAATAGTGTATTCTTGGTTGTAGGTTTTTCTCTTTCATCACTTTAAGTATATCCTGCCACTCCCTTCTGGCCTGCAGAGTTTCTGCTGAAAAATCAGCTGATAACCTTATGGGGATTACCTTGTATGTTATTTGTTCCTTTTCCCTTGTTTCTTTTAATATTTTTTCTTTGTATTTAATTTTTGTTAGCTTGATTAATTTGTGTCTCAGCGTGTTCCTCCTTGGATTTATCCTCCTTGGATTTATTTATTTATGGGACTCTCTGCGTTTCCTGGACTTGGGTGACTATTTCCTTTCCCATGTTAGGGAAGTTTTCCACTATAATCTCTTCAGATATTTTCTCAGGCCCTTTCTCTTTTTCTTCTTCCTCTGGGACTCCTATAATTAGAATGTTGGTGCATTTAATGTTGTCCCAGAGGTCTCTGAGACTGTCCTCATTTCTTTTCATTCTTTTTCTTTATTCTGTTCTGCAGCAGAGATTTCTACCATTCTGTCTTCCAGGTCACTTATTTGTTCTTCTGCCTCAGTTATTCTGCTATTGATTCCTTCTAGTCTATTTTCATTTCAATTATTGTACTGTTCATCTCTGGTTTTTTGTTCTTTAGTTCTTCTAGGTCTTTGTTAAACATTTCTTGTATCTTCCCTATCTGTGCCTCCATTCTTTTTCCAAGATCTTGGATCATGTTTACTATCATTACTCTGAATTTTTCTTTAGGTAGATTGCCTGTCTCCTCTTTATTTAATTGTTCTTGTAGGTTTCTATCTTCCTCCTTCATCTGCAACATATTTCTTTGTCTTTTCAATTTGTCTAACTTACTGTATGTGTGGTCTCCTTTCTGCAGGCTGCAGGATTGTAGTTCCTCTTGCTTCTGGTGTCTGTCTCACCTAGTGGGTGAGGTTTGTCTAGAGGCTTGTGCCATTATCCCCTTGATAGGAGGTTTGACTGGTGTTGTGGTGACCAGAGCCTGCCCTGGATATTGAGTGGGGCCTCCCTTTGCTCTGTGGTTGTCAGTGTCCTGTCAGGGGTGGAGTCTGCTCCCTGGTTGTTAGAGTAGAGGCCCCAGATCTGTTTCTTAGCTGTGTTTCTGTACTGTGGTGTGAGGTAGGTGGGAATGGAGCACTCCCACTGGGAGATAAGCCACTGAGTATGCCTCCTCTGGAGCTGTTCACTGTGAATGTGCTCTGTTCTGTCCCCTTTCGCCCATTGTGCGGGCTCACAAAGTACACTGTTGCTGGCACTGATCTTGGTCCCACCTTAACTGGGTATGCCGGCAGCTGGCTCTGGTGACTCTCAGACGTTGTTTTCACCAGGCCACTGGCACAGCTCGACTGAAGTCAGGTCCCAGGACTACAGTAGTCGTGCACCTGGACCTGCTGTGGAGCTATGGAAGCAGCTCAGACTCTGGCCTGGCCCAACCTCTGCATGTATGTGCCCACAAAGCCCACAGCTGCTAAAGCCAGACTCGACCCACCTGCTGGAGCACTTGTCCTTTCAGATGTTTTGCAGGCACTGAATTTAGGAAGCCATCAGCGGAGGTGTAACTCTGCAGTTCACGCAGCCATGAGGAGAGATTTCAGCTCTTCTTCCTTAGTCACATGGCCCCTGGGGTTCAGCTGTGGTTTCACACCTCTGTGTGTTCCTCCCACCAGAGTCTGCTCCAGAGGTTGTCGGAGCACAAGAGCCCATCAGGCAGGAAGGAACCGTGGTGGTGATCGGGGTGAGCAGGCTCCCCAGGTGGGAGGGTGCTGGGGTAGGGATTGGAACATGTGAGCCCATGAGGCAGCGATTAGGTGAGTGGGGCCCCCAGGCTGAGGGAAGGGGTGGAGGAGGCAATAGCAGAGCCATGAGAGCCAGCTCCAGCGGGAGCCCTCCTTAGTGCCCATGGATGCAGGGGCTGGTGCGTGACGGGAGAGGCTGTAATGGCCGCCCTGCCCTTTGCGCATCACTCAACAATGGTTCTTTGCCTCTGTGGAGGTCCAGGCTTCCTCCACGAGCATTCCTGGTTGTGGAGCTCCTTACTCCCGTCCCCTCTGGCTGTCTTCTCACACCCAACAGCAGTCCCCTCCCCAGGTTTGCTCTCCAAACCCCACATTCCAGCCACCAGCAGAAACCTGTCTCAGGCTGAGGTGCACAGGGCTGTGGCACAGACCGTCCCATCCTGCTTCCTCTCCTCTTCCTTTTTCCTTCTTTCTTTTGTCCTACCCAGTTATATAGGGATCTTTCTTGTCCTTTTAGGTGTCTGAGGTCCTCTGCTAGTGTTCAGCAGGTGCTCTGTGAGAATTTTTCTATTTCTAAATGTATTCTTGATGCGTTTGTGGGGAGAGATGAACTCCACGTCCTCCTCCTCCTCCACCATCTTGGAAAGTCCAAATATGCAGGTTTAACAAGTTACCAGCTGATGCTGATGCTAGTGATTCTGAGATGACATTTTGTTAACCACTGTTATCGAGTTATTATAAGGATCACCATTGTGTCTCTAGCATCTAGCCAGTGATTGGTGTAGAATTAACACTCAGTTCCTGAAATATCTGTTGAATAAATGAAGACTCAAATATCAATGGGTGTGAAAGCCTTTTGTACACTCTATAAATACTGGCTATTAGTTTTTGGTTTTGTGTCAACCTGAAAGTGACACTCCATTAGGACAATACTTAGTTATTTAACAGTGCCTTGGATGATGGATTTAGGTGTCACCCTCCTTACATGCACAGATGATACATTTTGGATTAAATTAGTAACACTTAACAGGACATAGAACTAAATCAATCTTGGTAAGTACAATATTTTTAACACAGGCAAATATATTACAGTGACTACAAAGTTTTTTTTTTTTTTTCTTTTTTTTTTCTTTTTTTTTGTGGTACGCGGGCCTCTCACTGTTGTGGCCTCTCCCGTTGCGGAGCACAGGCTCCGGACGTGCAGGCTCAGCGGCCATGGCTCACGGGCCCAGCCTGTCCGCGGCATGTGGGATCCTCCCGGGCTGGGGCACGAACCTGTGTCCCCTGCATCGGCAGGCGGACTCTCAACCACCGTGCCATCAGGGAAGCCCAGAGTTTTAAGATATTGTCTGTGTGTTAGTTTATGCTGTATGATCAGACTGTGTTAACATTCAAGAGCCATCCATAGTATGATGACTGGGAATTATTAATAGAATGTATTTAATGAACAAGTTAGGAAGTCAGCTTTACAGACTTGCCAGTAATTATGTTATTGGAGTATTATTTCTAATTTTGGTGTATTCTAAAGGGATTTTGAAGAAAATAAAATGTAATAATCATGTAAATGTCAGTATCTGCTAATTCTGGTTTCAGATTTGAGCTCTATTTTAGCACATACATTAGAGAAGTAGAAAGAAAAACTTATTTCCATGACAACAGATACTCTCCTATTCTAGCCAGCCATTTTGCAAATTCAAGTAATCAGGACTTGGTATGTGAACATCTCAGTTCAAAACCGTCAACACTATAAAAACAACTTAGATGTGTTCAAGACAAATTTCTGACCCTAGGTCTGCATTTTGGTGATCGATTTAAACATAGTGGGATGACATTTTGTTGTATATGTTTAAGTATTTATTATCAAATAGACATTTTGAGATCAGAGTTCTTAAATGTACTTGTTACATGTATATTGTTTCAGATTTCTGAAAAAATATGTGTATGTGTCTTAAGTTTTTGATTTTTAAATTATTTTGCCTTGTTTCTAACTTTGAGGGGTGTTTTCAAGATACGCAGTAAGATTTTCCTTGGAGTCTAATCTGTATATAAGTTTTTCTTTTGGGAGTAGTTATATTTTTTTCCATTTTAATTCTTTGTACCTTGCTTCTCTTTCTGATTAGACATATTATTATAGTTAGGTAGGCAAGTAAAATTATTCAGGTTTATATGTGTAAGAAATAGTAAGATTTCCATAAAATAGAACAATATTGTCTCATAGTCATCAGAAAGTTAAAGATTTATTTTAAAAATAATGATAAAAAATAAAAAAAATTAAAAAAAGTAATGATAAACTCATTCTGCACAGAGCTTAGGAAACAAGTAAACTGGTTTAGAGTAACTTTTGAAAAGTCAGTCAACTTAAACCAGATGCTGCATTAGTGCAGGAACCCTGTCTCTTTCACTCCTATGCCTGAGTGCCTGGAACATAATAATTGCCTCTGAAACACACTGAAGGGAGGAATGATGAAAGACAACCCTGTGATGGTTTAACTGCGCATTTGATTAGATGGTTGCTTGAAGTTCATTTAAAATATGTCACCAACTACATGTTACTTCATTTAGGAACAGATAATTTCTAATTCTTCATTAATTCATTTATAAATATTTATGAGGACCTGCTATGTACCTGTCAGATCTTTACTAGAGGCTGGAGATATAAAGGTGATAAAAAATAAGTATGGTCCTTGTAGTCATGCACCTTACAGTGGAGAAGTTAGATGTTATTTAGACAAAACATCAAGCAAAATTAAGGTGCAACTGTGATGAATGCCATGAAGGAGGGTACATGGTGCTTTGAGCAAGTAACCAGATCAGTGAGTGAATTTTAAAAAATGTAATCCTAAGCTAAGATCTGAAAAACATACAGGAGTTATATATCAGGGGAGAGACTGTGGGCAGAAGGAATAGCATGTAAAAAAATGGCTCTGCAGCAAGAAAGAAGACAGGGTAATGAAAGGCAGGGATGGATGTGAAGGGGATGTTGCAAAGGGAGGCTTCAAACACAGGGAGAGGCCAAACCATCTAGGCGTTCAGGCCATGTTAAGTATTATGGATTTTATCCAAAGGGCAGTGTAAAGCCACTGCACTGTTATTTTGAAAAAGATGACAGGAGATGATGCCATGATCAGACATGCATCTGGAAGTACAGTCGTCTCTCAGTGTCCACGGGTGCTCAAGTCTCTTATATAGAATGATGCAGGGGCTTCCCTAGTGGCACAGTGGTTGAGAGTCTGCCTGCCGATGCAGGGGACACGGGTTTGTGCCCTGGTCCGGGAAGATCCCACATGCTGCGGAGCGGCTGGGCCCGTGAGCCATGGCCGCTGAGCCTGCACGTCCGGAGCCTGTGCTCCGCAATGGGAGAGACCACAACAGTGAGAGGCCTGCATACCGCAAAAAAACCAAACAAACAAACCAAGAACTTTATTAAACAAAATAGTCACCCTTTTGTTCCACTACCTTATGCCATTTTTCAAGCAACTTCATAATTCCATCTTCCTAATACTTTTTTATCTTTTTGAGCAAAGAACTGTACCTTTTACAGTCTTCCAGGGAATTGACATTTTTTCCATTAAGAGAATTTTGTAAAGAATGAAATAAATGGAAATCCGAAGGTGCAATGTCTGATGAATACAGTGGATAAATCAGAACTTCGCAGCCAAGCTGTAATAGTTTTTGCCTGGTCATCAGAGAAACACGCGGTCTCGCATTATCCTGATGGGAGATTCTGCATTTTCTGTTGACTAATTCTGGACGTTCTCATTGAGTGCCGCTTTCAGTTGGTCTGATTGGGAGTAGTATTTGTTGGAATCAATTGTTTGGATTTCTGGAAGGAGTTCATAATAGAGGACTCCCTTCCAGTCCCACCATATACACAACATCACCTTCTTTGGGTGAAGACCAGCCTTTGGTGTGGTTGGTGGTGGTTCATTTCGCTTGCCCCAAGATCTCTTCCCTTCCGCATTATTGTACATTATCCACTTTTCATCGCCTGTCACAATTTATTTTAAAAATGGAACATTTTCATTACATTTAAGTAGAGAATCACATGTGGAAATATGGTCAAGAAGGTTTCTTTTCGCTTAATTTATGTGGAACCCAAACATCAAAGCAATTAACATAACCAAGCTGGTGCAAATGATTTTCAACACTTGATTTGGATATTTTGAGTATGTTGGCTATCTTCTGTGTGGTATAATGTTCATTGTTCTCAATTAATATCTCAGTTTGATCGCTATCAACTTCAACTGGTCTACCCAACCGTGGGGCATTGTCCAGTGAGAAATCTCCAGCACCAAACTTCACAAACCACTTTTGACATGTTGGATCAGTCACAGCACCGTCTCCATACACTGCACAAATCGTTTTCTGTGTTTCAGTTGCGTTTTTACCTTTCTTGAAATAATAAAGCGTAATAGGCTGAAATGTTGCTTTTCTTCCATCTTCAATATTAAAATGGCGACATAAAAATTCACCAATTTTGGGCTTCCCTGGTGGCACAGTGGTTGAGAGTCCGCCTGCCGATGCAGGGGACACGGATTCGTGCCCCGGTCCGGGAAGATCCCACATGCCGTGGAGCGGCTGGGCCCGTGAGCCATGGCTGCTGGGCCTGTGCATCCGGAGCCTGTGCTCTGCAACGGGAGAGGCCACAACAGTGAGAGGCCCGCATACTGGAAAAAAAAAAAAAAATTCACCAATTTTGATGTCTTTTTTTAAATGCACGCTGATATGACAGCTGTCACAATCTAACAAAATTGTTTTGAATGAAGTTAAAGACAAGTAAGTGTTATTAGAGCCATCCTATGGAAAAAAACGAATGAACTTTTTGGCCAACCCAGTACATCTGTAATTTAGTGAGTTTGGGCTCATACATCTGTGTAACCACCACTTCAGTCAATAGATAGAATATTTTCATCACCCCCAGAAAGTTCCCTTATATTCTCTTTTCAAGTACTCCATCCTCCTAAGTGGAGGATGTTCTGATATTCGTGTTCTTGACTTTCATGTAAATGGAGCTGCATAGAATGTACTCCTTTGGGACTGGCTTCCTTCACTACACAATAATGTTGAGATTGATCCATGTTGTCAGGTTTTTTTTTCATGATCAGTCTTGCTAACCAGTTATCAGTTAATCTTTTCAACTTTTTAAAAATTTTTTCTATTGTCTGTTTTCTATTTTCACTGAATTCTCCTTATACAATTTTGTCTACTTTGCTTTTTTAAATATATTTATTGATATTCATATTTTTAAATAAATTTATTTATTGTTATATATTATTTTTGGTTGTGTTGGGTCTTCGTTGCTGCACATGAGCTTTCTCTAGTTGCAGCGAGCGGGGGCTACTCTTCATTGCGGTGTGCGTGCTTCTCATTGCAGTGGCTTCTCATTGCGGAGCACGGGCTCAAGGGTGCATGGGCTTCAGTAGATGCAGTGCGTGGGCTCAGTAGTTGTGGCTTGTGGGCTCTAGAACACAGGCTCAGTAGTTGTGGCTCATGGGCTTAGTTGCTCCACGGCATGTGGGATCTTCCAGACCAGAGCTCAAACCTGTGTCCCCTGCACTGGAAGGCAGATTCCCAACCACTGCACCACCCGGGAAGCCCTGCTTTGCTTTTTAATTTGCAATCTTTTCAGTTTCTTAAATTGAAGACTTAGATCATTGATATTTCAACCTTCTTTTCCAATACAGCATTTAAAACTAAAATTTTCCTCAAAATGATACTTTAGCTGTCTCACAATTTTTTATTTGCCTATCTTTAAGTGTATGTATTTTTATTTCTATTTTATCACATTTATTGTGGTATAATTGACATATAATAAACCTGCCCATATTTAAAGTGTGTAAAATTTGATGATTTGTGACTATGTGTGTACCTATGATAAATCACAATAGAGATAATAAATATATCTATCACTCCCAAAAGTTTCCTTGTGACCCTTTATAATCATGCCTTTCTCCCAACCCCTATCTTCAGATAACTCATTTATATTTTCTAGAATTTCATATTCTTTTTAAAAGTGTAACTTCTTTCACTCAGTAAAATATTTTGAGATTCATCCACGTTACTGCATGTGACAGTAGTTCACTTTTAATAATTTTACACATGGTGTAAATCTATCAGATTATACCACCTGTTGATGGACATTAGGGTTGTTTCCACTTTTTGGCTATTACAAGTAAAGCCCACATGAACATTCACGTGTAAGTCTTTGTGTGGACATGTGTTTTCATTTCTCTTGAGTAAACACCTAGGAGTCGATTATCTGGGTTGTATTTTACATGTACGTTCAGCTGCCAAACTGTTTTCTAAAATGGTTTTACCAATTTACATTCTCAACAGCACTGTATAAAAGCTGCAGCTGTTCCATACCTTCACCAACACTTACTGTGGTCGGTTTTTTATATTTTAGCTGTTCTAATAAGTGCCTAGTGGTATTTCATATTATGATTTTAATTTGTATTTCCCTAATGACTAGTGATGTTGAGCATATTCATGTGCTTATTTGCCATCTTGATATCCTTTTTCCAGTTTTATTGAGATATAATTGACATACAACATTCTATAAGTTTAAGGTGTGTAACATGATGATTTGACTTACATATTTTGTGAAATGATTACCATAATGTTTAGTTAATATCCATCATCTCATATGTATACAAAAAGAAAAAGAAAAAAATGGTTTTTTTCTGATGATGAGAACTCTTAGGATCTACTCTCTTAACTTTTAAATATACCATAGAGCAGTGTTAACTCTAGTCATCAAGTTGTATATTATATACCTAGTACTTTTTGTCTTATAGCAGGAAGTTTATACATTTCGACCACCGTCATCCAATCCCACCCTCCCACCACCCTCTGCCTCTGGTTACCACAAATCTTATCTCTTTTTCTGTGAGTTTATTTTTTTGTTTTTGTTGTTTTAGATTCTACACATAAGTGAGATCATACAGTATTTGACTTTCTCTGACTTATTTCACTTAGATAATGCCTTCAAAAGCCCATCCATGATGTTAATGGCAGGATTTCCTTCTTTTTTATAGCTAAACAATATTCCATTGTGTATATATCCCACAACTTATTTATCCATTCATCTGTCACTGGACACTTAGGTTGTTTCTATGTCTTGGCTATTGCAAATGCTGCTGCTGTGAACTTTGGGGTGCAGATATTTATTTGACAAAGTATTTTTGTTTCCTTTGGATATATTCTCAGTGGTGGAATTGCTGGATATATGGTAGTTATATTTTTAATTTCTGAGGAACCTCTAAACTGTTTTCCATAGTGATTGGAATATAATGTACAATCTTATCAACAGTGCACAAGTGTTCCTTTTCCTCCACATCATCACCATCATGTGTTATCTCTTGTTCTGTGTTTTTTATGATAGCCATTCAAACAGTCATGAGGTGATACCTCATTGGGTTTTTTTTTTTTTTAAACCTATTTATTTTTTTAAAATTTTTGCCTGCATTGGTTCTCCGTTGCTGTGCGTGGGCTCTCTCCAGTTGCGGCGAGTGGGGGCTACTCTTCATTGCAGTGCGTGGGCTTCTCATTGAGGTGGCTTCTCTTGTTGCAGAGCACAGGCTCTAGGTGCACAGGCTTCAGTAGTTGTGGCACATGAGCTCAGTAGTTGTGGCTTGCAGGCTCAGTAGTTGTGGTGCATGGGCTTAGTTGCTCCGTAGCACATGGGATCTTCCCGAACCAGGGCTCAAACCCGTGTCCCCTGAATTGGCAGGCGGATTCTTAACCACTGTGCCACCAGGGAAGCCCCCTCATTGTGGTTTTATTTTGCATTTCCTAAATGATTAGAGATGTTGAGCACCTTTTTATGCACCTGTTGGCCATTTGTAAATCTTTGGAAAATTGTATATTCATGTCCTTTGCTCATTTTTTAAATTGGATAATTTGCTTTTTTGTATGTTGAATTGTATGAATTCTTTATATGTTTTGAATATTAACCTCTTCAGATATATGGTTTACAGTATTTTTCCCATTCTGTAGGTTGCCTTTTCATTTTGTTGATCATTTTTTTTTTTTGCTGTGCAGAAGCTTTTTACTTTGACATAGTCCCACATGTTTATTTTTCATTTTGTAACTTCTGATTTAGGTATCACATCCAAAAAGGTCATTACCAAGACCAATGTCAAGGCGCTTTATCCTGTGTTTTCTTCTAGGAGTTTTATGGTTTCTAGTCTTACATATAAGTTTCTATTCCATTTTCAGTTCATTTTTGTGAGTGATGTAATATAGGACTAGTTTCATTCTTTTTACATGTGAATATCAAATTTTCCCAGCACCATTTACTGAAGAGACTGTCCTTTCCCCACTGAGTATTCTTGGCTCCTTTGTCAAATATTAGTTGACTGTACATGCTGGAGTTTGTTTCTGGGCTCTTGATTCTGTTCCAGTGGTCTATGTTTCTGATTTTATGCTAGTACCATACAAATTTTGATTACTACAGCTTTATAATGTAGCTTGAAATTGGCAAGTGTGATGCCTCTTGCTTTGCTCTTTCTCAGGATTACTTTGGCTATTGGGGTCTTTTGTGATTCCATATAAATTCAGGATTTTTTTTCCTAATTCTGTTTAAAATTTCTTCAGAATCTTGATGGGGATTGCATTGAATCTATAGGTGGCTTTGGTAGTACTGACATTTAAAAAATATTAATTCTTCCAATCCGTGAACACAGGATACCTTTCAACTTATTTGTGCCTTATCTGATTTCTTTCATCAATTTCTTAAAGTTTTCAGTGTATAGATCTTTCACATCCTTGGTTAAATTATTTCTAAGTATTTTATTCTTGATGTAATTCTAAATGGGATTGTTTTCTTTCTTTTTCAGATAATCTGTTGTTAGTGTATAGAAACTACTAATTTTTTAATGTTAATTTTGTATCCTACAACTTTACTGAATTTGTTGATGAGATCTAACAGTTTTTTGGTGGAGTCTATAAGACTTTTCTATATATAAAATCATATCAATTGCAAATAGACGCAATTTTACTTCTTCTTTTCCAGTTCTGATACTGTTTATTTTTCTTGCTTGATTTCTCTGGCTAGAATTCTAGTACTATGTTAAGTAGGAGTGGTGAGAGTGGGCACTTGCCTTGTTCCTGACCTTAGAGGAAAAGCTTTCAACATTTCACCATTGAGTATGATTTTAGCTGTGGGCTTGTCATATATGGTCTGTTTTTCATTGAGGTAAATTTCTTCTAAACCTGATTTGTTAAGAGTCTTTATCATGAATGGATGTTGAATTTTGTCAGATGCTTTGTCTGTGTCTATTGACATGATCATGTGATTTTTTTCTTTCATCCTATTAATGTGATGTATGACATTGATTTGCAGATATTGAACTGTTCTTGCCTCCCTGGGATAAATCCCATTTGATCATGGTGTATGATCCTTTTAATGTATTGTTCAATTCAGTTTGCTAATATTGTTGAGGATTTTTGCATCTATGTTCACCAGTGTTATTGGTCTGTAATTTTCTTATTTTTGTGGTATCTTTATCTGATTTTGGTATTAGGGTGATGATGGCCTCAAAGAATGACTTTGGAAGCATCCCCTTCTCTTCAGTTTTTTGGAATAGTTTGAGAAGGATAAGAATTAAGTCTTCTTTAAATGTTTGGCATAATTCATTTGTGAAGCCATCTGGTCTTGGACTTCTGTTTGTTGGGAGTATTTTTTTATTACTGATCTAATTAGTGTTAATTGGGGTCTGTTCATATTTTGTATTTCTTCCTCATTCAGTCTTGGGAGACTGTATATTTCTAGGAATTAGTCCACTTCTTCTAGGTCGTCCATTTTATTGGTGTGTCATTATTCAGAGTAATCTCCTATGATCCTTTGTATTTCTGTGGTGTCAACTGTAACTTCATTTCTGATTTTACCTATTTGGGCCCACTCTCTTTTTCTTCTTAATGTGTCTGGCTAAAACTTTATCGATTCTGTTTATTTTCTCAAAGCTCTTAATTTCTTTGTTTCTTGTTTTCTCTCTTTTTCATTCTTTCGTGTCTATGTCATTCATTTCTGCTCTGATCTTTCCTTCTACTAACTGTAGGTTTTGTTTGTTCTTTCTGATTCATTTGGGTGTAAGGTTAGGGTTTTTGAGGATTTTCTTGTTTCCTGATGTCAGCTTGTATCACTATAAACTTCCCTCTGGGAACTGCTTTGCTGCATCCCATAGATTCTGGATCACTGTGTTTTTGTTTCTGTCTCCATGTATTTTTTAATTTCCTTTTTGATTTCTTCAGTGACTCATTGGTTGTTCAGTAGCATATTGTTTAGCCTCCATGTGTTTTGGTTTCTTTTAATAGTTGATTTATAAGTCTCATAGTGTTGTGGTCAGAGAACAGGCTTGGTATGACTTCAGTCTTAAAATTTATTAAAACTTGTTTTGTGGCCTAGCATGTGATCTATCCTGAGAATGTTCCATGTGCACTTGAAAAGGATGTGTATTCTACTGCTTTTGGATGGGATGTTTTATATGTATCTATTAGGTTCATCTAATCTAATGTGTTGTTTAAGGCCTGTGTTTCCTTATTGATTTTCTGTCTGGGTGATTTGTTCATTGATGTAAGTGGAGTGTTAAAGCTCCTGGCTATTATTGTGTTACTGTCAATATCTTTCTTTATATTTGGAATTATGTGCTATATGCATTTAAATGCTCCAGTTTGTGTGCATAAATATTTACAAGTGTTATGTATTCTTGTTCATTATGTAATGTCCTTCTTTGTCCCTTTTTCATTACGTAGTCCTTCTTTGTCTCTCGTTACAGACTTTGTTTTTCCATCCCCTCACTTTCAGTCTGTGTGTGTATTTAGATCTGAAGTGAATCTCTTATAGGCAGCATGTGTGTGTGTGTGTGTGTGTGTGTGTGTGTGTGTGTGTGTGTGTGTATCTTGTTTTTGTATCTGTTCAGCCACTGGGTCTTTTGATTGGAACATTTAGTACATTTACATTTAAAGTAATTATTGATAGGTACATACTTATTGCCATTTTGTTAATTGATTGGGGGTTGTCCTTGTAGTTCTTATTTCATCCTTTCTTCTTTTCCTCCCTTCACTTGTGATTTGATGACTATCTTAGTGTTATATTTGTATTCCTTTATCTCTTTTTGTGTATCTATTATAGATTTTTTGGTTTGTGGTTACCATGAGGTTTATATATAGCAACATACACAGGTGAATATTGAAAGTTGAAGATGTCTTAAGTTTGAACACATTCTAACAACCCTGGAGATGAGCAATCTACCCAATAAAGTGTTCGTGGTAATGACCATAAAAATGCTCAATGTACTAGGAAGAAGAATGGGTGAACACAGTGAGAATTTTAAGAAGGAGTTAGAAAATATAAAGAAGAACCAAACAAAGCTGAAAAATACAGTAACTGAAATAAAAAATACACTAGAAGGAATCAACATTAGATTGGGTAATACAGAGGAATGGATCAGTAAACTGGAAGACAGAGTAGTGGAAATCACCCAAGTTGAACAAAAAAAAGAAAAAAGAATTTAAAAAAATGAAAACAGTTTAGGAGACCTCTTGGAAAACATCAAGCATGCTAGTATTCACATTATAGGGGTCCCAGAAGGAGAAGAGAGACAGATAGGGGCAGAGAACTTATGTGAAGCAATTGTAGCTAAAAACATACCTAACACGAGAAAGGAAACGGACATCCAGGTCCAGAAAGAACAGAGAGTCCCCAAAAAGATCAACCCAAAGAGATCAACACCAAGATACATTATGATTAAAATGGCAAAAATTAAAGAGAATATTAAGAGCATCAAGGGTAAAGCAACTAGTTATGTATAAGGGAACTCCCATAAGATTGTCCACAGACTTTCAGCAGAAACTTTGCTGGCCAGAAGAGAGTGGCACAATATATTTAACGTGATGAAAGGAAAAACCCTGCAGCCAAGAATACTCTATCCAGCAAGGCTGTCATTCACATTTGAAGGAGAGAGAAGGAGTTTTACAGACAAGCAAAAGCTGAAAGAATTCAGCCCCACTAAACCAGCTTCCCAAGAAATGTTAAACGGACTTCTGTAAGTGAAAAAGAGAAGACCACAACTAGAAATATGGAAATTACAAAAGGAAAAATCATTGGTAAACACAAACATATAATAAAGGTAGTAGATCAGCCAGTTATAAAGCTACTAGGAAGGTTAAAAGACAAAAGTAGTAAAATCATCTATATTCACAGTAAGTAGTTAAGGGATACACAAAACAAAAAGATGTAAAATACGATGTCGAAAACATTAAACATGCAGGGAGGAGTAAAAATGCAGAGATCTTTCTTAATGTAGGCATTTGTTGCTATGAACTTCCCTCTTAGCACTGCTCTCATTACATCCCATAAGTTTTGGTATGTTGTGTCTCCTTTTTCATTTGTTTCACGATCATTTTTTTTTCCTCTCTGATTTCTTCTTTCATCCATTGGTTGTTCAGGAGAGTCTTGGTATCTTCTTTGGTGAAGTGTCTGTATAAGTCTTTTCTTCTTTTAAAAAATTGTTAAATGAACTTTAATTTTTAGAACAGTTTTAGATTTACATAAAAAATGGGAAATTAGTACAGAGAATTTCTATAATCTCTACACATTGTTTCCTCTGCAACTAATATGTACATTAGTATGGTACATTTGTTACCGTTAATGAATGAATCATTATTATGATTCGCTATTATTAAAGACCATACTTTATTCATATTTCCTTAGTTTTTATCTCTTTGGTTCATTTTAAAGAATTGAGTTGACTTGTTTTATAATTGAGTTTTAAGAGTTCTTTATATATCCTAACTACAAGTCTTTTGTCAGATACCTGCTTTGTAAATATCTCTTGCCTTTTATTTCTGTAACAGTTTTTTTGAAGAGCAATGTTTAAAATTTTGATGAAGTCCAATCTGTTGTTTTTCTTCTTTTATAATTTATGCTTCTTGTGTCCTATTTAAGAATTCTTTGCTGAACCTAAAGGGTCACTAAGATTTGCTCTTAGGTTTTCTTATAGAAGTTGCATAGCTTGAGCTTTTATGTTTTGGTGAGTTCTTGTGCATGATATAAGGGGTCAGGGTTCATTATTGGAATATGTGCAGCACTATTTGTTGAGAAGATTATCCTTTCACTATTAAATTGCCCTGGTACCTTTGTTGAAAATCGGTTGCCCAGATATGTGTGGATTTGTTGCTGGAATCTCTCTCTTGTTCCATTGATCTGTATGTCTGTCTTCATGTTAATACATTGTCTTATTATACCTTTATAATAAATCCTGGGGCTTCCCTAGTGGTGCAGTGGTTGAGAGTCCGCCTGCCGATGCAGGGAACACGGGTTCGTGCCCCCGACCGGGAAGATGCCGCGGAGCGGCTGGGCCTGTGAGCCATGGCCGCTGAGCCTGTGCGTCCGGAGCCTGTGCTCCGCAATGGGAGAGGCCACAACAGTGAGAGGCCCGCATGCCGCAAAAAAAAAAAAAGAAAGAAAAGAAATCCTGAAATCGTGTAATTTCTTTTAATTAGTCTTGACATTAGTGTTGTCCTTTCCATCCCTTCATTTGTAACTCCTTTGTATGTTCTTGTAGGCAACATATAGTTGTTTTTCTATTGTTTTAATCCAATCTGACAATTTGACTTTTTAATTAGGAGGCTTAGACCATTACCTTTAATATGATTATTAGTAATGGTTGGGTTTTATTCTATTAACTTGCTATTTGTTCTCTTCTATTAACTTGCTATATGTTCATGCTTTCTTCCTGTTTCTTATTTTTCTCCTTTTGAATATTTTTAACAATTTCATTTTATCTCTTTTACTGGATTATTATCTCCACTTCTTTTTATGGACATTTTATCTTTTATCAGATACACCTTTAACTTATCATTGTCTACCTTCAAGCATTTTATGAATAATGTAAGAACCTTTCAGCAGTATACTTCTCTCCTCCCCTTTTTGTTGTTGTCATACATTTTATTTATTATACACAAACTCCACCCTACATTGTTACTTTTTTGCTTTGAGGAGTTAATGAACTTTCTGAATTAAAAAAAAAAAACCTTTGTATTACACTACACATAAAATTTACACTAATTTTTGAAAGTTTACAGTTCACTAGTGTTACATACATTCATACTGTTGTGTACCCAAACTCCAGAACTCCTTGTTCATCTTGCAAAAACTGAAAACCTATGTCCATTAAAAACTAATTCCCCATCCCCCTCTCCCTGATCCCTGGCAACCACAATTCTACTTTCTATCTTTATGATTTTGACTACTTTAGGTACCTAATGTTAAGTGGAATCATATACTATTTGTCTTTTTGTGACTGGCTTATTTCACTTAGCATAATGTTCTCAAGGTTCATCCATGTTGTAGCATGTATCAGAATATCATTCCTTTTTAAGGCTGAATATTCCATTGTATGTGTGTAACAGGTTTTGTTTATCCATTCATTGGATAAAGCAACCTGGGTTGCTTCCACCTTTTGGCTATTGTGAATAATGCTGATATGAACCTGAGTGTATGGGTATCTCTTAAAGACTCTGCTTTCAATGATTTTGGATATTTGCCTAGATGCAGTATTGCTGGATCATATGGTAATTCTATTTTTAACTTGAGGAACCACCATACTGTTTTTCCATAGTGGCTGCACCATTTTACATCCATAGTAACAGTGCACAAGGGTTCCAATTTTTCCATATCCTTGCCAACTTGTTATTTTGTGTTGCTTTTTTTTAATAGTCATCATCCTATGTTTATTAGGTGGTATCTCATTGTGGTTTTGATTTGAATCTCCCTAAATATTAGTAATGTTGACCACCTTTTCATGTGCTTGTTAGCCATTTGTATATCTTTTCTGGAGAATTATCTATTCAAGTCCTTTGCCCATTTATTAATTGATTGTGTTTTAATTATTGATTTGTAGGAGTTATTTCTGTATTCTGGACATCAACTCTTTATCAGGTATATGATATACAAATATTTTCTGTAGGTTTCTTTTTCACTCTGTTGATTGTGTCCTTTGATGTAATCCAATTTATCTATTTTTTTCTTTTGTTTGCCTGTACTTTTGGTTTCATACCCAAGAATCCACAACCAAACCCAGTGTCATGATCATTTCCCCTACATTTTCTTCTAATAGTTTATAGTTTTAGGGTTTACATGTAGGTCTTTGACCAAATTTGAGTTAATTTTTGTATATGATATGAAATAGGTGTACAGCTTCATTGTTATGCATGGAGATATCTAGCTTCCCAGCTCAATTTGTTAGAGGCCATCTTTTCCTAGTGAATGGTCTTGGCATCCTTGTCAAAAATCATTAGACTTTATATGCAAGGGTTTATTTGGGGGCTCTTTATTACATTGGTAAATATTTCTTTATGTCCGTAATTACATTATTTTGATTACCATAGATTTGTAATAAGTTTTGAAATTGGGGAGTGTGAGATCTTCAACTTGTGTTATTCATTAAAATTGTTTGGCTATTTGCGTTCCCTTGAGATTCCATATAAATATTAGCTAGCATGGATCTATCTCTGTAAAAATGCCATTGGGGTTTTGATAAAGATCATACTGAATCTGTAGATCTCTTTGGGTAGTATTGACATCTTCTAATCTATGACCACAGAATATCCTTCCATTCGTTTGTCTTTAAATACTTTCAGCAGTGTTTTGAAGTTTTCAGTGTAAAAGCATTTCACCTCCTTGGTTACTTTTATTCCTAAGTACTTTATTCTTTTTGATGGTATTATATTTGTAATTGTTTTCTTAATTTTTTTTAGGAATGTTCATTAGTAGTATATAGAAACACAACTGGTTTTGTGTGTGTGTTGATTCTATATCATGCAACTTTGCCAAATTAATTTATTCGGATGGATAAATTGTGGAATCTATAAGGTTTTGTACATACAAGACAATGTCATCTGTGAACAGAGATAATCTTGCTTCTTTTTGATTTGGGTGCCTTTTATTTTTATTCCCTAGCTGCTCTGACCAGAACTTGCAGTAGTACTGTGTTGGATAAAAGTGACAAAAGTGAACATCCTTGTCTTGTCTCTGATCCTAGAGGGAAAGCTTTCAGTCTTGTACCACTGAGTTTGATGTTAGCTGTGGGCTTGTCAATATATGGCTTTTATCATGTTGAAGTAGATAGAATCCTTCTGTTCCTTGTTTTTTAAGTGTTTTTTTATCATGAAAGTGTGTTGAATCTTGCCAAGGGTCCCAATGTGTCTCAGAGATGGTGTTGGACTGCTGGTGGGCGGGGCCAGGGTCTAGCGGTAGGGAGGCACCCAGTGCTGGTGGCTGGGCTGGGTCCTGCCATGGCAAGCTGTGGTGGTCCTGGGCTGGTGTCAGCCCACTGGTGGGTGGAGCTGGGTCCCAGGGTCTCTGGCTGCAAGGCCCTGGGGATCCTGGGGCTAGTGCTTCTGCTCGTGTGTGTGGGACAGGGTCCTGGGCCCTCTGGTGGGCAGGGCTGTGCTGTGTTCCAGGTGGCTATGGGCTCAGGGGGTCTTAAGATAGCCTGCCTGCTGGTGGTGGATGGGGCTTTTTCCCTACCAAGCTAGTTGCCTGGCCTGAGGCTTCCCAGTACTGGTGCTGACAGGCTGGTGGGTGGAGCCATGTCCCATTGCTAGTAAGCTAGAGGAGGACTCTGAAGTGGTGCTTCCCAGCATCAGTGTCCACGTGATAGAATGGGCTCCCACAAATGACTGCTGCCAATGCCTATGTCCCAAGGATGAACTTCAGTTGCCTCTAACCTCTTGGTGATTAGCAGGTGGGTCTGACCCAGGCTCCTTTCAAAAATTACTGCTTCTTTTCTGGGTCCTGCAGCATTTGAGATTTTGTGTACACCCTTTAAGAGTGGAATATCTATTTCCCACAGCCCTCTGGGTCTCCTCTCCACTGGCCTTCAAAGCCAAACATTCTGGGGCTTGTCTTCCCAGTACAAGACCCACAGGCTGGGGAGCCCAATGTGGGGCTTAGACCCATTGCTCCTTAGGGAGAACCTCTGTAATTGTAATTAGCCTCCCATTTGTGGGTTGCCCATCTGGGGTATGGGTCCTGACAATACTGCACCTCCACTCCTTCTACCTATCTTATTGTGGTTCCTTTTTTATATCCTTGGTTGGAGAAGATCTTTTCTGTTAGATTCAGGTCTTTCTCATCAATAGTTGTTCTGTACATAGTTGTAATTTTGGTGTGCCCATGGGAGGAGTTGAGCTCAGGGTCTTACTCTGCCATCTTGGCAACCAAATCTAACCCACTGTCAATTATCTTTTAAAGAGAAGTTTTTAACGAAAAACACTACTAGTATTTACCACGTGTTACTATTTCTGATACTTTTTTTTAAAATGTGTGTGTATGTAGATTCAGATTTCCTTCTGGTATCATTTCCCTTTTTGCATGAAAGACATCCTTTCACATTTTTTCCAAGTACCAGATGTTCCTCTACTTACATAGTTTCTACTTACTTGTCTTAGAGTTCACTGGTCCTTTTTCTCCATTGTCCAAATTGCTGCAGAGCTCATCCAATTAATTTTTACCAAGATTACAAACTCGGTCTTCCTTATCATGGGCAGTGGCTGAATTCTCTGCTCAGCTCTTTAGACCACGACTGTTACCTTTCATGGGTTCCTAGGAGTCTCACCCTGCACGTGTTATTTAGGTGCCAAGGATTTGAGGGAACTGTGTATGCAGATTTTGAGGGATTTCCCACCTGGAAATTTCTACCATCGTGGCAGCCATGCTGTCCAATTCCTTAGCCCAATAAGACTGATACTTTTTGCTTCAGGTCTGTCCCTGTGAACCAATGAACTGAAAAGTGCTCTCAGAAACCAGCTGAATGTGGATCTCAACCAGTATGCTTCCATTTTTTTCAAGGATCATAACCGTCTCCAGTTTCTGCCTACTACTGATTACTCATCTCTGCCTTCAAATATAAGCTACTTTGGCATTATTGGAATTAGAACTGAGTTGTTATTTTAAAAACGTTTTTTAAAATGCTAGAGGTGTGAGCATCATTAAAAGTTATCAGAGTTACAGTAATTTAGTAATGCAAAAACTAAAAATAGCTTTTATTGCTGATATCATTTTTTCCATTCAAATACTGCAAAGAATAAATGGGATTATTTTTTTCTTTTTGCAGGATATAGCAAATGAAGAACACAAAAAAATTGAAGTGTTAAAATCAGAAAACAAGAAGCTAGAAAGACAAAAAGGAGAATTAATGATAGGGTTCAAGAAACAATTAAAATTAATCGATGTTTTGAAAAGGCAGAAGGTGAGTTTATCCTAAAAAACAAAGTTAAAATAAATCGTAGATGTTATTTGGCTCTTTCTACTAAGATATTTAGTATTTCTACTTTAGATATGTTTATTTTGACATGCTTAGTCACAAAATTTTACCTATACATCAATGCAAGTAAATTAGAAATGTAGAAATAGGACTACTAAATACAATATGGATACTCCCTAACTAAAGAAGATACCATATATAGAAATAACTTAGGGGATCCGTTTGCCTCCTGAAGAGTGAAAACTGATTACAAACCACTTTTGTTCTGTTCACTACACGAGTTACCCAGTGGTAAGAGGATATGAATTCATGGCTTTGCCACTGTCCCTTTTTGCAAAGATTAGGTATTACAATATTATTGAATTGTTCTCTCAACAGGTTGGTACAATACCAGCAGTGAACGCAGGTTTTTAGAGGCTGACCATTTCAAATGTCACACTGTAATTAGAATTACATATTCCTACAACAAAACTTAATTTGATAGCATATTATACACACACTTTTATAAATTTCCTGTTGTTCTGTGGTCTACTCTTAACACTAAATTAGACAATATTTGTTTTTAAACACAGATGCATATTGAAGCTGCCAAGATGTTGTCTTTCACTGAAGAGGAATTTATGAAGGCACTCGAATGGGGAAATAAGTGATCTACCTTTTAACCTATAGCCTGGTGGATATACCCTTTATTTAACTTAAGTTGTAATGGTTTGAATTATTTTTACTCTAAGAAATGAAGATACTTGATAAATCAAAATAATTCCAAATTCCCTGTGTAGATCTGGGTATGTAAAATTGATATCTATTACAAAATGGAAATATTTTATAAAAAAAAGCAATAGGAATTTAACTTTTGATATCTTTCTTACGACCATCTAGCCCTTTTTCAACTGCACTTATGTTCTAGAGATGTAACTCTAGGTTTTAAATGATGTTTATATGAGAGAAACTGTTTGTGTTCTTACTGACAATTAAGTGCATTCGCTAGTAAAGCACGTTGAAATTCCTCACTCTTTTCCTGTCTACTGTGAGAGGAGAAAAGTAAAGTTTTCCCTAGCCAAATAAGGGAAGTAAAGTTCCAAGACACCAACATAGATAGAAGTGGTATGAAGAGGTTAGTCCCCTGGGTTGTTGGATTTTATATATATATATATTCCTCTATATGGAGTGTGGTGCAGAATTCAGATCTTCAAATTATTAGTACAAAAACAACAGTTTGATTAAAAGCAATTAACTTTGCCATTAATTTTGCAGTGAAAAAATACTCAGTAATTTAATTTTTATCAAAAACAAATGTTTTCTTATAAATAATTGTTTATAAATGATGAAATACAGATGTTTTAGAAAATCCAAAGACAAAGAATGGATTCCTACCCTCACCGAACTGTAAAACAGAAGTTACACTGACATCTAGTGGTAACATACAAAAGAATCCAGGTTTACCAAATTTTGATGATATCACTTCTCTTCACAAATTTCACTCCTTTTCTGATATGCTTTTCTAAACTCTTCACCAAGCATATCAATATCATCCTCTTTTTTGAATACTCCCTACAAGAAAAATATTTTGTGGGTTACTGTGAATGCCAGAATAATTCACTAAATGTTCATTAACGCTAACAGATATACAGACATGAGGTTTGTAAAGTTATTTCCAAGATAACAAGATCTAATATATTTATGAAAAAAAATTTTCTGAAATTATTACTTGATATATACAAAATATTCTTAGCCTGACCTGATTTCCTGATTTACCAGATCCTGTGTTAGAACTTGTCATAGGAATCTGGGCTCTTCTGCTTTATTACTACAAGTACTACTGCTTTGATGGGCTGAATAGGAATTAATTTAATCCATACTATACCCTCTACCCTTGTTTTGAAACAGCCCTATAGTATGTATGATATGAGGGAGGTCAGGGTGAAGAGGTTGAGCTTTGCCAGATTCATGCATGGGATTGGCTCTTGCCTCAGTTCTGTGTCTAATGAGCAAACATTCAGACCCAGGTTGGGAAGCCTGATGTGGGGCTCAGAACCTTCACTCCAGTGGGTGGGTGGACTTCTGTGGTGTAAGTGTTCTCCAGTTTGTGAGTCACCCACCCAGCAGTTATGGGATTTGATTTTATTGTGATTGTGCCCCTCCTACCATCTCATTGTGGCTTCTCCTTTGTCTTTGGATGTGGGGTATCTTTTTTGGTGCGTTCCAGTGTCTTCCTGTTGATGATTGTTCAGCAGTTGTGATTCTGGTGCTCTCACAAGAGGGAGCGAGTGCACATCCTTCTACTCCACCATCTTCAGTTTCCCTCTGAAATCTTAATACCATGTTTTTTTCCCCACTATTAGAGGTTATATGTTAAATGTCACTTACTTTAGGGAGATATCCTAGTAATTTTGTAGCATGTTCTTTGAGAAGTTTTAGTCTTTCTTCTTCAATAATTTCATTAATACATCCTTGCCTTCTTTGCTGCAACTGCCATTCCTCCAGTTCACGTTGCTGGAAATATAAATAAAATTTATTTTATTGTCAGAAAACACATTAAACTAAGAATGTGTCCGATAAATTTGTCTAATTTACTCTTGCAGTAAATCAGATAAAACTGATAAGTACTAGATAATAATATATCTTTTACCTTATTATATATATATATATATGTATATATTACAGTCACTATTTCTTTAAAGTTACAAGAAAAATCCCAGCTATGACTGGGATTTTAGGGAGGCAAGTACATATTTTCAGGACAAGTATCTTCATTACCAAGGAAAAAAGATTCAAAGAAATTATTTCCTAATTAATTCAACAAATATTTATTGCGTGCTTACCATACTCCAGGTACTGAAAGCAGCTTACAGTGTAAGATGAAAAAAAAGGTAGATAAAACAGAATAGGGATATCTAAAAGGTAAGTACTGCCATATAAAGTTTTGTAAAGCCTGTATGAAGCACAAGAGTAAGAGCAAGAGTTCCAACAGGCAAGAGTTCTGATAGAGGGCGCAGTGGTTAAGAATCCGCCTGCCAATGAAGGGGGCATGGGTTTGAGCTCTGGTCTGGAAGGATCCCACATGCTGTGGAGCAACTAAGCCCCTGCGCCACAACTACTGAGCCTGCACCCTAGAGCCCATGAGCTGCAACTACTGAAGCCTGCGTGCCTAGAGCCCTGCTCTGCAACAAGAGGAGCCACCGCAGTGAGAAGCCAGCACACCACAACGAAGAATAGCCCCCGCGTGCCACAACAAAGACCCAACACAGCCAAAAATAAACAAACAAACGTCTGATAGACAACCACACCAAACTTCTGTGCCATATAAATATGGAAGAGCTGACTAGCTTTAACACGTTTTAGGGCTTAAAAGAACTCTTATGGAAATATATCCAAATAGTCCTATTGGATAGTGAAGGATACTAAAGGCAGACCACTGAAAAAACATTGATGAATTTCTGCCAAGAATTACTTTAAAGCAGTATTAATGCTAAACTTTTGTTTGAAATAACTAAAGTCATGTAAACCAGAAAGCAGGATATCTGTCTTTTTTGCTACAGTGAGAGGCAAGCTTCAATATAATCTCTTTAAAGTTATTGAATGAAAATACAGAGGAATGCTAGGACACAGCCATATCCAATGCCAGTTAAACCTGGAATTGCTTCTCCTGAGAATATTTTGTCTACTATCATGTCAGATTCATTTGTATTACAGAATTAGAAGTATCACTGACAGCTAATTGAGAAAAGACTTACACTTTCACCCATGTTGCTACTGAATCAAAGGGTTGAGTTGCTCTTAATTATTTTATATCTAAGATGAAACAGGGTAATAGAATCTACCATAGAATCACTATACCTGATTTTTTTTTTAGACTACATTTCTAACACTCCTTTAGGGTCAAATGTGGTCACAACAGGACTAGGATTTTGCCAATGGAATATAAGCAAAAGTGTCAGGTGGCAGTTTCCAGGAATCAATCTTATATCCTTTGTCCCTTCTGCACTTCTTCCATCTGCTGCTTGAAACATGGATATGAAGGTTGAAGATCTAATTTAAACCATGAAGATGATGGCTATAGCCTACAGAAGCCATAACGAAAAGCTAGAAGGAGCCTGGGTTCCTGAAGACTATGAATAAAGTCTCAATTTCTAGACTTTCATGTGAGGGAATAGTAAACTATCTACTAAGCCACTGTTAATTTGAGACTACTTGTAGCCAAGCACGATCCTAACTGATCTATTCCTTATAATAGGGAGGTGCAAGAAGTTCTATAATGTTATGAGAAAAATTCACTCATTAGATTTTTGTCCAGTGATGTACATGGGCTCTAATTTGGGTGTAATACAGGATCTCCCTTTTTAGGATGTGGTAGACCACATTAACTGTTCATCCTAAAAAACATTTTTATAGTTAATTAGGGTAAATATTTTAGAAAGGTATGAAACCAATTTGTTCATGAGAACAAAAAAAAAAAACAGAGCCTTATATGATTGTGTAATAGAATGGATTCATGATTCTATGATCATGAAAATTCATCCTTGCCCTTGGACCAGAACAGAAATGCGACCCAATCTCACTGATATTGAAATTAAGCCCACAGCTTCATATTGGGAACGTTTACAATTTTAAAAAAATTAAGATATAAATTTTTTGTAAAAGTATTTATGCTTTAGGTAATATTTTCAGATTTCTTCCATTTATAGCTGTCTTGCTAACTTTTCCAATAGCTTTCAGATTAGCTCTGTAAGCCATGAGATAGTAGGACAGTCACAGTCACTGGTTCTACCTCTTTCTATACAAGGAGTATTCAAAGTTTTCTGGTCAATTTCAAAAGGCTTTTAATTTTCAGTCTCCTTGATCACTTTGCTCTGACCAGGCAAAATGCTAGGTGCTTTAAAGGTAATTATCTCCCTTAAAGGTTACAGTAGATAATGGTTGGTTTATATCAAAGCTACAGAATTGAAGTTTTATCCAGTAGGAATCCACTTAAGTTAAGCAGGAGGAGGACATAATGAGATTTTTTTTATACCTTGCTAACTGGTAGCAGACGCCACAAGGAGACCAATTATAAGTCAATTTCAGTAGTCCACAGAATGATACTGAATGTCTAAATTAAGTTATGAAGAAGAGAAACTGAATTTAAGAGGTAAAATCAATAGGACTGTTGAGGTGGAATCAATAGGATTTGGTGGCTGACTAAAAATTATTACGTAAGAAATAGGAAGAGTCCAGGAATGATTCCTAGGTGACAGCATATTCACTCAGTCACTGAAGCCTGTCTTTAACCAAGATTCAGGCTACAGAAATTGGAGGTTTGTCTGTTACATTCACTTTTGGAAACCTAAATTCTAAGGCACCCACAAGATTTCCAACTGTGTCCTTTAGGCATCTGGAAATATGACAAAAGAACTACGGCGTAAGGGGACTTTCCTGGTGGTCCAGTGGTTAAGACTCCGCCTTCCAATGCAGGGGACATGGGTTCGATCCCTGGTCAGGGAACTAAGATCCCACATGCTGCGGGGCAACTAAGCCCATGGGCCACAACTAGAGAGAAGCCTGCACTCCACAACTAGAGAGAAGCCCAGGCGCCGCAACAAAGAGCCTGCACGCCACAACAAAAGATCCCACGTGCCGCAACTAAGACCTGACGCAGCCAAAATAAATAAATATATTTTTTAAAAAGAGTTGATTAAGTATAGAGGAAAGCCAAAAATTGAACCTCAAGTCTCTCAACACGTCATTGCAGCAGTCAAAAGAGCTGATCTCTCTTGGTTTTCTATGACTGCCAGATTCTTTTATCTTTCTGACCATTTCTTGGTCTTGGCAATTTTTTCCACTACTTCCACCTCCTAACTAGAATGTTCTCCAAGTCTCAGTCACTGGCCCTCTGATTATTTCTCATTATAATATATTATTTGGAAGAATCACCTTAGTTTGAAACTCTCTGTGCTACTTAATGACAGACATGCTTGTCTAAGAATACTTGACCTAAGTTTTCTTCTGTTCAACTGCCTTCAGGATTTTTCAACTTGCGTTTCTATTTCAAACTCAGTATGACTAAAAATGAAGTCATTATATCTTTTTGCTCCAATTCAAAACAACAGCACTTGTATTCCTTGAGTTTCTCATGTTTGAAACTTTGAGAGTTATTTTGACTCCTTCCTCCATTCTACCTTATATGGTCCAAAATAATCATACAAGTCTCATCTATTCTTCCTTTAAAAATATTTAAACTCTACCCTTTCTCTCTCCTTCCACTGCTCTGTTAACCTATTCCAGGTCATCTCTTCACTCTTAAATTACTACTTTCTCCTCTTGTTAAACACCATATTATGATAACCAGTTTCTACTGTATCATGTCCAAACTCCTCTGCCTACTATTCAGGTTTCTCCATTTGATAATTCCATATGCTGCCAACTTGGAATAGCCTTCCTCTGTCTTCTTTTATTCATTTTGTATGTATTTCCAGATAAGTCCACATAGTTCTGTCGTAAAGGTATTGCACACTAGTAAATCCCACACTACCACATTCTACAAATGTTTACATTGTACATTTAAGAAATATATTCTTAATATAGTGCTATATATAGTTGAGTCTTTTGGGTATCTAGACCTTATTTTCTTTTGCTAGATTAGAAGCTACCAGAATGAGCTTTTATTTGTTTTGATTCCCTCACCAACACTCAGCAGAATGCCTAGCAGATCAGTATCTGTTGATTATAAGAATATCTTGAGATTTCTTTTTGTCTACCCATGCAGGAAAGATCAGCATTATGATATTAATTTAATAATCCCAGCTCTGCCACTTACTTGCTGTGAAACCTTGGGCAATACATATAATCTCTATGCCTCAGTTTCCACATCTTTAAAATGGGGGTAGTAATAGTACCTAATTCACAGGGTTGAAAGTTAAAAGTTATTACTTTGCTTGTAATGAGTATAGAATAGTGAATGACATATGAAAATGCTCAGTAAATGTTAGTTATTATTACTACCACTTCTATTACTACTTAAAAATATTTGCCATATGCCTAATCTGTACTTTTCATATTTAGAGTTCTTTATCTTTTCAAAACACTTACACATTTTCTTATTTGGTTCTTAAAGTATTATTTCAGTTTTACGGATGAAACACGAATACACAAATCAATGTGTCCAAAGTCACAAACCTAGTTTCCTCACCAATTCTTAAATCCACATTTCCAACTAAGAAATCTTCCCCTGGGCCTCAAAATCAATGTGGACAAAATGGAATTATATACTCCCTCAAAATCTGTTTTTCTTTGTACATACACTTTCTGTAGCACATCACCACTCACTGAAGATGGAAGTACATAATAGCATTATTTATTAGTAGTAGCCTAATTCTTCTTTCAACTCTCCAGAACTAATTGGTCACCAAGCCCCATCAACTCTACCTTCCTAACATCTCACAGATGGATCCCTTCTCTGTTCACATGGGTTTTCATCACCTATCACTGGGATAACTATAATAACTTCCTTACTGATCTTCCTGTCTCTGGTCTTACTCCCCTCACATCTGTCCTCAACACTGCTACCTGAGTCATCCTTCCAAGTGCAGATCTTATCATGTAGCTTTCTTAATTCTTCAGTGGGTCTCCCTGGATAAAGTCCACCATTAGAATAGCAGCCAGGGCATTCATGATCTGTCTCCTCTCTGCCATACCAAGATGTCCATGTCTGTATAATTATCATCACATGCACTTGATATATCTTTATAATCATTGTTTTTAAGGTATTTTTCTTAAACACCACCAAAAACTCATAGATGATATGGACTTAGTCATATTTATCTTTGTGTTCTCAACACCAACCAATGTCTAACACACAGAAAGCATCAATAAATATTTTCTAGATTCATTGATTAACAAGTGGTCAGAAAATTTATATATCATATGATTAGTAAATGGATATCTAACATCTGGCACATAAACGGTTCTCAGTTAAATGTTTAGTGGATAAATAAATTAGCTGGTTGTTATTCAATGATAATTACAAAAAAAAAACCCAAAATACTTTTCCTTACTTTTTCTGCAAGGAACTGGTTGCGACGCTCTTCAATAAGTTTTTCCACAGCCCTCTTGTGTTCTAGTTGCTTCATTCTTTGCTTCTGAGCATTCATTAATTCTATTCGATCATCCTCAGCAAATTTCGCCAGCATAGCTTTTCTAAAGATCTCCTCTTCCTCTTTTGCAGCCTGAAGTACTAGTTCCTTCAAGGCCATTTGTTCCATAAAATTTTGCTTCAACTCCTTTTGCTTTCTCGATTTCTCTTCTGCTTCTTCCTAAATCACAATACATATAAAAGTTAATTCAGTAACTATGTCTTTACAGCAGATTTATAAAGAGAGGGTAGGACAGAGTTTGATTAAGCTTAGTGTTACGATATGAAATAAAACTGAAAAATTAAGGCTTTTCAAGGTAACACTTGCCCCATCCTTTAAAAACTAATAGTTACACAAAGTACATGTTACCCTTGGATTGCCTCCTATTACTTATTTTAATTAATATATATTTACCACCTTGTTTCTGTAGTCAGAATTAACGCATTAACTTTGAAAATAGCTGATATAAAAAATTTTTGCATATCTCAGTTTATTAAATTTGTCATCTGTATAATTTGTACCAACTATGAATCATTCTAGAAACTTGTGTTCAAATCATTGATAAATATTTTTCAGAACAATAATCTAGCAATGACAATCAGAGTATTTCAGGGAAATTCAAATTTACTTGAAGCAGTTAAAGTCCTTTCCTACAAGGTTTAATTTCCCCAACATTTTATTATGAAAAATTTCAAAAAATACAAAGAATTTTACAGTCATCACCCATTTTTGCTGTATCATCTATCTATTCAATTAGGACCGATGTAAATTTTAAATCATTTGCTAATCTAACAAACTTTGTTCAATTCTAATACAAGCTCCAGGTAGGCCAGAATCTTCAAAGCATTCAAAATATCGCCTTAACAACACCCAGATGGCCAAGGTTCTTACCTACAGATAAAACAAACTACAAGGGATTTACTATAGGCCATCAGGTGGCATACAGAACTTCCAGGAAGGCCAGAGAACCAAGCTGCCCTCACACTGCTCAAGTCCTATTATGGTAACTCTGACTGCTATCTCATTTTGCTCACTTCCATCTTCACACCTTGAAGTGGGGGTGATGACTGTTGGAGGTAACATAGTTCATATAAAGAATTCTAGCTAAAAGAAGAGAAATATAGTTTTAACTTTATAGTCTTTATAATAAAGACAAATGAATTTATAACGGGGTAGGATGTGGTAGGAGTAGGAGTGGGTTTTAAGAGAGCCAATCTGCAGTATCAGTTACAGCAACTTTGTTCATTATATTGATCATTCAGCCTCTTTTTCTTCATTTATCCCTATCTAATCCTCTTTTCAAATCCTACCTCCATAGTCTTCTCTAATCACTCTAACTCAAACTTCTCTCTCTTTGTGAGCTCTTATACCATTTAATATTCCATCATTTAATTTTATTCCATATATACATGCCTCATCTCCTCACTAAAAATAAATTCACAGGTGGCATATCTTATATTCCTTTGGGATGCTGGGCACGTAGTGATTTTGTAATATATAGTTTGTGTTTATTTGCCATATATCTCATAGAAGTCAAAGGCTCACTGAAGGCAGAGATGCTGTGTCAGTTAGCTTTGAATTCCTCCAGAGCTTATCATAATACTTTGCACAGAGAAATTCAGTACATATTGAACTAAATGAACTGTTGACATGCCTGGCAACCATCTCCCATACAAATTTTAGTTTAATCCAATGGTGAAGACATCTGGCTAAAGAACAGGGAAGAGTTTGGCAAAACAACACACCATTTATTATGTTTTTTCAACCAGAAAAGTATTCATGTACTCTGATGTGTCTGGATCAGGATTATGTAGTTACATAATATGAACTGTATAATTTTCCATCCTTTTCTGTGTTCTAAAACCCATTATGTGGTTTGAGGAACAGCTGTTCACTGAAGGTTTGAAGTAATTTGCTGTAAAACTACTCTGAGGCTGGAAACTTTTTAGAGATATCTTAGTCTGGGTTCTCCTCTGAAAGCAGAGCCTTAAACAAGGACTTATATATAGATATTTTACTGGGGAGGGAATCTCAGTGGTGAGGGACAGAGTAAAACAAGGAAAGAAGAAAAGCCAACACAAGGGTACATCACTGAGCTGGTTACCGCCTCAGACAACTGAGGCTTAATCCTGCCAGGACCTTGTGAGGAATGCATGGAGCACCTTTTAGGACCTTCCCAAAGGCCGCCAGGCAGAGAAGAATTTATCCCTCAATTTCTGTCCACTGTTGGTTGAGGGATGCCCCAAAGGATGTTACCTCCCTGCCCCCACACACACCCCTGCGCTTTAAGAAGCCGTCAGCACAGAGTCCGTCTGAGCCCTCACAACTGTTCCCCAAAGCTGTCACTGAAATCAGAGGTGAGACTGAAGATGTGAGGCAGGGCACAAAAGTCTTGTGATAGAGGAAATATCCTTAATAATCTTATTTTGTCTAGTTTTCCTACATTTTTTGAAATCACTGTATTTTTAATGCAGAAAATTATGCCATTGAGATTTTCATTTTATTAGTAGATAATTGAACAACTTTTCAGTATTTTTCTAATCTACTCTCTTTATAGACCCTTTATTCCTTCAAATTTTGTTTTCACCTTTTTTCTTTTTTATTACGTTTTTCCAGAGTAAAATCTTTTTCCTCCCAATATTAAGCAACTGGATTAATAAATGCTAATGTGTTCTCCTGATTTTTGGTTTATTTCTACTTGTATCTTTATTATTTCCTTCCATATTCTTGCCTCATACTTGAATTTATATTGTTTTCTCAGTTACTGAGTTGGGTGCTTACACAGTTTTTTCTAATATTTCTCATTTAATAATTAATTGCCTGATAGATTTTGATAGGTCATAATCTTATCCTCTGAATTTTGTGCAAATATCCTCTTCAACCAATAATAATTGAAAAGAAAGTTTTTAGATTTTCAGTTAGTAGTTTAAAATATTTGTTATTAATTTCTAGTGATGTTTAAACACCCTTTCCCCTTGTATTATTCCAGTAAATTTTCTTTGGCGATCTAACAGCTTTTAAAGTTACGTACTTCAGTACAACGTTACATGGAAGATTAAATGTTCATTCTGTTATACCTCCCTTGGTGATTATACCTTTTATCTGTGGTATCTGGGATTCATTTGATGTTCCACTTATCTAGTGATAACCCTGCCTACCTGCTTCCCATTTGGTCATATATGCCTGTTATGCCTTCCTCCATCATTATATTCTTAATGCTTTTGGGGTTATTTGACATTAGGTATCTATAAGTGGATTACATTAAGATACTTTTTTTAAAAAACTGGACACATTTTATATTCTTACATGCAGTTAATTAAGGATTTACATGAAATAAGTATTGATATTTTACATGGTATCTATTTCCTCCTCATTAATGAAACAGTATCTAAAATAATGTTCCATTTTTATATAGCTGATAATATTACAAATAATAGTACTAATAGCTATAATATATTGTGTACTTGGCTATTCATATATCTAGTTTTACAAACTGTTCAAACTTTTGGGAATTCCCTGGTGGTCCAGTGGATGGGACTCCACACTGTCACTGCTTAGGGCATGGGTTCAGTCCCTGGTCAAGGAACTAAGATCCTGCAAGCCATGCAGTGTGGCCAGAACAAACAAACAAAGTGTTCAAACTTTTGGCTCATTTAAAAAAACTGGGGGGCTTCCCTGGTGGTGCAGTGGTTGGGAATCCACCTGCCGATGCAGGGGACATGGGTTCGAGCTCTGGTCCAGGAAGATCCCATATGCCGCAGAGCAGCTGAGCCCGTGCACCACAACTGCTGAGCCTGCGCTCTGGAGCTCGTGAGCCACAACTACTGAAGCCCATGCACCTGGAGCCTGTGCTCTGCAACAAGAGAAGCCACCGCAGTGAGAGGCCCACACACTGCAGTGAAGAGTGGCCCCTGCTCGCCGCAACTAGAAAGAAAGCCCGCGCACAGCAACAAAGACCCAATGCAGCCAAAAATAAATTAATTTTTTTTAAATGGGTTTTTTATATTTTTTATCAAGTTATGAGTGTTCTTTATATATTCTGGATAAAGGTTATTTGTAAGATATACATATAGGGAATATTTTCTCCCAAACTGTGGCTTGCATTTTCATTTTCCTAACAATGTTAAGAAATTATTAATTTTTAAAAAAAATTTATTTATTTTTTGGCTGCGTTTGGTCTTCATTGCTGCACGTGGGCTTTCTCTAGTTGCGGCAAGCGGGGCTACTCTTCTTAGTGGTGTGCATGCTTCTCATTGCGGTGGCTTCTCTTGTTGCAGAGCATGGGCTCTAGGCATGCAGGCTTCAGTAGTCGTGGCTCACGGGCTGTAGGCACGCAGGCTCAGTAGTTGTGGCACACGGGCTTAGCTGCTCCATGGCATGTGGGATCTTCCCGGACCAGGGATCGAGCCTGTGTCCCCTGCCTTGGCAGGCGGATTCTTAACCACTGCACCACCAGGGAAGTCCGGAAATTATTAATTTCAATGTAGCCAGTTTATAAATTTTTTTTATGCCTCATGACTTTTTTATCCTTCTAAAAAATTTTTGCCATTCTCAAGTTTATAACAACCTTCTCTTATGTCTTCGTCTAGAAATTTTTTAGTTTCAGTTTTTTTGTGTTATAGCATGATAGAATATAACAAGTGTTGGCAAGGATGTGCAGAAATTGGAACCCTCCTGCACTGGTAGTAGTAATGTACAATGGTGCAGCCTTTGTGGAAAAACAGTTGGGCACTTCCTCAAAAAAGTAAACACAGAATTACCATATGACTCAGCAATACCACTGCTAGGTATTTACCCAAAAGAATTTGAAAAAGATATTCAAACAAAAACTTGTACACAAATGTTCATAGCAGTAACATTCACGACAGTCAAAAGAAAAGGTGTAAACAAACCAAATATCCATAAACTGTTGAATAGATAACAAAATGTTACATATCCATGCAATGGACTATTACTCAGCCAAAAAAAGGAATGAAATACTGCTACCTGCTACAAAATGGATAAACCTCCAAAATATTATTCTAAGGGGAAAAAAATTCCCAACACAAAAGATCACGTATTGTATGATCCCACTTATATGATATACCCAGAATAGCCAAATTCATAAAGACAGAAAGCAGATTAGTAGTTGCCAGGGTCTAGGAGAGCACAGAAAGGGCAGTGACTGCTTAATGCAGGTATCCTTTTGGGGTAATGAAAATGTTTTGGAACTGGACAGAGATAATGGTTGCACAATATTGTGAATGTACTAAATGCTGCTTTAAAATAGTTAAAGTAGTCAATTTTATGTTACATGAATTTTACCTTAATTTAAAAAAAACACTTTAAGGAGAAACACACAAATCCACAAATATATGGTTAGAGTCATCAGCAATCCTCTCTCCACAACTGATATAACAACTAAATAGAAAATCAGCAAGGATATAGAAGAACTCAACAAAACTATCAATCAGTAGGATCTAATTGACATTTATAGAACATTTCACCCAAAATAGCAGAATACATATTCTTTTTAAATGTTCACAGAATTTAAAGCAAATAAAATCATATTGAGTGTGTTCTCTGATCACAACGGAATCAAACTAGAAATCAATAATTTAAAAAAAACACAAAAATTTCTGGACATTTGGGCACTAAGTAACACACTTTTAAGTAATCCAATGGTTAAAGAGGAAGTCTCAAGAAAATAAATACATCAGAGTTAATGCAAATGAAAACAAGACATCAAAACTTGTAAGATGAAACTGAAACAGTTTTGAGAGAAATTTATAGCACCAAATGCATACATTTTGTAAAATGCATTTATAGCATTAAGGGCATGCATGTAGGAAATGTCTCAAATCAATAATCTAAGCTAAAAACAAAACAAACAAAAAACTACATCTTAACCAACAAGGACCTACTGTATAGCACAGGGAACTATTCTCAATATCCTGTAATAACCTATAAGGAAAAAGAGTCTGAAAAAGAATTTTAAAATTAATAATAATCTAAGCTACTACACCTCAGGAACCCATAAAAAGGAAGCAGAAGGAAGTAAATGAAGAGCAGAAATCAGTGGAATTGAAAATAGAAAACCAATAGACAATATCAATTAGGCAAAAGGCTGGCTCTCTTTAAAATATCAATGAAATTGAAACCATGAATCTCCTAGAAGGAAACACAGGGGGGTAAGTTCCTCTATATCAGTCTTGGCAATATTTTTTTTGTTATTTGACACCAAAAGCAAAATAGACAAGTGGGATTACATCAAACTAAAAAGCTTCTGCACAGCAAAGAAAATCATCAACAAAATGAAAAGGCAACCTATGGAATGGGAGACAACATTTGCAAATCCTGTATCTGATAGGAGTTAATGTCCAAAATACATAAAGATGACATAAAATTTAACAGAAAAGAACAGAAAAACCCAATTAAAAAATGGGCAGAGTATCTGAACAGATTTTTTTTCCAAAGAAGATATACAAATAGCCAACAGGTACATGAAAAGGTACTCAACATCACTAAACATCAGGGAAATGCAAATCAAGATCACAATGAGATACCTGTTAGAATGGCTATCATCAAAAAAAACCTGAGAGATAATAAGAGTTGGGTGCATATGTGGTAAAAAGGGAACCCTTATCACTGTGGGTGGAAATGTAAATTGGTAGCCAGTATAGAGGTTCCACAAAACATTAAAGATAGAACTATCATGTGATCCAGCAATCCCACTTCCAGGTATATATCCAAAGGAAATGAAAACAGGATCTTAACAAGGTATATGCACTCCCATGTTCATTGCAGTATTACTCACAATAGCAAAAATATGGAAACAACCTAATTGTCCATCAACATATGAATGGATAAAAAAATGTGGTACATCTATATAAAATGGAATATTATTCAGCCATAAAAAAGAATGAAATCCTGCTATTTTTGACAACATGGATGGGCCCTGAGGGCTTTATGCTAAGTGAAATGAGCTGGACAAAGAAAGACAAATATTGCATGGTAACACTTATGTGTGGAATCAAAAAAGAAAAAAAAATGTCAAACTCATTGAAAGAGAAAGTTGAAAAGTGGTTGCCAGAAGCTGGCAGGCGGGGGAAATAGGAAGAGATTGGTAAAACGGTACAAATTTCTGGATCTAAAACAAATAAGGTCTGAGGATCTAGTGTAAAACATGGTGACTATAGTTGATAACACTTTCTTGTATAAATGAAATTTCCAAAGAGAGTAGAACTTAAAATATTCTCACACATAAAAAAACAAATCTGTTAAGTGACAGATGTGTAATTAACTAGATGGGGGAATCTTTTTACAATGTAAATGTTTATCAAATCACCACAGTGTACACTTTAAATATCTTACAATTTTATGTGGCAATTATACCTCAAGAAAGCTGAAATTTAAAGAAAAATCAGATAAAATTAAATCCTAATGAAAGAGTGACCAAAAAAAGGAAGAAACAAACTATCAATACCAGAAATGAAACACTAGAGACTCTGCAGACATTAAAAGGATAATAGTACAAACTATTCTACACACCTAAGTTTGACAATTTAGACAAAATGGATCACTTCTTTGAAAAACACAAGTCACCAAAACTCACCAAATATGAAATAAGATAATTTGAATAACTCTATTCAGTAACTAATAAGAATATTGAGGGGATGAGACAAGATGGTGGGGTAGTAGGACTTGAGCTCACCTCCTCTCATGAAAATACCAAAATTACAACTAACTGCTGAACAACCATCGACAAAAAAGACTGGAACCTACCATACAAGATGTTCTACATCCAAAGACAAAGAAGAAGCCACAACTAGACGGTACGAAGAGTGCTTTCATGATATAATCAAATCCCATACCTGCGAGGTGGGTGACATGCAAACTGGAAAATAATTATATCGCAGAGGTTCTCCCACAGGAGTGAGAGTTCTAAGCCCCACGTCAGGCTCCCCAGCCTGAGGGTCTGGCGTTGGGAGGAGGGACAAGTGTACACGGAACATTCTCCAGGATAGATCACAAGCTAAGCCACAAAGGAAGCCTCAGTCAATTTAAGTAAATTGAAATCATATCAAGCATCTTTTCTGACCACAGTGCTATAAGATTAGAAATCAACTACAAGGACTTCCCTGGTGGCACAATGGTTAAGAATCCACCTGACAATGCAGGGGACACGGGTTAGAGCCCTGGTCTGGGAAGATCCCACATGCCATGGAGCAATTAAGCCCGTGTGCCACAAATACTGAGCCTGCATGCCACAACTACTGAAGCCCGCACGCCTAGAGCCCATGCTCCACAACAAAGAGAAGCCACCACAATGAGAAGCCTGTGTACCACATCGAATAGTAACCCGTGCTTGCCACAACTACAGAAAGCCCGTGCTTAGCAACGAAGACCCAATGCAGCCAAAAATAAATTTTAAAATTTATAAATTAAAAAAAATCAACTACAAGAAAAAAACTGTAAAAAACACAAACATATGGAGGCTAAACTATGTATTACTGAACAACTGATGGATCACTGAAGAAATCAAAGAGTAAATCAAAACATACCTAGAAACAAATGAAACCTCAATGATCCAAAACCTATGGGATGCAGCAAAAGCAGTTCTAAGAGGGAAGTTTATAGCAATACAATCTTAACTCAGGAAACAAGAAAAATCCCAAATAAACCACTTACCATTACACCTAAAGCAACTAGAGAAAGAAAAACAGACAACACCCAAAGTTAGTAGAAGGAAAGAAATCATAAACATCAGAACAGAAATAAATGAAACAGGGATGAAGGAAACAATAGAAAAGGTCAATGAAACTAAAAGCTGGTTCTTTGAAAAGATAAACGAAATTGATAAACCTTTAGCCAGACTCATCAAGAAAAAAAGGGAGAGGGCTCAAATCAATAAAATTAGAAATGGAAACGGAAAAGTTACAATGGACACCACAGAAATACAAAGGATCATAAGAGACTACTACAAGCAACTATACACCAATAAAATGGATAACCTAGAAAAAACGGACAAATTCTTAGAAAGGTACAACTTTCCAAGACTGAACCAGGAAGAAATAGAAAATATTGAGTTGGCCAAAAAGTTCGTTCAGGTTTTCCTGTAACATTTCATGGAAAAACCCAAACGAACCTTTTGGCCAACCCAATACGAACAGACCTATCACAAGTACTGAAATTGAAACTGTGATTAAAAATCTTCCAACAAAAAAAAGCCCAGGACCAGAACTCTAGCAAACACAGCTGAATTCCAGCAAACATTTAGAAAAGAGATAACACCTATCCTTCTGAAACTCTTCCAAAAATTGCAGAGGAAGGAAACACTCCCAAACTCATTCTATGAGGCCACCATCACCCTGATACCAAAACCAGACAAAGATACCACAAAAAAGAAAATTACAGTCCAATATCTCTGATGAACACAGACGCAAATATCCTCAACAGAATACTAGCAAGCTAAATCCAACAATACATTAAAAGGATCATACACCATGATCCAGTGGGATTTATCCCAGAGATGCAAGGATTTTCCGATATCTGCAAGCAAATCAATCAGTGTGATACACCACATTAACAAATTGAAGAATAAAAACCATATGCCCATCTCAATAGTTGCAGAAAAAGCTTTTGAAAATATTCAACACCCTTTCATGATAAAAACTCTTCAGAAAGTGGGAATAGAGGGAACATACCTCCACATAATAAAGGCCATATATGACAAACCCACAGCAAACATCCTTCTCAACGGTGAAAAGCTGAAAGCATTTTCTCTAAGATCAGGAACAAGACAAGGATGTACACTCTCATCACTATAATTCAACATATTTTTGGAAGTCCTAACATGCAATCAGAGAAGAAAAAGAAACAGAAGGAATCCAAATTGGAAAAGATGAAGTAAAACTGTCACTGTTTGCAGATGACATGCTACTATACATAGAAAATCCTAAAGATGCTACCAGAAAACTACTAGAGCTCAACAATGAATTCGGTAAAGTTGCAGGATACAAGGTTAATACACAGAAATCTCTTACATTTCTACACAATAACAATGAAAGATCAGATAGAGAAACTAAGAAAACTATTCCATTTACCATTGCATCAAAAAGAATAAATTACCTGAGAATAAACCCACCTAAGGAGGCAAAAGACCCTTACTCTGAAGAGTATAAAGTACTGATAAAAGAAATCAAAGATGACACAAACAGATAGACAGATATACCATGCTCTTGGATTGGAAGAATCGATATTGTTAAAATGATTATACTACAAAAGGCAACCTACAGATTCAATGCAATCCCTGTCAAATTACCAATGGCATTTTTCATAGAACAAAAAATTTCACAATTCGTATAGAAACACAAAAGACCCCAAATAGCCAAAGCAATCCTGAGAAAGAAAAACAGAGCTGGAGGAATCATGCTCCCTGACTTCAGATTATACTATAAAGCCTCAGTCATGAACACAGTATGGTAGGGCTTCCCTGGTGGCGCACTGGTTAAGAATCTGCCTGCCAATGCAGGGGACACAGATTCGAGCCCTGGTCTGGGAAGATCCCACATGCCGTGAGCAACTAAGCCCATGCGCCACAACTGCTAGCCTGCGCTCTAGAGCCCGTGTGCCACAACTACTGAGCCCACGTGACACAACTACTGAAGCCCACGTGCCTAGAGCCCATGCTCCACAACTGGAGAAGCCACCGCAGTGAGAAGCCCGCTCACCACAACAAAGAGTAGCCCCTGCTTGCCGCAACTAGAGAAAGCTCACGTGCAGCAATGAAGACCTAATGCAGCCAAAAAAACCAAACAAACAAAAAACAGTATGGTACTTGCACAAAAACAGAAATATAGATCAATGGAATAGGATAGAAAGCCCAGAAATAAACCCATGCACCTATGGTCAATTAATCTATGACAAAGGAGGCAAGAATATACAATGGAGAAAAGACAGTCTCTTCAATAAGTGGTGGTGGGAAAACTGGACAGCTACAAGTAAAAGAATGAAATTAGAACATTCTCTAATACCATACACAAAAATAAACTCAAAATGGATTAAAGACCTAAATGTAAGACCAGATACTAGAAAACTCTTAAAAGGAAAACATAGGCAGAACACTCTTTGACATAAATTGTAGCAATATCTTTTTTGATCCACCTCTAAGAGTAATGGAAATAAAAACAAAAATAAACAAATGAGACCTAATGAAACTTAAAAGCTTTTGAACAGCAAAGGAAGCCATAAACAAAATGAAAAGACAACCCACAGAATGGGAGAAAATATTTGGAAATAATGCAACTGACAAGGGCTTACTCTCTAAAGTATACAAACAGCTCATACAGTTCAATATCAAAAAAACAAACAACCCAATCAAAAAATGGGCAGAAGATCTAAAGAGACATTTCTCCAAAGAAGACATACAGATGGCCAAAAAGCACACAAAAACATGCTCAACATCACTAAAACTACAATGAGATATCACACCACATTGGTCAGAAGGGCCATCATCAAAAAGTCTACAACAATAAATGCCAGAGTGGGTGTGGAAAAAAGGGAACCCTCCTACACTGTTGGTGGGAATGTAAATTGGTACAACCACTACGGAGAATGGTATGGAGGTTCTCTAAAAAACGAAAAATAGAGCTACCATTTGACTCAGCAATCCCACTCCTGGGCATATATCCAGAGAAAATCATAATTCGAAAAGATACATGCAGCCCAGAGTTCACTGCAGCACTATTTACAGTAGCCAAAACATGGAAGCAACCTAAATGTCCATCAACAGAGGAATGGATAAAGAAGATGTGGTACGTATATACAATGGAATATTACTCAGCCATAAAAAAGAATGAAATAATGCCATTTCCAGCAACATGGATGGACCTAGATATTATCATACTAAATGAAGTCAGAGAGAGAAAGATAAATATCATATGATATCACTTATATGTGGAATCTAAAAAACAATAGAAATGAACTTACTTACAAAACAGAGACTCACAGCCTTCGAAAACAAATCTATGGTTACCAAAGGGGAAAGGTGGGGGGGAGTGATAAATTAGGCGTTTGGGATTAACATACACACACCACTATATATAAAATAGATAATCAACAAGGACCTACTGTATAGCACAGGGAACTCTCAATATTCTATAATAACCTATATGGTAAAAGAATCAGGAAAAGAATGGATATATGTATAACTGAATCACTTTGCTGTACACCTAAAAGTAACACAATATTATAAATCAACTATACTCCAATATAAAATAAAAACTTTAAAATAAATAAATATACAATAAAATATTGAATTAATATTTTAAAACTCTCAAAAAATAAAACTCCTAGCCTAGATAGTTTCACTGGAAAATTCTACCAAATGTTTAAAGAATTAACACCAATTCTAAACAATCTCTTCTAGAAAATAGAAGGAAATACTTCTCCATTCATTTTATGAAGACAGTATTACCCTGACACCAGTATAAAAAATGAAAACTAAAAACCAATATTCCTCATGAATATGGATGCAAAAATCCTTAACACATTATTAGGAAACTAAAATCCAGTCATATAGTATAAGAAGTATACACCATGACCAAGTGAGATTTATTCCAGTGATGCAAGGTTGTTCAGTAACCCCCCAAAATCAATCAATGCAATCAACCAGGCTAAAGAAGAAAAAGTACATGGTCATATCAATAGATGTAGAAAAAGCATTTGAAAAAATTCAACACCCTTCATGACAAAAATCTTCAGAAAAACAATGATAGGAGAAAAAGTCCTCAACTTTATAAAGAGCATCTACAAAAAAAAACAATTAACAGAATGCTTTTCCCCTGATAGATAACAAAGAAAGGTGATGTCTACTCTCATCACTTTTATTCAACATAGTGCTAGCCAGTGCTGAGTTTTAGCCAGTACAATAAGGCAAAAAAAGTAAATAAAAGGTATATAGATAAGAAAGCAAGAAATAAAACTGTCCCTGTTTGCAGAGGACATGACTATGTATGGAAAAACAAACAAACCAACTCCTACAGCTACTAAGTGAATTCAGCAAGGTCATGAGACGCAAGATAAACATTAAAAAAGTCAATTCACTAGCAATGAGTATGTGGACAATGATACTAAAACTTAAATTCCATTTACAATCACTCAAAAAACTGAAATACTTAGATGTAAATCTAACAAAACATGTACAGGATTTGTAAGCTGAAAACTATAAAACATTGATGAAAAAATTCAAAGATCATCTAAATAGACTTGACTCTTGAACAACACAGGGGTTAATCCACAAAATTTAGTCAGCTCTTTATATCCACAGTTGCTCTATATCTGTGGAATCAACCAACCATGGACTGTGTAAATAGTAGTATTTACTACTGAAAAATATCTGAAGATAAGTGGACTCACACAATTCAAACCCGTGTTGTTCAAGGGGCAACTGTAAGTGGAGAGTCATTCTGTGTTCATGGACTGGAAGACTCAATATAATGAATATGTCAATTTTCCCCAAATTGATATTCAGACTTAATATAATTCCTATCAAATTCCCCAATGACTATTTGTAGATACAGACAAGATTATCCTGCATGTCCGGAGCCTGTGCTCTGCAACGGGAGAGGCCACAACAGTGAGAGGCCCGCGTACCGCAAAAACAACAACAAAAAAAAAAACTGTGGTACTGCTGAAGGGATAGACACATAGATCAACAGACAAAATAGAGATCCCAGGAATATACACACAAATATGCTCAACTGTGTTTTAAACAAAGGTACAAAAGCAACTCAATGTAAGAGAGAAAACCTTTTCAACAAATAGTGTGGAACAACCGGACACAGAGAAGCAAAAATGAAACCTAACTCTCATACCTTATAAACAAAAATTAACTAAAAATGAAACCTTTTAGGGAAAAAAAGGAGAAATTCTTCAGGATGTAGGCAAAGACTTCCTAGAATTGATACCAAGGTATGATCCATAAAAACAGAAACTGATAAATTGGACTTCACAGAAATTGAAAACATTTACTTGGAAAACGACTTTGTTAAGAGGATGAAAAGACAAGCTATAGACTGAGTGAAAATATTTGTAAAACACACACCTGACAAAGGACTAGTACCTAGAATACATAAAGAACTCTTAAAATTCTACAATAAGTGAACAAAAAACACCCATTTAGAAAACTGACAAATCTTGATTTGTTGATATTATTGTTCAACACTATATTCCATGGTTTTCTGACTACTTATTTTATATAGTAATGAGAAGTATTGAAACATTCAAATATAAATAATTATGGATTTATTTCTCCTTTCAGTTTTTCCAGTTTTGCTGCATGTATTTTGAAGTTTTACTTAGGTTCACACACCTTTAGGGCTATTACATCCTCTACATGAATTTAGCTTATTCATCATGATTTCTACTCTAACATGCTCTTGGTTGGTGTTGGTATGGTATATCTTTCTCCATCCTTTTGCTTTTAAACCATATGTGTCTTCATATTTAAATTATGTTCCTTTGTAGATAATAGAGTTGCATCATGCTTCTGATGCACTTTGTGAACTGCTGCCTGGGTCTAGCATTTTTACCCATCCTAAAAATCTCTTTTAACTGTAGTGTTTATACTATTTACATATAAGGTAATTATCAATATGGTTAGGTTTAAATCTATTATCTTTCTACTGCTTCATCTCAAAATGATACTCTTCTCTATGTTAATCATTCCTTCAATTTCCAAAACTTACTTTTAGTTTCTTCCTATGTATTTCTGCTTGTTCTTCCTGGTATAATTCCTGTTGCACTTGTTCTAAATCTTCACGTTGTCGCAGCATTTCTTCCAATCTCTGAGTCAGCTATTAAATTTTAAAAAAACACACAAACATGTAAAGGAATCAAATTCTATGACAAATATTTCAGAATTTCTCCAGTGTTAAAGAAATGGTTATTTTAATACCATATTCTGAAGCTGTAGCCTTTTTTCTTCACCTTCTTGAACTTTTGCCAACCGATCTTCTTCTCTTTGTTGCTGCATCTTGGCAAACTCTATGATTTTTCTGTTTTCTTCTTCCATTTCCTCATGTTTCTTTTTTCTCCAGAGAGCCTGCTCTTTCTTAAAGTCTTCTATATACCTTCGAATTGTATTCATTTTTTCTAACTTTTGTTGTCTTTCCCTAAAAAGCAATAGTGAATGCAGTTGTATAGTAACAGAAATAATAATAAAATATCAAAAAATGTAAGTATCATTTCCTTCAGTTGATAATGATGTGGAGAAAAATGGCTTCCCTATTTACAATTTTTTCATTCTTTCATGCAACAAACATTTTGAGTGTTTACTATGTGCCACTAAATATAATAACAGATATGAATTTTCTCTGAGTCAACTACTACTATGCCTCTTCTCTAACCTATTATGATGTTTTATGCATCTCACTTCAGAAAGGCCACCACCTGTTTATATATGTTTCACAGCACTCTACACTTTAGCTGTCTACCAGGGAAACTGAACAGAAAACAAATTCTCTTGATATGGGCTTACTTAAGAAAATCAAAGTTTAGCCATTGTCAATAAGTATTTCTTAACTATCAGACAATTAATTATCATGCTAACAAAGATAAGTAAGACTTGGGGGCTTCCCTGGTGGTACAGTGGTTGGGAGTCCGCCTGCCAATGTGGGGGACACGTGTTCGAGCCCTGGTCCAGGAAGATCGCACATGTCGCGGAGCAACTAGACCCATGTGCCACAACTACTGAGCCTGCGCTCTAGAGCCCGCTAGCCACAACTACTAAAGCCCGCACACCTAGAGCCTGTGCTCCGCCACAAGAGAAGCCACTGCAATGAGAATCCTGCGCACCACAACAAAGAGTAGCCCCGGCTCGCCGCAACTAGAGGAAGCTGGCACACAGCAACAAAGACCCGACGCAGCCATGAAGAAAGAAAGAAAGAAATTTATAAAAAAAGAGAAGACTTGGTCTCAGTTTATGTGATAACATTTACTGGGACTTACCATGTACTGGGCACTGTTTAGGTGATTTCCTCTTCATGACAAGCCTGAGATAAATCTAATGTAAATGTTTAGGCATGTAAGAAAGTTGGGATAAACTTACAATTGATCTTCTTCATAGATTTTCCTAACAATTTCATCAATCATGAGTTTCTCTTTCAGCAGTTGCTCATAAGCTTCCTGCTTCTTCTTTCCTTGTTCTTCAAGTTGTTTCTCTAAGTCACGATTGTACTGTGCTTTTACTTTGTTTCGTTTTTCCTCCACAGCATTCTCTTCCTTTATTAATCTCTCGTGTTCTTCCATCATAGTTTTGGCAATTTCAGCATCACGTTTCTGTTATTAAAACAAAATTCATCTTTCCACTTTCAAATCTGAGCACAGTAGGATAGAATACTTTTAGCAGATGTAATTGAATACTATAAAGCCTGTTATATAAAATATTATGTAACTGTGTAGGTAAAAAGCAAAGGTAAGTCACTGTCACCTGAAGGGTTTGAATGATGAGTCAAACCCTAAAGAGGCTTTCCTATTCCTTCAAGTAGCTCTCTCAGGGCAATAAGGAGAATAAACTCCACATTTGAAAAACAGTAAGTAAAATTAGAAGTGCTTTGTTAACAACTATGTTAACTGCCAGAGCAGTAGTCATCTTTTTCATCTATTTAAAAGTTGATGTAGGCAATTTTCACAAATTTTAGCTCCACTGGGTATTGGCTGCTATTTAGAGTAAGGACAGTACTATCTTTTTTATACAGGTCTGCTATTAAATAGCTCTGAGCAGCTCTTAAGTTTCTCTCAGCCTAAATTTTCTTTCCTGCTACTGGCCTTTGAAGTCTCCTCTTTCTCATTTATTAAAGGCCCCTGGTAATCACTTTAATTTAATAAAAGGGTCACATATGTCACTGTGCCTGTTTTCTTAGGTTTTCATTCACTCATTCAAGACAATTCCTTCTGAGTTAGACACAACCCTGCTTCTTGAATGGGTTAACCTCCTTACTTGTTTTGAGCATTTTGAAATCATTTAACAAAATGTTTTAAAGTAAATATATTAGGGCACTTTAAAAAAATCATCCTTGGGCTTCCCTGGTGGTGCAGTGGTTGAAAGTCTGCCTGCCGATGCAGGGGACACGTGTTCGTGCCCCAGTCCGGGAAGCTCCCACATGCCGCGGAGTGGCTGGGCCCGTGAGCCATGGCTGCTGAGCCTGCGCGTCCAGAGCCTGTGCTCCACAACGGGAGAGGCCACAACAGTGAGAGGCCCGTGTACCTCAAAAAAAAAAAAAAAAAAAAAAAGTCATCCTTTACCATTGGGATCACATCCCAAATGCTAGAATGGCTAGCAGCATCAAACATAAAAGAAGAAACAGATTAAAATATGAATGCTAATGCCATTCCTGATCTAATTGATGCCTTTAACATATACACTGTTAATATGACTTGACCAAAATTCTTTCTTTCCTTCTCTTTTCTTAGCACATGTTGTACTAGGCTCTATAGAAAAAATATGACAAGACAAAAACATGTATGTACAAATTATCACACACTTATAGAAGTACAATGTTCTCATTTCACAGATAAGAAAATTAAGGCTGAGAGAGTGAGCCAAAACTAGCACCTAAATATCCTGACACCTAGTCAAGTCCTAGGAGTATTTGACTTTAATTTTTGTGGATCAATTTTATTTAGAAAATAACAGCAATTCTTTCAACAGCCAGAATAAATATCTACAACTGCCTCGAATAATCTCAATTATCAAAATAATTAAACTGCAATCTACTGGTCAAATAGTACATTGTTTATGTTCTACTTTATTTTTTAAAGGGTAGAGTATGGCTCATGAAGTGAAGTCTCCTTACCCTTTCCTACCACCTGTCACACCAAAGGTTATCATGTTAACAGCATGCTGTACAACCCACCAGACTTCTTCTATACTAACACACATGCACACACACATTTCACTATGGCCAGCATCTGTTCTTATTTGAAGCCTGTATAACACTGCACTGGTCAAGTATTTTGATATCACCCCTCTAATTCTATGTGTGTGTGAACATGTGTGTTGATATACAGAACACATATGTGTGTGTATATACATGCACACACAGATGCTGATATACACATACATACATGTACAAGTTTTAAAAAATGTACTGTGAAATGTATTATTCTCCAAATTTTTTTGCAACTTGCTTTTTTTCCTTTTAACATATAATATATTCTGGCCAACTTTAAAAGCCAAACTATTTCCCTTTACCTCTTTCTCTTTAATAGCCGTATAACATCTTTGAAAGGGATCTAGGAGAGGGGGAACTCTGCTATCAAAATGCTCTACAAAGTAATAGAGAAATGAGAGAAGGGAACTTAAAAGACTGTGTAACATTGCAATCAGACCTTTTCATCTATGTCTAGCCTTTATGAGTGACAACGAGAGCTCAAGTGATGACGTACACCCTGCTTTTAAGTGTTAATAAACCCTATTTTATATTATACTGTGCAACACTACTGCTGCATGTGTCTGAAACTCCTTTGCCCAAGAGTAACTATTACCAGTAATGCACAGTAGGTCAGGAGTAAGAAAAGAGGATAAAAATAGAGGAAAACATGAGAAGAAAAGATTGATATTTATGAAACAGAAAAGTTTCCTGCTTACAGTTTATTTTTTAAAACATTTTAAAAATTAAAAATTTAGTAACATTCTAAAATACACTGATTATGCTAACAACTTGTATTGGTTTGTCAGAGAATAATCAGTTAGAGACCATCAAGAATGCTGGGAGTTACTGAATATAGCTGTTCATTCTAAGCGTCAACCTAATTCCTTGTGTCTCTGAAAGGTTCTACTATTAAATTACACAAAGCTCAATATCCATAATTTCTTACACCTTAAGGATCTGCAAAGTATAAAAGTATTTGAGAAATCTAACAGTGTAAATTCTGTATAGAATGTAACAATTTTCCAAAAATTGGTCTATTTTTGGTTATCTAAATGAAGCTAAAAATATGGAAAACATAATGACCAGAAACATGATTACCATTTGCTCATATTTGATGGCATCCTTTTCAGCAATCTGAGCTGCTCTTTCTTTACTCATGTAAGCTGCTTTTAATTTCTTCTCCAATTCTCTGAGCTCAATACTGTTTTAAAAAAGACAGAAATTTAAATTCGAGGACCATGTATCTCTTACCATTTTAAAAATAATATGTATCTGCAATTTAAATGAATTTTTTCTAAATGCATAAAAGATATTTACATTATTTTTAAAATATTTTGAAAAAATACCCCTTTCTCCATTCATCCCAAGAAAAATCAGAATGCATGTGAAAAGAGACATTGTAATTAATTTTTCTAGACAAAACAACCCTTTTATTTTCAATAATCATCACTAAAAATCTTTCTGCCAGTGCCTGGCTCAGAAAAGGTGCTATATCAATATAGGTTAAAATTTCTGTCCAGTTACCAGTACTATTAGGCTAAAAGAATAACTATAGTGGAGAGGTTTAAACCTATACAAGTTACTTAAATTTTGTACCTTGGTTTTGCTATCTGTAAAAGGTGTAGTTTTGGCAATTAAATAAGTTAATGTGTATAACAGCAGACACTCTACTACATATGGTAACTATTTTTTGATGATGATGAAGAGGGAGTAACATGGGCAAGTTTAGGTCACTTCTCTGGGCTTGTTTACTTATCTGTTAAAAAAAAATGGGGATTGGCATCAGATAATCTCTGAATTACTTTTTAATCTATCACTCTCCTAAATTTAATGAAAACAATATGCCATACAAAAATTTTTATTTTACTGTGCCAGTCATAATTCTGAATATGACAGAATATGAGAATTCTGAGTTGGAAGGGCCCTGAGATGTCACGAAGATGTACACGTTAATTCTTACTGGAACAAAGAGGCACTCACCTACCTATAAACTCAACTTACAAGTACCCCCTACCTACAAACAAACAATCATAAGGGGTAAGGGAAGAGAGATATTCCTGGTATTATGGTGTGGGTCCTTCTTGCCCTTACCATTGTAGGTGCAAATGTATATGACACAAGATTACCTTCTTACATAAAAAGTGTTAGAAACGAGGATTAAGTTTCTAGGTTAGTCTACATATTTTATTCCACTAAGAGTTTGAGATACATTTACAAAGATTTTTGTTAGAGTTGGGTACTAATGATTATGCACCAATATACAAACCCAATCAATTTATAATATTGTCTCTACAAAAAAATGTGCATTAAGTTGCAAACAACCAACATTCAAATAAACGACCTTCATTTGAAGGACAAGGGCACCCATACCCATTGGATATACACCTAGAAGTGAAATTTCTGAGTCACAGGGTAGGCTGTGTTCAAATTGATTAGATAATGGCAGTTTTCCAAAGCTTTGTCAGATTTACACTCTCATAAACAGTGTCTAAGCACTTGCACCACTCCACACCCTCAGCAACACTTTCGTCTTTTCATAGATTTTAACCATTCTTTTGGGGGATGTAATTTATCACTGGGGTTTTAATTTATGTTTCCCAACTACTAACGGAACTGAGACCTCTTCATGTTGACTCATTTGTATAACTTCTATGAAGTTCTTGTTTAATATTTAAAAAAATATTTTCATTCTTATACTGGTTTGTCTACTTCTTATTGTTGCATAGAAGTCTTTTAAAATTTATTTATTTACTTATTATTTTTGGCTGCGTTAGGTCTTCGTTGCTGCACGCCAGCTTTCTCTAGTTGCGTCGAGTGGGGGCTACTCTTCGTTACAGTGCACAGGCTTCTCACTGCGGTGGCTTCTCTTGTTGCGGAGCACAGGCTCTAGGCACGCAGGCTTCAGTAGTTGTGCACGCAGACTTCAGCAGTTGTGCACGCAGGCTCAGTAGCTGTGGCTCGCGGGCTCTAGAGCACAGGCTCAGTAGTTGTAGCACACAGGCTTAGCTGCTCCACGGCATGTGGGATCTTTCTGGACCAGGGCTGAAACCCATGTCCCCTGCATTTGCAGGTGGATTCCCAACCACTGTACCACCAGAGAAGCCCAAAAGTTCTTTATATATTCCGGATACAAGTCTCTTGTTGGTTATATGCATTGCAAATACCTCCTTCCAGTCTGCAGTTACTCTCACAGTGGTTTCTTCAGATGAAGAGTATTCTAATCCACCAATCTTTTTCTTCATTGTCAGTAACTTTTGTGTCATGTTTCAAGAAATGTTGCCCACCCCACAGACATAAATACATTTTCTTGTATTAGTCTCTCAAAGCTTTGTTATTTCACCATTAACTTTTAGACGATAATCCTCCAGGAATTGATTTTTATGTGTGGTGTGAGGTAGAAATCAAGTTCATTTTCTTCCATATGGATATCTAATTGATACAGTATCATTTTTTTTAAATGTCTATTTCTGAATGCCCTGCAGTGATTCTAAAATGTATATGGAAATGCAAAGTAGGAATGGCTAAAACAATCTTTTTTTTTTTTTTTTTTTTTTTTGGCGGTACACGGGCCTCTCACCGTTGTGGCCTCTCCCGCTGCTGAGCAGAGGCTCCGGAAGCACAGGCTCAGCGGCCATGGCTCACCGGCCCAGCCACTCCGCCGGCATGTGGGATCCTCCCAGACTGGGGCACGAACCCGTGTCCCCTGCAACGGCAGGCGGACTTTCAACCACTGCGCCACCAGGGAAGCCCTAAAACAATCTTTAAGAAGACCAAAATTGGAGACTTCTTCAGGATATGAATACTTATTATAAAGCCACAATATTTAAGATAGTGTAGTTTTAGCACAGGATGAACAAATGGATCAATGGAATAGACTAGAGCAGCTCTTCTCAACTACAAGTTTTAAGCCCTAATGCCCTTAAGCATCTATTATGTGCAGTGAATTAACTTGGTTCCTCTGGATCTAAAATAATACCAGCTATATACTGTCTTTGAGAAAATTAAAAATACAATCACTCAACTTTCTGTGACACTTGGTTCTCTTATGGAACCCCAGTTGCGGAAGGATGGGATAGAAAAATGCAAAAACAGATGCATGCACATATGCACACTTATTTTATGACAAAACTGGCACTGCAGAGCCAGTTTCCCTTTCTACTACTGCTAGTCAGTTTGGTAAATGTGCTATTTAGTAATTTACCTAAATTTTCAAATTTGCATAAAATTGTTCACAATATCCTGCTATGACCTACAGTGATCTCCCATTTGTACGATCTACAGTTATATCACACTATCTATTCCTAGAATTGGTTATTTGTACATTCTCTTTTACAGTTGTATATTCCTGCCAGGGACTATCAATTTTATTGGCCTTTTTAAAGGCACAATTTTTGGCTTTGTTGATTCTACTTTATGTCTACATTCTAAATTGCTCATTTCTGACCTTATCTTTATCCTACATTATTTTTTAATCACTCCAGATGGGAATTTTCTCTTTGTTTTCAAATAATTCCAGATGGAGTCTTCTTTTCTAATAGTCATTTTAGATTATAAGCTATCCTCAAGGAATAGCTTTAGCTATTTATGGGGACAAGTTCTGGGGGGTTTTTAATCCTAGAATTTTTTTCTTGTAAAATATATATAACAAAAATTTGTCATTTTAACCATTTTTAAGTGTACAATTCAGTGGTGTTAATTACATTCATAATGCTCGGCAACTATCAACACTATTTCCAAACTTTTTTTCCAAAAAGAAATGCTGTACCCATGTAAGCAATAACTCCCCATTCCTCCCTTCCCTGCTAATTTACTTTTTGTCTCTGCAAATCTGTCCCTAGATATTTCATGTAAGTGGAATTATACAGTCTTTATCCTTTTGTTTCTGGCTTACTTCACTTAGGATAATGCTTTTCAAGGTTCAACCATATTGCAGCATGTATGAGAGCTTCATTCCCTTTTATACCTGAATAATATTCTACTGTATGTATATGCCACGATTTGTTTATCTACTCATTTGCTGATAGACACTTAGGTGGCTTCTACCTCTTGGCTATTGTGAATAATGTTGCATTGAACATTGGCGTACAACTATCTGATTGAGTCCCTGTTTTCAATTTTTCAATTCTTTTGAGCGTACACCTAAGGGTGGAATTGCTGGACCACATGGTAATTCTGTTTAACTTTTAGAGGAACTGCCAAACTGTCTTCCACAGTGCACCATTTTACATTCCTACCAACAATGTCTGAGGTTTCCAATTTGTCCACATCTTCACCAACACTTATTTTCCATTGTTTTTATTACAGCTATCCTACCAGGTGTGAAATGGTATCTGCTTGTGGTTTTGATTTGCATTTCCCTAATAACAAATGTTGAGTACTTTTTCATGTGCTATTGCCCACTGTCTGTCTGCTTTGGAGAAATCTTTAAGTACCAGGCCCATTTTTGAATTGGGTTGTTTGTCTTTTGTTGTTGAACTGTAGGCATCCTTTATATATTATGGAAATTAAATCTTACCAGAGATACAATTTGCTTTTCTGGCCTGAGTTCTGAATTAGGAGAAACACAGATAAGCACATTGTGTCAGTCCTTCAGGTAGCTCCCAGGTAGGTTAGAATATACAGACACAATAATTTGCAAATAAGATCTGCTCTTCTTCCTCCAGAACCAGGGCCTGGTACTCTATGGGCTGCTGTCCTCAAGACTGCCTCATAGCTGGGAGGGGATGGAGCAAGGAAAAGTAAAAACACTAAAGACTTTGCTTCCATTGCTAAGTTGCCTTTTTCTTGTTTGAGCATGCAGTTGGTTGCTATAAAACTTTGTTGTTCAGAGTTCTTACAAAGTTGATTCTGACAGTTTCTGCTAGTTTGACTGGGAGGACAGGAACTTGGAGCTGCCTACTACACCATTTCTCAGATGTCACTCCAATCTTACAACCATTACTATGTGGCATTTTCATTATCATTCAGTTAAAAATACTTTCTAATTTCAATTCTGATTGCTCCTTTAGCCTGGGGTTATTTAGAAGTACATTTTAAAATATCTAAATATACAAAGATTGTCTAGTTTTTTGGGGTCTTTTTGTTACTGTATATCTAGTTTAACTCCACTGTGGTCAGAGAACATACTATGTATGAAATAAATGTGTTAAAAATCTGTTGTATCTGTTCTGGCATAACAAATGGTCTGTTTTCATAAATGGTTCAAACATGTTTATTATAACTACTAATATAGTTGGGTTACATTTACAATCTTAATATATTCTTTCTATTTGTCTTACCTGTTCTGTGTTCTCTCTTCTCTTCTTTTTGTCTCTATGTTTGGAGTCCCCAAGACCACCCCCACACTGGGTTCCATCACTCACTCAGAGGACTCACAGGACTTAGTATATAGTCATACTCATGGATATGATTTATCACAGTGAAATACAGAGCAAAATCGACAAGGAAAAAAAGCATGTCGGCAAAGTCTAGAGGAAATCAGCTGCAAGTTTCCAAAAGTCCTCTCCCAGTGGAGTCACACAGGAGACGCTTAATTCCCCCAGCAGTAAGTTGTGACAACATGTGAGAACTGTCTACCAGGAAAGCTCGCTAGAGACTTAGGGCCCAAGATTTTCATTAGGGGCTAGTCATGCATGTACCCTCTGCCTACCAAGTACCAAAATTACGACTACCAGAAGGAACAGAGTTCAGAATGAACCATACTGTTTTTCCAAACAATTAGGCACTCTTATCATAGAGTGATGGGAACCTTCTTGAAATCCAAGTTTCCAGATGCCAGCCAAGGAACAAACTTGCAAAGCAGGGCTATCTGAGGAAATTAGCCTCAAGTGTGCTATGTCAACTCTTTTCTGCACAGCCTCATCATTCTTTATTATCACATTTTTCCCTCTATTAATTTGTTAACTGTATATTCTTTTCCAAATTTGTATTACAGAGATTACATGTTTGTTTCAAGTCTGATAAAATTTGTCCATTTTTTACCAAACAATGAGAGATTCTTGACCACTTTAACTCCATGTATGTACTTCCTACCTCACTTTTGTTATGGTTTGTTACATTTTTAACTATTTATATATTTTAAATCCCAAAGACATTACAATAAGTGATTTACAGATTCATATTTCACCTAGACTTACTACGCATTTTCCTCCCTGAAGTTTTGAGATTAATGTTGGGATCATTTTTATTCTTCTACCTGAAGAACAACTGCTAGTATTTCCTTTAATGCAGGGTTATCGTGATCAATTCTCTATTTTGTTTGACTGAAAATGTTATTTTTTTAAGCCATCTTATTTATTTTAATAATTAACATATTGATTATCAGTCAGAAATGTAATATAATAGTACTGGCATCAGCAAGGAACTAGTTGTACATTTAATAAGGGCAGACTGTCTCTTCTTTGAGATAGTTTTTGCTGAACTTAAATACAAGTTATAAACAAGGTACTTATTTTTTCTTTCATAAAGCTATGTGTTAGCTATATAATAAATATAAATTGCTATTATTTAATAATTATAAATTGTATGGTCATAATTATACAATTAGTTGTAATAACTGTAAATAATTATAACTAATTGTACAACTAATTATAATTATTAATGCTACAATTAAAATAGGATTTCTAAAACTAGACAGTGGTGGGGGCAGAGTCAAGATGGCGGTGTAGGAAGACATGGAGTTCACGTCTCCCCACAACTAGGGCGCCTGCCACACGCTGGTGGGGGACCTAGACGCCCAAGGAGATGAGAAGTACCCCCTGAGCAATGGGTAGGACGTGGGGGGAGTGAGGGGGGAGGAGAAGTGGTGGCTGGGAGCAGGGAGGGGTTCCCATGCCTGGAGGGACCCTCAGGGGCTCAGATATCAGTGGGAGCACGCCTAGAGTTTCCCTTGCCTAATCGGGCCCCAGGAAGCCTGCCGGGCTCCCCAGCCGGGTCCTCCGCCTTCCAAGACCCCCTCCGGGCCACGTTGGTCCTAGGGGTATAGGAGGGAGATGGGGGGCGGGGCTGAGCAGAGAAGAGGAGTGGTGGACAGGGAGGGGCCCTCCAAGATCAGAGGATCAGGGAAGGCATGGAGGGTGTTTCCCCTGCTTACTATGGCCCAGGAAGCCTGCTGGGCTCCCGGGCCTGGTCCTCCATTCTCCCGGGCCCTGTCGGGTTGTGAGGGTCTTAAGGGCATAGGATGGAGGGAGAAGGGGGGTAAGAGGAGGAGAGGCAGATGGGAGGGCCCTCTGGGATTGGAGGAATAGGGGAGGGGCGGAGGGCATTTCCCCCACCCACTAAGCCTCGGGAAGCCTGTTGGGCTTCCAGGTCTGGTCCCCTGCCTTCTGGGGCTCCCTCTGGCCACGTGGCTCCTAGGGGCACAGGAGGGAGGTGAGGGGAAAGAAGAAGAGAGGCCAACAGGGAGGGGACCTCTAGGATCGGAGGATGCGGGGGAAAGCACCCTGCATTCCCCCCACCCACTAGGGCCCAGTGAGCCTGCTGGGGTCCTGGACCTGGTGCTCTGACCTCCAAGGCCAGAGGCACTCCTAGGTCCCTCCTGCTGCCTTGAGCCTAAGCCTCACAAGCCACCCAGGGTCTTTTCCCGCCCTGTGGGTCCTAAGCATAGGCCCTGCCCACCACATAAACCCCACCCCTGCCTAAGCCCCACCCCCCCACACAGCCAAGGCCTTTTCTGGCTTTTTTTTGTTTCTTTCCTCTCCTCTTTTTTACTATTGTAGTTCTGTTTTAGCTTCTGGTTGTTGTTTCATCTATATTTTTATTTTTTTATTCTTTCTAACATATCTGTTAGTTTTCTAATCTTATTTTTTACTCTGTTATTGTTCTGCTCCTTTTATTCTTCTTCTTCCTTTTTTTTTTTTTTTTTTTTTTTTTTTCCCCCCTTGTGGTTTGTGGTTTCTTGGTTCACAAGCAGAGGGTTAGGCCAGAGCTCCTGTTGTGGGAGCTCCGAGTCTGAACCACTGGACTAACAGAAAACCTCAGACCCCAGGGAATATTCATCAGAGTGAGGTCACCCCGAGGTCCTCACCTCGGCGACTCAGCTCTACCCAACAGCCTACAAACTCCAATGCTGGAAGCCTCAGGCCAAAAACCAGTAAAACAGGAACACAATCCCACCCATCAAAAAATAAAATAAAATAAGACAACGAAAAACCGTCACAGATGAGGGAGCAAGGTAAAAACCTCTAAGACCAAATAAGTGAAGAGGAAATAGGCAAGCTACCTGAAAAAGAATTCAGAGTAATGACAGTAAAGATGATCCAGAATCTCAGAAATAGAATGGAGGCACAGATTGAGAAAATACAAGAAATGTTTAACAAAGATCTAGAAGAGGGCTTCCCTGGTGGCACAGTGGTTGAGAGTCCGCCTGCCAATGCAGGGAACATGTGTTCGTGCCTTGGTCCGGGAAGATCCCACATGCCGCGGAGCGGCTGGGCCCGTGAGCCATGGCCGCTGAGCCTGTGTGTCCGGAGCCTGTGCTCCACAACAGGAAAGGCCACAACAGTGAGAGGCCCACGTAATACAAAAAAAAAAAAAAAAAGATCTAGAAGAACTAAAGAACAAACAAACATAGATGAACAACATAATAACTGAAATGAAAAATACACTAGAAGGAATCAATAACATAAAACTGAGGCAGAAGAACAAATAAGTGAGCTGGAAGACAGAATGGTGGAAATAACTGCCAAGGAACAGAAGAAAAAAGAATGAAAAGAACTGAAGACAATCACAGAGACCTTTGGGACAACATTAAATGCACCAATATTCGAATTATAAGGGTACCAGAAGAAGAAGAGAAAAAGGAAGGGTCTGAGAAGATATCTGAAGAGATCATAGCGGAAAACTTCCCTAACATGGGAAAGGAAATAGTCACCCAAATCCAGAAAGTGCAGAGAGTCCCATACAGGATAAACCCTAGGAGAAACATACCAAGACACATATTAATCAAACTAACAAAAATTAAATTCAAAGAAAAAATATTAAAAGCAGCAAGGGAAAAGCAAAAAATAACATACAAAGGAATCCCCATAAGGTTATCAGCTGATTTTTCAGCAGAAACTCTGCAGGCCAGAGGGAGTGGCAGGATATACTTAAAGTGATGAAAGAGAAAAACCTACAACCAAGATTACTCTACTGAGCAAGGATCTCATTCAGATTTGACAGAGAAATCAAAAGCTTTTCAGACAAGCAAAAGCTAAGAGAATTCAGCACCACCACACTAGCTTTACAACAACTGCTACAGGAACTTCTTTAGGTGGGAAGCACAAGAGAAGAAAAGGACCCACAAAAACAAAATGAAAACAATTAAGAAAATGGTAATAGGAACATACATATCAGTAATAACCTTGAAAGTAAATGGATTAAGTGCTCCAAATAAAAGACACAGGCTGGCTGAATGGATACAAGAACAAGACCAGTCTACAACAGACCCACTTCAGACCTGGGGACACATACAGACTGAAAGAGAAAGGATGTAAAAAGATAATCCATGCAAATGGAAATCAAAAGAAAGCTGGAGCAGCAACACTCATATCAGATAAAATAGACTTTAAAATAAAGAATGTTAAAAGAGACAAGGAAGGACACTACAAAATGATCAAGGGATCAATCCACGAAGAAGATATAACAATTATAAATATTTATGCACCCAACATAGGAGCACCTCAATACATAAGGTAAATGCTAACAACCGTAAAAGGGGAAATCGACAGTAACACAATAATAGTAGGGGACTTTACACCCCACTTAACCAACGTACAGATCATCCAAATGGAAAATAAGGAAACACAAGCTTTACATGACACAACAGACTGGATAGATTTAATTGATATTTATAGGACATTCCACCCAAAAGTGTCAGAATACACTTTCTTCTCAAGTGCACACGGAACATTCTCCAGAATACATCACATCCTGGGTCACAAATCAAGCCTCGGAAAATGTAAGAAAACTGAACTCACATCAAGCATCTTTTCTGACCACAATGCTATGAGATTGGAAATCAATTACAGGAAAAAAACTGTAAAAAACACAAATACATGGAGGCTAAACAGTACACTGCTAAACAACCAAGAAATCACTGAAGAAATCAAAGAAATAAAAAAATACATAGAAACAAATGACAATGAAAACACACAACCCAAAACCTATGGGACACAGCAAAAGCAGTTCTAAGAGGGAAGTTTATAGCAATTCAATTTCATCTAAAGAAACAAGAAAAATCTCAAATAAACAATCTAACTTACACCTAAAGAAACTAGAGAAAGAAGAACAAAGAAAACCCAAAGTCAGCAGAAGGAAAGAAATCATAAAGATCAGAGCAGAAATAAATGAAACAGAAATAAATAAAACATAGCAAAGATCAATAAAACTAAAAATTGGTTCTTTGAGAAGATAAACAAAATTGATAAACCTTTAGCCAGACTAATCAAGAAAAAAAGGGAGAGGATGCAAATCAATAAAATTAGAAATGAAAAAGGAGAAATCACAACTGACACCACAGAAATAGAAAGGACTCTAAGAGACTACTACAAACAACTATATGCCAAGAAAATGAACAACCACAAAGAAATGGACAAATTCTTGGAAAGGTACAATTTTCCAAGACTGAATCTGGAAGAATTAGAAAATATAAACAGACCTATCACAAGTAATGAAACTGTAATTAAAAATCTTCCAGCAAACAAAAGTCCAGGAGCAGATGGCTTCACAGGCAAATTCTATCAAACATTTAGAGAAGAGCTAACACTTATCCTTCTCAAACTCTTCCAAAAAATTGCAGGAGGAGGATCATTCCTAAATTCTTTCTACAAAGCCACCATCACCCTGACACTAAAACCAGACAAAGATACTACAAAAAAAGAAAATTACAGACCAATATCACTGATGAACATAGATGCAAAAAGAGGATACAGACAGATGGAGAAATATACCATGTTCTTGGATTGGAAGAATCAATATTGTGAAAATGACTCTACTACCCAAAACAATCGACAGATTCAATGCAATCCCTATCAAACTACCAATGGCATTCTTCACAGAATTAGAACAAAAAATTTTACAATTCGTATGGAAACACAAAAGACCCCGAATAGTCAAAGCAATCTTGTGAAAGAAAAACGGAGCTGAGGAATCAGGCTCCCTGACTTCAAACTATACTACAAAGCTACAGTAATCAAGACAGTATGGTATTGGCACAAAAACAGAAATACAGATCAATCATACAGGATAGAAAGCCTGGAGATAAACCCATGCACATATGGTCACCTAATTTATGACAAAGGAGGCAAGAACATACAATGGAGAAAAGACAGCCTCTTCAATAAGTGGTGCTGGGAAAAGTGGACAGCTACATGTAAAACAATGAAATTAGAACACTTCCTAACACCATAGACAAAAACAAACTCAAAATGGATTAAAGACCTAAATGTAAGACCGGACACTATAAAACTCTTAGGGGAAAACACTCTTTGACATAAACCACTGCAAGATGTTTTTTGACCCACCTCCTAGAGAAATGGCAATAAAAACAAAAATAAACGAATGGGACCTAATGAAACTTAAAAGCTTTCGCACAGCAAAGGAAACCATAAGCAAGACGAAAAGACAACCCTCAGAATGGTAGAAGATATTTGCAAATGAAGCAACTAACAAAGGATTAATCTCCAAAATATATAAACAGCTCATGGAGCTCAGTATCAAAAAAACAAACAACCCAATTAAAAAATGGGCAGAAGACCTCAACAGACATATCACCAAAGAAGACATACAGATGGCCAAGAGGCACATGAAAAGCTGCTCAACATCACTAATTATTAGAGAAATACACATCAAAACTACAATGAGGCATCACCTCACGCCAGTCAGAATGGCCATCATCAAAAAATCTACAAACAATAAATGCTGGAGAGGGTGTGGAGAAAAAGGAACCCTTTTGCACTGTTGGTGGGAATGTAAATTGACACAGCCACTACGGAGAACAGTATGGAGATTCCATAAAAATCTAAAAATAGAACTACCATACGACCCAGCAATCCCACTACTGGGCATATACCCTGAGAAAACCATAATTCAAAAGGACACATGTACCCCAATGTTCACTGCAGCACTATTTACAATAGCCAGGACATGGAAACAACCTAAATGTCCAACAATAGATGAATGGATAAAGAAGATGTGGTACATATATACAATGGAATATTACTCAGCTATGAAAATGAACGAAACTGGGTCACTTGTAGAGATGTGGACGGACCTAGAATCTCTCATACAGAGTGAAGTAAGCCAGAAAGAGAAAAAAAATATCGTATATTAACACATATATGTGGAATCTGAAAAACAGCACAAATGAACCTATTTGTAGGGCAGGAAGAGAGATGTAGACGTAGAGAATGGACATGTGGACATGGGGGGGAAGGGGAGGGTGGGACGAATTGGAAGACTAGGTTTGACATAAATACACTACCAGGTGTAAAACAGAGAGCTAGTGGGAAGCTGCTGTATAGCACAGGGAGGTCAGCTCGGTGCTCTGTGACGATCTAGATAGGTGGTGGTGGGGTGTGGGAGGGATTCCCAAGAGGGAGGGGATATAGAGATACATATAGCTGATTCACTTCATTGTACAGCAGAAACTAACACAACATTATAAAGCAATTTTACTCCAATAAAAAATAAATAAAATAAAACTAGACAGTGAGTTTCTCAACTCCAGTTAAAAGTTATAATAAAATTAGATTGTCTTTTAAATATTTTCTTGGATTAAAAAAAATCATGTGTTCTAAATAATACAAAAGAGTCTCATGACTTCTGAACTTGAACAATTATTTTCAAAATAAATTTCACTGATTTTTAAAAATTTACCCTGGGTTTTTTTTTTTTTCTTTTTTTTTTTTTCAGTACACGGGCCTCTCACTGCTGTGGCCTCTCCCGTTGCGGAGCACAGGCTCCGGACACGCAGGCTCAGTGGCCATGACTCATGCACCCAGCCGCTCTGTGGCATGTGGGATCCTCCCGGACCGGGGCACGAACCCGTGTCCCCTGCATCAGCAGGCGGACTCTCAACCACTGTGCCACCAGGGAAGCCCTACCCTGGGTTTTAAAAATTAATTTCTTTTAAGTTTAAAGAGCCTAATCATGATATAGGTGATTTTTAATTACTTTGGATACATTTCAAGCACCACAGCAAACATTTCCTTCAGTTTAGACCTGCCAATTTCCAGATGAATACACTGATCAGAAAATGGTCCATTTCTGCACGTCAGTCAAAATTTTACCACGGCTTATGCACAAAATTAAAAACTCTTAGCAGTTTTGACACTGCTGAGAGGAAACATACTCTATTTGAAAGAATACTCAAGAATGACTTTTGCCTTATGTTTGAAGAAACTTTCCACAATGTATAGATTACTAAATTTTCTTTCAGTCCTTTAAATCCAGTCTTCTAGTTTCTAATGTTGATGCTCAAAGTTCAGTCATACTTCTCACTGTTGCTCCTTTGAAGGCAGTAGTCGTTTTTGTGTGGCTACTTTTGTGATTTTTATGATTTTCTTTATTGTTAGATTTCTGAAGTTTGACTAGGATGAGCATGATGTATTTTTAATTATTTACTGTGTCTTTGTGGCTTTATGCCTTTTATTATTTTTGAAATTCTCAGACTGTATCTCTTTGAATACTGCTTCTGCATCATCCACTTTCATTTCTACTACCAGAATGAAAATTATACATCTGGTAGAACAGCGGTCCCCAACCTTTTTGGCACCAGGGACCAGCTGGTCTTGTGGAAGGCAATTTTTCCACGGAGGGTGAGGGGTGGGGGGAATGGTTGAGGCGGTAATGCGAGCGATGGGGAGCGGCAGGCGAAGCTTCACTCACTTGCCCGCCGCTCACCTCCTGCTGTGTGGCCTGGTTCCTAAAAGGGAGTGGGCCGGTACTGGTCCACAGCCCAGAGGTTGGGGACGCCTGTGGTAGCACTTTCCAGCACAGCCCTTATCTCTTTTAAGTTCTCTTTTGTATTTTTCTACCCTTTTGTCTCTCTATGCTTATTGTGGATATTTTCCACTAAACTGCACAGTATCTCTTCATCTGTTTCTATCTAATAAAATCTAATTAAATTCTGGATTATTAAAGTAAAACATACACCAAAGTATACAACTCTTAAGCATACAGCGTGTAGAATGATGTTGAACACCTTACTATATGCTTACTGGCCAAGCTCTGCTTCACTTGTTTACTCTCAGCCATACTTTTGCCATCTGCAGAAACTTCCAGGAGAAATGCAGCTACAAATGCCAGGTTCACCATTCTGGTTTCCTTCCTCTCCCATATCTTATTATTTTACTTTCTCTAGACAGTCTTCTCTGAGAGGGAGCTTTTATCTGAATCACCTAGCCTTCAGTTGCTAGAAAGGTCCTATATTTAAATCTTTTATCAGTGAATCAGACAAAGATATATGAAACATTTATTTCATCTTCAGAAAACATAAAAGTGTGAGTGATAGCTAACAATAATTGCAGAATTAAGATCAAAAAAGATAGTTTGAGACTAGAGCAATACGAAGACATTAGCAGCAATTTTAAATCTTTTTTTTTCTTCTAAGAATTAGTAATCCCTTAGAGAATGTGATAAAAGTTATGGACACAGAAAAATACACATGGGTACATTTGCCAAACATACATATATAATTTAATGGGCTCAAAACTTCTGGAGCTCATCCATGGGTTATATAATATTCTATAGAAGCCTTGCTCAGTTAAAGATAAAATGTAACAACTATCAAAGTAAATTCCTAATATATTCAACTACATAAGTACAGAATGGGCATTTAGTTAGTCTGAGTTTTAATCAATAGTGTGATAGGCTGCCACTGAAAAGTAATTCTATATTAGGCAACATTAAGAAACATATTCTAGAACAATGTGGTTAATAGTCTCAGTATTAGGAGTACTAAACAGTACCCTAGGGACTTCCCTGGTGGTGCAGTGGATAAGACTCCGTGCTCCCAATGCAGGGGGCCTGGGTTCAGTCCTTGGTCAGGGAACTAGATCCCACATGCATGCCACAACTAAGAGTTCACATGCCACAACTAAGAAGCCCACATGCCACAATTAAGAAGACAACATGCTGCAACTAAGGAGCCGGTGCTCTGCAACTAAGGAGCCTGCCTGCCACGACTAAGACCCGGTGCAACCAAATAAATAAATAAATATTTTTTAAAAAATTAAATAAACAGTACCCTAGAGTATTACACATAATTGTGGGGGCAATATTTTGTTAAGGAATACTAAAAATCTACATTACATCTACAGAAGAGAACCAGGATGGTAAAGAAGCTTGAAATCATGTTATCTGAGGAACAAATGAAGGAATAAGGGACATTTAACTTACAGAAGGAAATGGTTAGTGGATTCATAAATATGAAGAGATGTCCTAAAGAAAAACTCAATTTATTTCTTTTTCAATCAGATAGCAGAACTAAGATAAATGCCTGGATATTACAGGGAAATTAATTTTGAAACAATAGGGAAAAAAGGCTTATTCAAAGATAGGGCTGAATGAAAAAGTTCCTATGGCAGTCACTAGACGTGCTAAACCACAGCTGACCAGCCACCTTCCAGAAATACTGTAGGAAATTTATGTAGGGGCATAAAATTAAATTAGGTATCACCTAAGATTTTTCTTATAAGTAGAATTCATGAGTCTATTTTTTATAAGAGGTCATTTTAAAAATTATCTTTAGAGAAGAGGGAATTGATACTGATTTTTACCTTAAATATTAACACTGTATTTCTAAGAATATTACCTCTTTTCTCAGATGAACATATATATAGGATTTAAAGCAGTATTTCTAGTCAAAATATTAACTAAGTACAATGACATAAAGAAAGAAATCTCACTCTCAGATGCTAAGCATTACATAAAAGTTTAAAGATAAGTGAAGTAAGTCAGACAGAGAAGGACAAATATCATATATCACTTATATGCAGAATCTAAAAAAAAATGATACAAATGAACTTATTTACAAAACAGAAACAGACTCAGAGACTCAGAGAATTAGCTTATGATTACCAGGGGGGAATGGCAGAGGGGAGGTGTAGATTGGGACTTTGGAATTGACATGTACACACTGCTATATTTAAAATAGATAACCAAGGACCTAATGCAAAAAAAAAAAATTTTTTAAGTGGCCAAAAAGACTAAATAAATGAAATTTTTGGAAGCCAAGATACCTGTTTTCTCTTACTTGTTGCCTCATCTTTTCATCCTTTAGACTTTCATGTTTAAGTTTTGCCAATTCCATAGCTAATTTTTCTTCTTGTTCAAGCTGGAGCTCCCTCAATCTTTTGTTTTCTTCTGCCTAAATAAAAAAATAAATAACTTTAGTCATTTGTCCCCCAGAACCAGATTTTTTTTCATTAAGGTTGAATTTGTTTTATAGCAAAAAACTACAAGTACCTTCTGAGCAGTCAACTGTTTATGTTTTAAAATACAAAATATAATTTCAATAAATAATTTTTCTGAACATTTTATCTGGAAAATGTTCTGAACATTTTATCACGGAAAATTTCTGAACATTTTATCTGAATGTTTTTTTTTCTGAACATTTTTTCATGGAAATTTTCAAACATCACCAAAAGTAAGAAGAATACTGAAACACTCCCTCAGGTAGCCATCACTCATCTTCAAAAATTATCAGTATTTTGCCAATCTTTTTTCTCTACTCTTCCACTCCACTCCCACTTTTTCCTATATATATATTTTTTTACTAGAGTATTTAAAAACAAATCCTAGATATATCATTACCATGTAAATAATTCAATATTGATCTCTACCTGACAAGAATTTCTTCTTATGTAACCATACAAGTAATAAACTGAAATAAATTAACAATAATTCCTTAGTAAGGTCTAATAACTTTTCCATATTTAGATTTCCCCAGCTGTCTCGAAGATCTTTTCTTTTTTGGTTTGTTCAAATCAAAATCCAAACAAGGTCCATATATTGTATCTGGTTATGATTTCTATTAAGTCTCTTTTATTTTTTAACAGTCTCCTCACAGACTACCCCCCGCCAGCACACTGATTTGTTGTGGAAATTAGGACATATGTCCCACAGAATGTCTCACATTCTGAATTCGACTGATTGCTTCACCAGGATATCTTGTTTCTCTTTTGTATTTCCTATAAAATGGTAGAAAGATCTAGAGACTTGATTAAATTCTGTATTTAGGAAAGAATATGCACATGAAAAGATGTTCAATATCATTAGACATCAGGAAATTCAAGTTAAAACTACAATTATATATCACTACATACCTACTGGAATGGCTAAAACAAAAAGTAGCAGCAAAAACAAATGCTGGTGAGAAACAGCATTATTCACTGGGTGGGAATGTAAAATGGTATAGCTACTCTGGAAAATAGATTTTACAATACAACTCAACAGTTGTACTCTTAAGCATTTCTCCCAGAGAAATGAAAATTTATGTTTATTAAAAAAACCTGTACCCAAATGTTTACAGCAGATTTATTCAAAATACCCAACTGAAGACATCCTTCAACAGGTGAATGGTCAAATAAACTGTGGTATATCCATACTGTGGAACACCACTCAGCAACAAAAAAGAATGAGTATTCATACAAACTACAATCTGGATGAATCTCCAGGAATTATGCTGAGTGAAAAAATCCAATCCCAAAAGGTTACATACTGTTTGATCCTATTTATATAATGTTCTTGGAACATGTTCTATTTTAAAGCTGAAACATAATTCACACAGCATAAAATTCACATTTCACAATTCACGACTCAGCAGTTTTTTAGTACATTCACAATGTTGTGCAACCAACACCACTACCTAGTTCCAGAACTTTTTTTTTTTAATAGACTACTATTTGGAGCAGTATTGGGTTCACAGCAAAACTGACAAGAACAGAGTTCCCAATAAACACTCTGCCCACACACATGCACAGCCCCCTATCAACATCCCACACCAGAAGGGACATTTGTTACAATCAGTAAACCTACACTGACACATCATTAACACCCAAAGTCCATAGTTTACCTTACTGTTCATTCTTGGTGTTATATATTCTATGGGTTTAAACAACTGTATGATGACATATATACCTACCATTACAATATCATACAGAGCAGTTTCACTGCCCTAAAAATCCTCTTTGTTCTGCTTATTCATCCCACCCTCTCCAAAACCCCTGGAAACCACTGAACTTTTCACTAACCCCATTGTTTTGCCTTTTCCAGAATGTCATATAGCTGAAATCATACATTATGTAGCTTTTCAGATTGGCTTCTTTCACTTTCATGTCTTTTCATGGCTTGATAGCTCATTTATTTTAGCACTGAATAATAATATTCTATTTTGTGGATTATTTATCCATTCACCTATTGAAGGACATCTTAGTTGCTTACAAGTTTCGGCAATTATGAATAAAGCTGCCATAAACATCCATGTGCAGTTTTGTGTGTGGATGTAAGTTTTTAACATTACAGAACATTTTTATCACCCGAAAAAGAAACCCCATACCTGTTAGCAGTCACTCACCATTCCACTTACCCCTCAACCACTAATCTACTTCCTATCTGTGTGAATCTGCCTATTCTAGATATTTCATTGAAAAGAAATCATACAATATGTGGCCTTTTTGTGTTTGGCTTCTTTCATTTAGCATAATGCTTTCAACGTTCACCTATGTCGCAGTACATATCAGTAATGCATACCTTTTTATGGCTGCATAATATACAATTGTACAGATATAACATATTTTGCTTATCCATTCACAAGCTGATGGGCATTTGGGTTGTTTCCACTTATCTGGCTATCATGATTAATGCTGCTATGAACATTTGTGTAAAAGTTTTTGTGTGGACATAGATTTTCAATTATCTTGGTCATATGCTTAGGAGTGTAACTGCTATGTAATATAGTAACTATGCTTAACTTTTTGAGGAACTACCAAACAGTTCTGTACAGCCACTACACCATTTTACATTTCCAGCAGCAATGTACAAGGGTTCCAACACTTATTTTCCTTTTTTTTTTTCCTCCAACTGCAGCAGTCCTCGTGGGTCTGAAGTGGTTATCTCACTGTGGTTTTGATTTGCATCTCCCTAATGATTAATGATGTTGAGCATTGCTTTTTGGGCTTATTGCTCACTTGTATATCTTCTTGGGAGAAATGGCTATTGAAATCCTTTGCTCATTTTACTGATGAGTTGTACATGTAATGTTCTTTAAGTGACAAAATTATAGAAATGGAAAACATATTAGTGATTTCTACAGTTAAGGATGAGGTAGGGATAGACAAGAAAGAGAAGGGTATGCACATAAAAGGACAAAACGTGGGATCCTTGTGATCATGGAACTCCTCTGGATCTTGGCTATGGTATTATATATACAAAGCTACACGTGTTATAAACTGTATAGAACTAAACACACACACACACACACACACACACACACAAAACTGAGGAAATCTGAACAAGACTGGTGAATTGCATCACTGTTGATATCTTGTTTGTGATATTGTACTATACTTTTGCAAGATGTACCATTGGGAGAAATTGGGTACAGGATATATAGGAACTTTATGTATTTTTCTTACAACTTCATATGAATCTATAATTATCTCAATAAAAATTTCAATGAACAAAAAGCAACAGCAAGTACTGCTGTGGACACAAAGCCATTGGAATTCTTATACATTACTTGAGGAAATGCAAAGTAGTGCAGTAACTCTGGAAAATGATTTGGCAGTTTCTTATAAAATGAAACTTACACATACCATATGACCCAACCATCCTACTATCAGATATCTATCCAAGAGAAATGAAAATTTATGTTCATAAAAAAGTTTGTATTCAGTTTTATTCACATTTGCCCAAAACTGTAAACAACTCAAATTTACTTCATACTGTGAATGGATAAACAAACTGTGGTACCTCCATATAATAGAATACTACTATACCATTCAGCAGTTAAAATGAATGATTCATGCAACAACACAAAATCTTAAATTTGTTTTGCTAAGTGAAAGAAGTCAGACCCAAAAGGTGACATATTACATAATTCCATTTATATGATACTATGGAAAAGATAAACCTATTGGACAAAAAAGAAATCAATTGTTTCCAGGGATTGGGGGGTGGTGTGAGTGGTTGACTATAAAGGAGAAGCATGAGGGGACTTTTGGTGTGATGGATTGCTTTGTATGACATTGTGATGGTGGAAACAGTAATCTGCATTTGCTAAAATCCATAGAATTGTACATAACAAAGAATGAATTTTATAATATGCAAATTTAAAATGAAATCAACTAGTACATCCATACTGTGTACTACTACTTAATAATAAAAAGGAATCAACTGTTGACACATCCGACAACATGGATGAATCTCAAGAGCATTATGTGGAGTGAAAAAAGCCTATTCTAAAGGTTACAGACAAAAAAAAAATGGTTCTGAAGAACTTAGGGGCAGGACAGGAATAAAGACACAGACGTAGAGAATGGACTTGAGGACACAGGGAGGGGGAAGGGTAAGCTGGGACGAAGTGAGAGAGTGGCATGGACATATATACACTACCAAATGTAAAATAGCTAGCTAGTGGGAAACAGCCGCATAGCACAGGGAGATCAGCTTGATGCTTTGTGACCACCTAAAGGGGTGGGATAGGGAGGGTGGGAGGGAGATGCAAGAGGGAGGAGATATGGGGATATATATGTATGTATAGCTGATTCACTTTGTTATAAAGCAGAAACTAACACCATTGTAAAGCAATTGTAAAGCAATTATACTCCAATAAAGATGTTTTAAAAAATAAATAAAGGTTATAGACGTATGATTCCACATATGTATGGAATCACATGCAGGACTGTTTATATAACATCTTTTTTAAAAAATAAGATTCTTGAAATAACAAAATTATAGAGATGGAGAACAAATTAGTGATTGCCAGTCATTATGGGGTTTGAAGGAAGTGTGTGACAATAATGGGGTAGGTAGCATGAATGAGGTCTTGGTGGTGATGGTTCTGTATCTTTTTTTTTTTTTTTTTGCTGTACGCGGGCCTCTCACTGTTGTGGCCTCTCCCATTGCGGAGCACAGGCTCCGGATGCGCAGGCTCAGCGGCCATGGCTCACGGGCCCAGCCGCTCCGCGGCATGTGGGATCTTCCCAGACCGGGGCACGAACCCGTGTCCCCTGCATCAGCAGGCGGACTCTCAACCACTGCGCCACCAGGGAAGCCCTAGTTCTGTATCTTGAATAAGGTGGTGGTTGCATAAATCTACACATGTAATAAAATGACACAGAAATATATACGCATAACATAGCAATGACATTTTACAGGGTTGATATTATATTACAGTTGTGTAAGATATAACCGTTGGGGGGAAACTGCCCAAGGGCACAGTGGACCTCTCTGCACTATCTTTGCACCTTCCCAAGGATATGTAATTATTTCAACATTAGAAAAAAAAAAGAAATCAATCAGATTGATTGAGGACAATCAATCAGACTGGGGAGGACAATGGAATGCAGACTATAACAAATTAAATGTATTAAAAATCAGTCAAAAAAACCAACCAAACAAAAATCAATCAAATAACCACAATGGAGGAGATAGGTAGGAGTGGACATAAGTAACTTTGGAAAAAAGTTTGACTAGATATTGCAAGGCTAAGGACACAAAGAACTGTACCTAAGTCTGTATTGTAGTTAGTAAATTTGTTGTTCACAAGGGTGCAGGTTAGCAATTCTGAAGCTATTTGTATTCTAGGGTTGAAAGAATAATATACTGTAGATAATGAGAGCCAGCTTTCTTTTTGTTGGGAGAATGCAATTACAAATAAGGAAAGGAGAAAGACTAAAATGACCCCTGTGGTGGCAGATTGGAGTCAGCAGTACCAACTCAGGCTCATGGGTTTTTTTAATTAATAAATACATGCAGATAGACAGACACACAAATGTAAACACAGATGTGTGTGTATGGTTATTTTCTAGTTTGTTTTCTAGTTCTTTCCACCTAGAGGGAGTAGAGCAGTAAAACCCCAGTAACAATGAACACGTCCATCATTCAGACCTTGGTTTCTAAATACCATTTTCCAATAAAAGGAACCAAGTCTTCTTAGAGAACTGGTTGATTCCAAGGCAAGGGAAGAATAAGCTGAGCCTGGAACATCTTGTGGTACCAGAAAGCAAGTAACTGCATGTGTAGAGAGGGTCACGTGGCAGGGAATGTCAGCAACCTCTGGGAGATGAAAACTTCAGGCTTACAACTACAAGAACATGAACTCTGCTGACAACTTAAACGGGCCGAGAAGAGGCCCTAAGATCCAGATGAGAATGCATCCCAGGCAACACCTTGATTTCAGCCTTGTGAGACCAAGCAGACAATCCAGCTACACCATGCCTGGACTTCTGACCTACAGAAATTGTGAGGTAATAAATGGATATTGTTTTAAGCCACTAAGTTTGTGGAAGTTTGTTACACAGCAACAGAAAACTAATATAACAAATGAACTATAGTCTTCAAAATTGTCAAGGTCATGAAAGAGAAAAAAAGGGAGGAACTCACAGAATGGAGGAGACTTAGAGGAGACTAAGGACACCTGACAACTAAATGCAATTTGTGATACTGGAACAACAACAACAACAACAAAAAGGTGTTAGTGGAAAAACTGATGAAATCTGAATAAATCTCACAGTTTAGTTAACAGTATTGTGGCAAGGCTAATTTCTTCATTTTGATAATTATTCTATGATTAAGTTAGCGGTGACATAAAGGGAAGTCAGGTCAAGGGTATTATTTTTGCAACTATTCTGTAAAACTAAACTTATCTCAAAAAGTTAAAAATATGCATATGTCCAAGTTCTATCTGCTGAAAAGACCTGGAACCAATATAATAAGCATATCTAACACCCAAGAGTAATAAGCATATCTAAACCCAAAATTGTCTCCACTAAATGATAATAGAACTCCTTGGTACAATGGCCAATACCAGGTATGAAGCAAGAAATTTACAGGATGAACCTTGTATTAGGGTTTTCGAGAGAAACAGAAACAATATAATAAGGAATCAGCTCAAGCAATTATGGAAGCAGGCAAGTCCCAAGATCTGCAGGGTGAGTTGGAAAGCTGGAGACAGAAGCCAGCCAAAAGTTTAGTTCCAGTCTAAGGTCAAAGGCCTGAGAGCCACTGGTGTAGTTCCTGTCTGAAGGTTGGCAGGCTTGAGACTCAGTAAGAACTGTTTCAGTTCAAAATCTGCTTTACTCGGGCTTCCCTGGTGGCGCAGTGGTTGAGAGTCCGCCTGCCGATGCAGGGGACACAGGTTTGTGCCCCAGTCCGGGAGGGTCCCGCATGCTGCGGAGCGGCTGGGCCCGTGAGCCATGGTCGCTGAGCCTGCGCGTCCGGAGCCTGTGCTCCGCAACGGGAGAGGCCACAACAGTGAGAGACCCGCATACAGCCAAAAAAAAAAAAAAAAAAAAATCTGCTTTACTCAGTCTATTAATTTAAATGCTAATCTCATCCAAAAACACCCAAAATAATGGCTGACCAAATATCTGGGCACCCCCCAGCCCAGTCAAGCTGGCACGTAAAATTAACCATCCCTAGCCTGTAACACCGTATTCTGACAAAAACCAAGAAAGCTACCACAAATAAAGGGAGCCTTGTCAAAAGGACACAGAAGCAATAAAAGGGCATCCACTGGCCAAATGTAGGACAATCTGAGCATGAAAAAGAATAATAAATACAATTAATTCAAGTATATAAAGGCCCATGACTCCAAAAAAAAAAATTTTTAAGGGAAAAAGTCCAAAGCTCAAGAAAATAAAATTTTAAAAAGCAACATAGGCATACACCAATGGAAGTGACTAGGGCACCAATTCTTACTCTGAAAATTATTTATCTCCCTTTCCAGTAAAAACTATATCTCAGGGTACCAAATTACGCTAGTTGATGAGAGAAAGTTCTTTACAGAGGAATTGCAGCTAATTAAATGTGAAAGTAACAACAAAATTAGAAAATCAGTGTTTTGCAACCCCTAATAATGAAAAAGATTCATTGGTGAAACCAAAGATTAAAGTTTGATGGGGATCTTTACAATGGAGGAACCAGGCTGTCTCATTAAACCCACTAATCAACATTAGCATCAACATCAGCACCAGTATGTGCCTGCTGGTGGGATAAGATATCAAGGATAGCACCGCCATGGAGTCACAGCCAAAAGAGTTGTACCTAAACCTAATCCTGCCCTTAGGCTTACTTTCATTTAGAGGAAATATAAGAGATAGGGGAACAAAGTAAAGGAACCACTGAGGAAGCAAATAGATAAATTCAGAAAGTGGGATATCCTATTAAACAACTGGCCTAGCTTCTTTAACAAGTAAAAAACATGAAGTTAACAAAAAAAGCACAGGGAAGGGTTGTTTTAGATTAAAAGGGACCTGACATAACCAAATACAATGGATAAACCGTGTTTGGATCTGATTAAAACAAACCAACTCTAAAAGCAGTCTTCTGATACAATCATAGAAATTTGATTATGGAATGGTATTAAATGATACCTTGAATTTATTGATAATTCTATCAGGTAAGATAATGGCACTATGCTGCTGCTATATAAAAATAAATCCATATTTTGTAAGATGTATACTGAAGTATACAAGAGACAGTTGATATGATATCTGGGATTTTCTTTAAAATTAAAGAAAAATAAGAATAAAAAGAATAGGCAAAAAAATCTAATCCCCAAGGATCTTCTTGCTCAGGGTTAGAAAGTCATGTCTAAGCTTCTGGAATTTGAAACTCAAAAGGATGAATACCACTTTTAAAACTTGGTTTTGCCATTCCCCACAATATATTACAAAATGTTGAACATATAGCAGACACTCAAAAAATACTGAAATATCAGAACATCTTTTTCACATTTATGAGAACTCATTTCTTTTCTTGGTGGTTTCCCTTTTTCTACCTCCCTCATCCCTTAAAATATGCACTGAAAAACTGTCTCCACACTTTAGTAGTTACATACCTACATATTATACCTGAATTTTTCAAGGCAGTATTTCAAAAATCAAAAATACAAGTAAATTCATAGCTAATAAATAAGTGTTCATTTTCTACCACTTAATGTACATGTTTAATCTCAATAAATTCAAAAAAGGTATGCTTAAATTTTTGTCTTTAGAATTTTAGGGAAAGCAACAGAATTATACTTATGTGAACAAAACTGTGGAAGTTAGTAATTATGAATTTCATATTTATGAAAAAAAAAAACACGAGTGCTTACTCTTCCAGGCACTATTCTAAGGGCTTTGCCTGTATTAACTGATTAATTACTAAAACAATCCTATGAAGTAGGTACTATTATTCTTCTCACTTTCTAGATGGGACAGAGAAAGTAAAAGCAAACTACCCAAGGTTCCACAGCTAACATATAGTAGTACTAGGACTCAAAGATACACAGTCCAGCTCCAAAACCCCAGCTCTTTCCCACTATACTGGGCTGACTCACTGGGAGGCATCCTTTGCCTGATACTTAGTCTCTCTACTCAATTCCAGTTGGCTTTCATTGTTTCCAAAGAGAAAATGAAGGAAAAAAATGATGTAAAAATGAATAGTAAAACTTACCTTTTGAATGGCCTCTTCCATATCCAACTCAAATTGTTCATTCTGTAATAATCGGAGGAACCTTTTGCGCTCAGCCCGGTCATCATTCTCATTCTGCACCATTTGGTCCCTGATTTGATTCTGCAGCCTTTGTAGTGCCTCGACATGCACTTGTTTGCAATAGTTTACATCTACTAATTTCTGATGCCTTTCACTAGAGCTCAGAGTTCTCCTTCTGGAAGCCTAAAATGGGGGGGGGGGGGGGGGGAAAGCATACTTTAGTGCTCCAGGATCTAATTTTTTTTAATATATTGATGTAGCCCCAGAAACAAATGAAATGAAGATAGTTAACAGTAAAAAACGAAAGGCTTTTGGCTTCCTTCCTAAATTCAAAGAAATATATCATAATAAAAAAGCAAATGTGGTAGGTAACTACATGATATATCAATGAAGCAGGTACTATTAGTGTTCCCCATCTTATATATGAGGCATGAAAATTAAAGCAACTTGACCCAAGTTTCCTCAGCTAATAAACAGCCATACTAGAATTCAAAGACGTGCAGCTGAGCTCTATAGACCCAGCTCTTTACCACTACGGAGGGAATTCCTACTCATTCCACCCTCTACCCCTTCCCATTTGGCTGTAAAGTGAGGTTCAAAAGCTGGTCATGTCAACCTGGAAGAAATGGACAAATGCTTAGAAAAGCACAACCTTCCCAGACTGAACCAGGAAGAAATAGAAAATATGAACAGACCAGTCACAAGCACTGAAATTGAAACTGTGATTAAAAATCTTCCAACAAACAAAAGCCCAGGACCAGATGGCATCACAGGTGAATTCTATTAAACATTTAGAGAAGAGCCAACACCTATCCTTCTCAAACTCTTCCAAAATATAGCAGAGGGAGGAACACTCCCAAACTCATTCTAGGAGGCCACCATCACACTGATACCAAAACCAGACAAAGATGTCACAAAGAAAGAAAACTACAGGCCAATATCACTGATGAACAGAGATGCAAAAAACCTCCACAAAATACTAGCAAACAGAATCCAACAGCACATTAAAAGGATCATACACCATGATCAAGTGGGGTTTATTCCAGGAGTGCAAGGATTCTTCAATATACGCAAATCAATCAATGTGATAAACCATTTTAACAAATTGAAGGATAAAAACCATATGGTAATCTCAATAGATGCAGAAAAATCTTTCGACAAAATTCAACACCCATTTATGATAAAAACCCTGCAGAAAGTAGGCATAGAGGGAACTTACCTCAACATAATAAAGGCCATATATGACAAACCCACAGCCAACATCATTCCCAATGGTGAAAAACTGAAAACATTTCCACTAAGATCAGGAACAAGACAAGGTTGCCCACTCTCACTGCTATTATTCAACATAATTTTGGAAGTTTTAGCCACACCAATCAGAGAAGAAAAAGAAATAAAAGGAATACAAATCAGAAAAGAAGCAAAACTGTCACTGTTTGCAGATGACATGATACTATACACAGAGAATCCTAAAGATGCTACCAGAAAACTACTAGAGCTAATCAATGAATTTGGTAAAGGAGCAGGATACAAAATTAATGCACAGAAATCTCTTGCATTCCTATACACTAATGATGAAAAATCTGAAAGAGAAATTAAGGAAACACTCCCATTTACCACTGCAACAAAACAAATAAAATACCTAGGAATAAACCTACCTAAGAAGACAAAAGACCTGTATGCAGCAAACTGTAAGACACTGATGAAAGAAACTAAAGATAATACAAACAGATGGAGAGATATACCATGTTCTTGGATTGGAAGAATCAATAATGTGAAAATGACTATATTATCCAAAGCAATACACAGATTCAATGCAATCCCTATCAAATTACCAATGGCATTTTTTACAGAATTAGAACAAAAAATCTTAAAATTTGTTTGGAGACACAAAAGACCCCCGAATAGCCAAAGCAATCTTGAGAAAGAAAAACAGAGCTGGAGGAATCAGACTCCCTGACTTCAGACTATACCACGAAGCTACAGTAATTGAGACAATATGATACTGGCAGAAAAACAAAAATATAGATCAATGGAACAGGACAGAAAGCCCAGAGATAAACCCACGCACCTTTGGTCAACTAATCTATGACAAAGGAGGCAAGGATATACAACGGAGAAAAGACAGTCTTCAATAAGTGGTGCTGCAAAAACTAGACAGCTACATGTAGAAGGATGAAATTAGAACACTCCCTAACACCATACACAAAAATAAACTCAAAATGGATTAAAGACCTAAACGTAAGACTGGACACTATAAAACTCTTAGAGGAAAACATAGGAAGAACACTCTTTGACATAAATCACAGCAAGATCTTTTTTGACTCACCTCCTAGAGTAATGGAAATAAAAACAAAAATAAACAAATGAAACCTAATGAAACTTAAAAGCTTTTGCAAAGGAAAGGAAACTACAAACAAAACGAAAAGACAACCCTCAGAATGGGAGAAAATGTTTGCAAACGAATCAACAGACAAAGGATTAATCTCCAAAATATATAAACAGCTCATGCAGCTCAATATGAAAAAAACAAACAACCCAAACCAAAAACGGGCAGAAGACCTAAATAGACATTTCTCCAAAGAAGATATACAGATTGCCAACAAACACATGAAAGGATGCTCAACATCACTAATCATTAGAGAAATGGGAGATCAAAACCACAATGAGGTATCACCTCACACCAGTCAGAATGGCCATCATCAAAAAATCTACAAACAATAGATCCTGGAGAGGGTGTGGAGAAAAGGGAACCCTCTTGCACTGTTGGTGGGAATGTAAATTGATACAGCCACTATGGAGACCAGTATGGAGGTTCCTTAAAAAAACTAAAAATAGAACTACCATAGGACCCAGCAATCCCACTACTGGGCATATACCCTGAGAAAACCATAATTCAAAAAGAGTTCATGTACCACAATGTTCATAGCAGCACTATTTACAATAGCCAGGACATGGAAGCAACCTAAGTGTCCATCGACAGATGAATCGATAAAGAAGATGTGGCACATATATACAATTGAATATTACTCTGCCATTAAAAGAAATGAAATTAAGTTATTTGTAGTGAGGAGGTTGAACCTAGAGTCTGTCATACGGAGTGAAGTAAGTCAGAAAGAGAAAGACAAATACCATATGCTAACACATATATATGGAATCTTAAAAAAAAAATGGTTCTGAAGAACCTAGGGGCAGGACAGGAATGAAGATGCAGACGTAGAGAATGGACTTGAGGACACGGGGAGGGGGAAGGGTAAGCTGGGACGAAATGAGAGAGTGGCATGGACTTATATACGCTACCAAAAGTAAAACAGATAGCTAGTGGGAAGCAGCTGCATAGCACAGGGAGATCAGCTCAGTGCTTTGTGACCACCTGGAGGGGTGGGATGGGGAGGGTGGGAGGGAGATGCAAGAGGGAGGGGATATGGGGATATATGTATACACAGCTGATTCACTTTGTTCTACAGCAGAAACTAACACAACACTGTAAAGCAATTATACTCCAATAAAGATGTTTTTAAAAAGGTCACGTTTTTCTAATATACATTTAATAGGTCAACCCGCTGCTATTTATTCATTCGCTCTCTCCTGGACCTTCATTTCCACTCATTTGTTCAGCGGTTCTTAAACATTTCCCAAATTTCCACTTGTGTGGGAAGTAAGATTTTTACCGGGCAGATTAAATATACTGTGGAGAAATGCGAAAAAAGGCTGGAAGCCACCAGGAGCGTCCCTTAAATAACAGCACCTGAGGTCTCTGAAAAAAATACGAGTTTCCCACTTTATTCTCAGATTGGACACTTCAAATCCTTTTTTAGAAGCAGGCTGGCTCTGAACTAGAATTAAATCAATAGACAACCAAGTAGTCCCTTAAATAATAGCACCTGAGGTCTCTGAAAGCAAATACGAGTTTCCCACTTTATTCTCAGATTGGGCACGTCAAATCCATTTTTAGAAGCAGGCTGGCTCTGAACTAGAATTAAATCAATAGACAACCAACTAGTTTTGAGACCCCCCGACAGGCTCACCATCTCGGCCGACGAAACTCCCCCTCGCTCGCTCTGGCGGCCACCAACTCAGGCGGTTTACCAAGACGCCAGCAGAGCTCTCCGGTTTTGATACGGTTTCCCGGCAACTGCCGGCGCAGCGCGCCAGCCACCCGCGAAGGCCGCCGTCTCCCATTGGGCGCAGCCCTATCCAATGAGCGCTGAGCTTCTTGGGAGGCTTGGCAGGGCGGCTACTTCCGTAAGTTTTTGTTTTTGTTTTTGTTTTTGTTTTTCCATAAATTTTAAGGAGATGGGGTTGGGGAGTATAAATGTGTCCTGAGGCAAGCCCTTTGCTGTCTGTTAGGAGCCAAGATTTCCCTCAAGCCACTATCTGTCGGTTTGGTGGAGTTGGGGGCCAAGTTGAGGTGTGGAAACTGTTTACAGAGAAATACGGCAAACTCCTAAGACATGAGGCCAAAGTCACTTTCCGTGCGCAGTACTTACTGCACCGTCAATGCATGTTCTGCAGGGTTGATGACGGCATTCGTTTCAGCAGTGGGAGGCACGGTCACTGTCTCTCTAGCTGAGTAACTGTGCACTGTGGGGGACCCAAAGAAGCTATTGGTAAATTGAGGGAATAAAATATATGGGCCACATGGATCTTATTCTATGTAATACAAGGTCCAGGTACCAATGAGAGAGCAGACAGATGATGGCAGGATTTGGGTTAGGTTTATTTTATTGGCAAGTTACACACTGAAGTCCATTTTAAATGGAAGAACTTAAGAACAGGAATGGGTCAGAGAAATTAGTCAAATATATAGATTTTAGAGATGACATATTTAGAGAACTCTTGTCCAAACAAAAAAAAAATTGTTAAGGTAGTTAGCATGTGAACTTGGCTTAGTTGGGGCTAATTTGAAGTCCATCTTGTGTAGCAATATGTCTGCTTAAAGATTAATTAAAAATAGGACTTATGGTTTCAGCTTCAAAATATAAAAAACTTGGAAGTTATCACTTCCCTCCTTACTACCAGATAAAGCTGGATAAACTCGAAACTAATGACTTTTCTTGCATTCATCATAAAACTGAGGTCACAGGGCAACCCATCACCCTGAAATGTGGGGAGAGGTAAATCCAGAGAGTCACAGTCAAAACCTCCTTACATGGAGCAGAAGCCCCTGAAGCCATGAATTAGGAATAATTAAATGGTAATTTTGATGGATGCTGGAGACTGAGTATGGACTAGAATCAGTGAAACTAGTGGGGGCTGCCATGTTAGGGAGACCTCCACACTTCTCTGGGTTTTGTCTCCAGGAATCTCACCAGGTTCTCACAATGAAGAACCGAAAAAGATCGCCCATGGTCGTGGCAGGAGGCTGAGAAGAAGAATCATTGTGAAATATGTCCAGAGCCTTCTCCACAATAAAGGCCTACTTTACAGAGGAAAAGATTTTACCAGAGCCTTATTCAAGCTGGGGCAAGGACATTTCTCTGCCTCCAGCCTTTCTGTCTCACCTAAGTGGACAAAGGAGATCTAAGAAATATTCGTGAAGGTCCCAGCCCAGGGACACAGCTCTACCAAAAGACTTAACCATAAAATGCTTCCCCTTTCCCACACTTTATCACCACACCAACAATGCTCCAGTGTAATAACAGTTGATTACAGCTGGAAGTCCTTCAAAACACACTCTAACAAGGAATTCTTAGGGAATCCAAAGACAATAGGAGACAAAAACAAAAACAGAGGAATCTGAAGCCTCTGGAACCTACAGCTACAGCAAACATTAAACACAGCTTAACTCCTAGCCATATAATAAAAAACCTCACACTAAAGCCCTGTTTACCTCAGTTCCCATTACCCAATATACCGTGTCCACCTTTCAACAACAAATTACAAGGCTAAAGGCAGATTAAGAGGCAAGGGAAAGCACAGTCTGAAAAGCAAAGTAAGCATCAGAACTAGACTCAGCTCTCACACACATGTGGAATTAAACAGGAATTTAAAATAACTATGATTAATATACTAAGGCATCTGACAGACAATGTGGACCACATACAAGAACAAAAGAGTAATTTAAGCAGAGACATGGAAATGGAAGAATCCAAAGGAAATTCTAGAAATCAAAAACACTGTAACAAATGAGAAATGCCTTTAATAGGATATCAGAAGACTGGACACCACTGAAGAGAGAATCAGTGAGCTTGAAGATATGTCAATAAAAACCTCCAAACTGAAATGCAAAGAGAATAATAGCAAATAGATAACCCTAATGGGCTTTTAGACCTCACCTTAGACTCAAATTGCTTTCTAACATCAGAAGGGACTTGTGCAAGTGTATGCGTGTGTGTGTATAGGGCGAATATTGTCAATGTTTCTGTCTTTTGGGAGTCTTATAAACCCAGTTACTACAAAAGTAAAGTAAAGTAAAGTAAAGTAAAATTGACAACAGGGTGTGTACAGTACAAAGTTACCAGGATGTAACTATTATTTGCATTTAATCCCCTGTTAGTCAAGCAACTTCCAAAAGAACTCTCCGCAAATCATGGCTTATGTATAGCTTCTCTTAAAGTAGCCTCTAATTACACCTTGTTGACTGGGCTGTCAGCAGAAATTTTGTTGTTGTTGTTGTTGTTTGTTTGTTTGCGGTACACGAGCCTCTCACTGTTGTGGCCTCTCCCATTGCGGAGCACAGGCTCCGGATGCGCAGGCTCAGCGGCCATGGCTCACGGGCCCAGCCTCTCCGCGGCATGTGGGATCCTCCCGGACCAGGGCACGAACCCATGTCCCCTGCATCGGCAGGCAGACTCTCAACCACTGCGCCACCAGGGAAGCCCTGTTGTTGTTGTTTTGAACACTAATGTACCCAAGCATTTAAAATAGTGCTTGGAATATAGTAAGTGATAAATAAATATTTGTTAAATGAACAAATGATTGAAATTATATTACTGTTATGCACACAAGAGAAAGCCCTACCAGAAATAACTTTGAAGAAATATTGTTCTTCATCAGTTAGAGTTTTATTAATTTTATTTATGTTTTCAAAGAGCAAACTTTTGGTTTTATTAATTTTTTTTCTATTGTTTTTTTTATTTACAAGTCCATTGTTTTCTGCTCTTACCATCATATTTTCTTCTGTGTTTGCTTTGGATTTAATTTGCTCTTCTTTTTATAGTTTCATAAGGTGAAAGCTTAAATCTTTAACACCATTCTTCTTTTCAAATATAAATGTATAATTTATATTTCCCTCTGAGCCCTGCTTTAGCTGCCTCCCACAGATTATGATATGTTCTGCATTCTCATTTGTTCAATTCAGAATATTCAGAGACTTCGTCTTTGACCCATGAATTATTTAGAGGCGTTTTGTTAACTTTCCAAACATTTCAGATTGTCCAGGTGTCTTTTTGTTATTGATTTCTAGTTTAATTCCATTATGGTCAGAGAACACACTGTATGATTTCAAATCTTTTAAATTGAGGTTTGTTTTATTGTTCAGAATACTGTCTGTTCTGGTGAATGTTTCATGTGTCCTTGAAAAGAATGTGTATTCTGATGTTTTGGGTGAGATGTTCAATAAGGTCAAGTTGATTGAGAATGCTGTTCAGGTATTCTATATTGTTACTGTATTTCTATCGATTTGCTTTATTAATTACTGAGAGGAGTGTTGAGGTCATCAAGAATAACTGTGGATTTGCTTATTTCTCTTTTCAGCTCTTTTTTTGCTGCATGTGTTTTAAAGTTCTATTGTTAGAGGTATACACCTTTAAGATTATTATGTCCTAAAAGTATTTTGACATTAACATTCTGAAATGACCCTCTTTTTCCCTGGTGATAGTGTTTGTTCTGAAGTCTTTTTGATATTAATGTAGGCAGTCCATATTTTATTTAACTAGTGTTTACATAATATATCTTTCTCCTTGCTTTTACTTTTAATGTGTCTTTATATTTAAAATGGCTTTCCTGTAGATAGTGTATAGTTGGGTGTTGCTTTTTTATTCAATCTGACAATCACCATCCTTTAATTGGTGTGTTTATGCCATTTATATCTACATATCATTATGGATATTATGCATGGATTGATATCTACAATTTTGCAAATTTTAAAATATTTGTTGCATCTGTTATTGATTCATTTTCTCTTCTTTTTCTTGCTTCTTTTTGATTAATTTTTGTAGTTCCATTTTATTTTCATTATCAGCTTATTATTTATACCTCTTTATTTTTTAGTGATTGCCCTAAGATTTACTATATATATGTATATGTGTGTGTGTGTGTATACAATTTACAACAGTTTAATTTCAATTCCTCCATCCCATCTTTTGTGCTATTGTTATCACACATTTTATTTACATATATAAATCCACAATACATAGGTTTCCACATATATTAGGTGATTTGATAGTGTCATGAAGTTCTCAAATGCTCTGCTTTTTCCTCCTCCAATCTTTCTATCTTTGTGTTTCACTTTAGGTAGTTTTTATTGCCATATCTTCAAATTTTCTGACTCTTTCCTCAGCTATGTCAAGTCTTCTGATGAGCCTGTCAAAGGCATTCTTCATGTTCATTACTATTTTGTTTTTATCTAATATTTCCATTATCTCTTTCTTATACTTTCTACCTTCTCAGCTAAAAATACCCATCTTTTCACATATATTGTCTGTCTTTTCCATTAGAGACTTGAGTATATTAATTATAGTATTTAAATTTTTCTGATAGTTTCACCATCTGGGTCATATGAGTTTTGTTCTGTTGACTGCTTCACCTTTGTACACTTTTTACAGTGTTTTCTCTTGGTTTTGTGTGTGTGTCTCATACTTTTTGACTGAATGCCAGACATCATGTGTAAGACAGCAGAGACCGAGATAAGTCATATCTATGCCTGGCAATAGCACACCTATTCTCCTACAGTGAATGTAGGAGGTTGACTCTGTATAGTCAGAAGCTGAGCTGGATTTGAACTTTGTGTTGCTTCGGTTATCTTCAGTGCACCACTGTCTTCAAATTTCTCCTGTGTTATCTTATGCTTATGTTGGGGGTTGGTCTTCCAGATTGCTTCTCTCAACATTCCTGACTCACCCTTACCTTTAGGCCTTCCCTGTATTCCTGCATGTCAGAGGTTCTCTCCATACTCGTCTCCTCCCGAGCAGATTGCTCTTCTTTGTTGCTCCTGTTTACTAGCCAGGAGGTGGGAGGAAGGGGGTTCTCTGTTATCCTGGTCCATTCTCAGCATTTTAGACAGGTCTTGGCACACTAGGTCTCTGGTGTCTCATACTAGAAAAACTTTCCTTAATGATAAGAATTCACTGTTTTCTTTTGGCCTTTAAAGAAAGCCTAAAACCATCAACCTGACCTGTAAAGGCTTATATATCTAGCCCTTCAGGTTTCTTCTTCAAACTTTGGCCAAAATGGACTTCTCTGAGCTTTTTCTTGTCAGAGGGCCTTTGTATGTGTGGGTTTCTGTCCTTAATAAATGTGATGACAAAGTCCACCAGCTGTCTTGCCAATGAGATAACACATGCTCTGGATGGCAGAGCAGAAAAAGAGAAGGAGCCTTGCTTCTTTATGACCACAGAGCTACCACACCAGCCCTGGGCTACCTAAGTCATGACCTCATGCTATCTGACAGAAAAGTAAACTAATTTGTCTAAGCCTCTGTGTCCTCTTCTCCACCCGGGATTCTATTACAGTTATCCAAATGCAATTCCTAACTGATACAACCACTATCTCTATTTAATTTCATGGGTGAAAATGATTAAGAAAAACAAAACTTTTTGCAGCATTAATTGCCTTTTTAAATCAAAATCAGTGTTTGATTTTAAAGATTATTAGTAGTTAGAGTGGAAAACCTCTAATTTCCTTTCTCACATTTTCCTCTCTCCCTTCTTTATTTTCTAGAAGCTACTACCCAGTTTCCTTCCTTTAATCCCTGTGATCTCAGTCTTGACTACAATTTTTAATTCTTGGTTTTGTTCTCCAAAATATCCATGCAACATGTTTGTCTAGTAATTCGATAACCCAGAGTCATGTCATTGCTATCTAAAAATTGGCACTTGCCATCTGCCTTTACAAGGATTAAGTCACTAGCCACTGCAGTAACTGACCTTCAATACACCCTGAAAGGAGTTCAGGGCGGAGATCAGGAATGAGGCACTCTGTGCTCTGGGAAGAACTAGCAGAACAGGCCTTCAGATAGTTAGAAACTTTCAGGAGAAGATTTTATGAGCCCAAATACTTGCATCTTCTCATATGCAGTAAGACACTAAAATCATTAACAGAGACATCTGCTCCTCATGACTAGCAGCAACCTTCATGAGCCTAGCAGTCAAGTTTACTTTTTACAAAAAAAAAGTAAACTTGACTGCATGTATCCACCTCCACTAAAATCACCTATAATACTGACCTTCCCCCCTACCTCTTCAGAGAAGTTCCTCAGAGCTATTTGGGATGCTGTCTCCCAGGCTATAGCCCTCATTTTGCCCCAAATAAAACTTAACTCATAGGTCTTACATTGTGCTTTTTCAGTTGACATCATTTACAAATTGGATAAAAATGCCTTTCATATTTTCAAATACTTCATAGATAAAAATGCTGAGTAAGACTGGGAGAACACAGAGCCCTGATACGCACTACTAGAGTATCTCTCCAGGTGGACCTAGATCAGCAAACTCTGAGTACAATCATTCAACAATTTACCAATGCACTAATTTTACTAATATACTGCCAATATTTCTATACCCCTCTATAAGAATATAATGAGGGAATTCTCCAAAAAGACTTCTCTAAAGTCTAGATACGTTATGATTTTTTCATTTCCTTATCTACCTAACACAATCTAATTAATTGCTTGGCATCCAAATGACAAATTCTTTGGTTGCAAACATAGACTCAAGTCAACATTATTTATCTGAAATGCTCACACATCAATAAATAGAAATGTCTTTGAAACATTAACAGGGTACAAATCTGATCTTTAAATGTTTAGTTACTTGATGAAGGTAAGCTCTATCATGTACAATGGACTTCTAAATCACAATAGGATATTAGTTTTTGCAAGGAAATATTTGTAACTTTGAGACTACTCATTAATCAAATACACAAAGTATGTCACTCATCGATATATAGATTATCTGTTTCATCAGGCAGTTAAATATATCAATACTATTTTCTTCTTAAAACATGCAATTAATATTTCATAACATCACACACAGCAGTAGTTTAAATGCAGTACTAATTGTCTAAATTTACCAAAATGTGGTTAGCACAGAGCCCTGAACATAGCATAGCTTAATAAATATCCATTGAAGGATTAACATTATATTTAGAATGTACTAATTTGAGTGTTAGGATGATTAGAAGGGTAATTCAGGTAGGGAATCTATTATGTGGTGGTGGGGGAAGCACTGCATTCAGTTAGTACAAATAAACTAAGGGGAAGCCATGTAGGTCATCAGAAGTTATGAGAGACGAAGGATTTGTGGAATGGTTGCCACACTTTTAAACACAATAGTGAGGGGGAGCTGAATAAAACCAATAGGATTCTGACCAAGTACAATTCAAGTTCTCAGTTATAGAGTATTCACACTGTACTCCCGGTTGCCCTAGCAAAGGGACCTCTACCTTAAGGTAATGACATTATAATAAGAACAAAGTGTACTAATGAAGAAACAGTGATTAAAAATCGAGCCATACATAATCAAGTTAAAACATGCAACAGTCACCTTGAAGGAAATTGTGGTTAAATGGTATATACCGTTGACCCTTGAACAACATGGGTTTGAACTGCAAAGGTCTACATATACAGGGATTTTTTTCAATAGATACATACAGTACTACAGGATCACTGGTTGGTTGAATCTGCAGATGCAGAACCACGGGCACTGTGGGCTGTATATGGGACTTGAGCATCTGTGGATTTTGGTATCCAGGGCAGGTCCTGGAACCAGTTCCCCGCAGATACCCAAGGACCACTGTATGTGGCAAACACTGAGACCGTGAGAAAAAGAATACACAGCACGAATAAAAAGCTTCCGTTGAGCCTTGAAAGAGTTTTTGAGAGCTGCAAACCTTTTGCTCCCCTCTCTCCTTGAGTCACTGGTCACATGATTGCATATCAGCGTTACCTCTACTACTCTAATCATTGGCAACACTGTCTAAGAGGAACAGAGGAAGGTTACCCTCTTGGTGTTGTATATAAATTGACTTGAGATGAAGCCTACTGCAGATTTCTTGACATAACCATCTTCTCAAAGTGTTAGGCTCCTTGAAGTGAGGGTAAGAGATGAGGATCAGTTCAGGATATAACAGGTTCAGTAGCCTAGAATTTGTTAATTCCTAATAGTGAAATGTCATGCAGCATTGCAAAGTATTTTAGCAAACATGTATGCTTCTCATTTATTTTGCTTCTCTAACTGAGGATCTCTGACTCTAAAGGAAATTTTAGTTGTAGCTCCTTGTGTCTAGTCCACACATGGGTATTGTAGAAAGATTCTACAATAATTTATGCTATTTAATAGGGGGTCTGCCAGAGAAAAAGATTTTTGGCCTGACTGTTCATCTAAAACAAAGACAAATTTAATCAATTGCAACGATTAACTGATTTTATCTGAAGAAAATTAGCCTAAATTTTTTTTAATTAATAGTCTTTGCTTTTTAGATCAGTTTTAGGTTTATGGAAAAATTGATAGACTACAGAGAGTTCCCATATGTGCCCTCTTCCATTCACACCCACACAATTTCCACTATGATTAGCACCATACATTTGTTACAGCTGACGAGCCAATATTGATACATTATTCATTATAGTCCATAATTTACATCAGAGTTCACTGTTTTGTGCAGGTCTACATGGATTTTGACAAGTGCATTATGTCATGTATCCACCATTACAATATCATGCAGAATAGTTTCACTGCTCTAAAATGCCCTGTGGTCCACCTATTTATCCTTCCCTCCTTCCACCCAAACCTCTGGAAACTACTAATCTTTCTACTGTCTCTATAGTTTGCCTTTTCCGGAATGTCATATAGTTGGAATCATACAGTATATAGCCTTTTCAGACTGACTTCTTTCACTTAGTAATATGCATTTAAGGTTCCTCCATGTCTTTTCATGGCTTGATAGAGCATTTATTTTTATCACTGAATAATATTCCATTGTATGGCTTTTTAAAAAAACAATTATAAGCCCACATGCCTAGAGCTCATGCTCCGCAACAAGAGAAGCCACTGCAATAAGAAGCCTGTGCACCACAACGAAGAGTAGCCCCCGCTCGCCGCAACTAGAGAAAGCCCACGTGCAGCAACGAAGACCCAACACAGCCAAAAATAAAAAAATAAAATAAATAAATTTTTAAAATATATTTAAAAATTATCACATTTAAAGATGTCTCATGATAAATTATTACTATTATAAACGATATTTCATTGTTAAGGACGGATTTATGCCCTCCCAGAATTAAGGGGAAATCTCCTGGTTCATTTCCCTTTGGGATATAGCTTTTCACTCACAGGTCTAGACTAAAGGTCTAGATTGCTGAAGGGAAAAAGCTTTCCCTGATAATAAATGATGGATTATACTGATTAATGTTCCCCAATAGTTACAACATAAAAGGGTTGAACATATCGGAGGTGCTGATATGAAATAAGGCATGTTAATAGGTACACACTGTAAGTTCTAACTCTGCAGGAGAAATTATTTACAAAATCGTATTGCTTTATAAAATGAAGCAATTAGAACAATTTTTCTTTTGTTCAGAAAAATGCCCAAATCTAATCTAATTTGCTGCAGCTGGACACCACCTGCAGATGACTGTTTAAGTACTCTGAACATTACACACTTATCTTTTAAATATTGATAATGCCATTTTTCATTTCCTTGACATGAAATCCCACAGGGAATAATTATGCTAATAAACCTTAATGATTCTTGCAAATAAATGATCAAACCAAATTGCTACTGTTGATTTATATTAATGGATGCCTTTAGGATGAGATTTGCCAGTACGGTGCTGCCTCTTGAATCTCAATTCATCTTATTTAGCTGAAGAGCGTACATAGTTTGTTAAATAGACGGACTGTTTAAAATATAATGTGTTTGTGCAGTTTTTGCACTTCATAATGTTCAAGCATTACCAACTTGCCTTGTGGCAAATCTGCATTTAATGGTTTCATCGTATATAACTTCCTTTTGTACTTTTTATCTCTGTTATATGCAGTTAGGAAATGACTACGTTCTGGTTGATTCAGAATAGGCCAGCTTCCATGTGTTGAATCTGGTTGTTCTGTTAAGACAATGAAATCTGTTTCTAGATATTTTAGCCACCATAAGCTGGGAATCACATTGACTATGTGAGGATGGGATCAAGTGTCACATAATTGTTTGGGGTGGGGGGAAGGGCACTATTAAATGGCTTATTTGTTGCCCCATTTAAACCTAGATCTTCCACTCCTGCTCTCCCACTTTCACTCTTGCTCTGGCACCCTCACCCACCAAGTCTACAGGGACCAGGAAGTTGCTGACTTTGTAAATTCTAAAGTAAAACTGGAAAATAACTGCAGAATTGCTATATACTCATTTCCAGCGCTGGGGAACACTACACAGAAAGAAGGCTTATTCGTTGTAGATACGAACACAGTTTTATCTGGGTAATTTTGTAAAAAGCCACTTTTGTTTAAAATACCATATAATTGGGAAAAAATTACCTTCATCCAGATAATTGCCTCAAATGTCCTTTTTTTGTGCCTTGAATGTCAAATTCTAAGCATAGGAGAAAAAGTAGAGACAAACAGGTATAGAGACAGAATTGAATGAACGTGATGTAAATTAGTAGTAAAATAGGGGATTGGAATATATAAAAAATCATGTATACATAAACAGGGTATGGAACTTGTGATATGAAATAACAGTTGCTTAGGGATTTGTCCAGTGATACAGTGCACAGAGACTGTAATTTGGTTAGTGGTGAAGCAAAGATGACCACACTTAATTCATTGTGACGAGCAGAGGCATCCGCTTCTGAATTATAAAGCTCTCAATGATTTTTAGAAGTATACATATTAATATATATATAAACTACCTTTATAAAGGTATTTTTTTCATTTCTTAGCTTTAGAAAAAGTGCCTAATTTGATCAAATTTGGTACATTTATGGCAATTTTTTCTAATTAAAAATTAACAAGACTCCAACTTACAAACCACTAAATGCATTTATTCATTGTAAAATTTTCTAATTTAGCAAAAAATGAGGGGTGATTGAAATATGCAATGATAAAGGAATGATTAAAGTAAATGATAGCACATCAGCTATGTACCTAGAGAAATGTGGGTGTGTCTGGAGGGCTGGAGGGCAGGCCAGGGAGAGGTGATTTGTGGGGAGCCTAAGCACCCTCACAGGAAAGGAGAACGACTGGGCACTCAGAACCTGAGGAGTAACTCTAAGGTCCTAGGAGAGGAACAGGGACACAATAACCCTCCAGGAGGAATGGCAGATGAAGAAGGCAGCCCCCTGGGGAGGGAGTCAAAGGACCCAAGCTGGCTGCGGGAACTTGGAGCCAGGCAGAGAAGTACTGGTACTAGGCTGTTTCCATTGTTCTGTCCTCAGACCCAGCCCTGCTACGTCCATTGCTGGAGGGGAGGGAGGAGTAGGGAGTGTGAGGGGGAAAGAGAGAAAGAGAGGAGCTGTATCCATCAAGTGATAGAGCTAACAGAAAAGAATGGTCCAGAAATTCTGTAACAAGCTTACCTTGAGGTAATAGATGGCAACGTGTATACGGAAATGTAGTGGAAAACAGTTAATATTAGAAAGTATTATCCTGGTACCTTATCATCTATTGAGCACCTACTACATGCCAGTCACTTCGTATATAATTGTCTATAATCATCAGAACAACCCAGTTCGTTTTACAAATGCAGAAAACAAGATTCAGAAGAAACAACTTGCCAAGTTCACAGAGAGGGCCAATAGTGGGACAGTTTTGTACCAAGTCTGTCTCCCCAGCTCATGCTCTTTTCATGAGTTCAGAATTTTTCAAACTGTGGATCACGAACAGTATTTAAATAGAAATAGAATAGCCAGAAAAACATTAGAGGGCATCAAATCTAGTAAGATGGGTATTGTTTTGTGAAACTTCAGTTATTCAAAGAAAGAATGCATGTATATATTGGATCATGACGTAAAATGTGTTTCTCACTATGGGTCAAGCTCAAAAAAGTTTAAAAACTACTGACTTAGATCACATTGCCTCTCTTTCCCAATCTTAGGGAGATGCTCTTCACTTCTGAATTATAGCAAATTTCTCATTTTACGGAATGTTTTCCACAAACTATACCAGTCCTTTTAACGATTATGGATTAGTATATCAAGATGATCCTCATTTATTCTTTCCTATGCAAACCTAACCTTCAGTTTTGTTAAAATATGCATTATAATTAATGTCTATAATAAAATGCATATGTTAACAATAGATCATAGATTACATAACACACTTTTAATTTATACATAATAAATTATGTCATATACTAGTGGTATATACATTACACAGTTTATGTTCTGCATAGGATTTATAGAACAAGAATAGTAACTATTTACTGAGTATCCAGTACTCTTTGATTTGTGTCCAGATAAGGAATAACAATTATGTTTCTTCAGAGGCAGAGACTTCCCCATTTTGGAAATGGGGAGTGCTAGGGGAAACTTATCCAGGCATAAAGGCTGTGCCTGGAGAGAAGGGAAACAATGGTTTCAATCCTAATTTTAGAAACAGTCAGTGCCAAGGATTCCAATTTTAGATAAGCAGATACATTTATGGGATTCCAGGCAACAGATCCTTCCATCTAACCCATCTCCCTGGAGACGGTTAGCAAGCGTACTAAATTTGCTTGGTCTTCCATGCAGTGCTTCTTGCCCACATACCAACATGGGGTTCAACACATAGAGGGGAAAACCTTTATTATCATAGGTTTCGGTATACAAGATACTATGGGGAGAATGACAGAATAACCAGGAAAACAAGGTGACTATGGCCTGCAAGGAAGTATCAGTCATAAAGGTAGCCAAAAAAGGAAGAATAAAGGAATGAATAGAGCCAGAAGTGAAAGAACATATTTCCTTGCTTTCTATGATTACTAAATATTTCACTGGATCTCTAGTCTTTTCTATATTAATATACCCATGGTGACAGTTATCTGCTGTACATCTCTCTATAATACAATCCTGTTCCTTAGGGTTTTCCTTTCCTCATAGATATACCTAAGAAATAGCAAAATTACAGCCCACTAAGGCTAATCCAGCCCCTTAGTTCTTTAAAATCCATTATAGTACCTAGCATCTGGAGACCTGAATTAAGCTAATGTATTTTACTGAATCTACAATACATCAGTGGTCGGATGCACTGTTATTTTATTCATCAGTAAAGAAGAAAAAAACTCTGCCACACATCATCAATTTTAAGACCTATCCCAATTTCAGTAAGGTTAAAATGGAAAAAAAAAAAAAAGTATAGCTTAGAATCTATGAAACATGGAATTTTTTCATGAAGGAGCACAGTTAAGGAATTATAATAATGGGAACGACAACAACCAAACAGAAACAATTACTATGCAGCCCTCACCAGCAGAGTAGGATCCTAATTCTTTTTCAAGTTATTTTTTTTTATCCCTCCTTGGCATCAACCAAGGCAATTGTTATACTCTGCATCAGCTAAGGTCTTCTGAGACGCAGATGCCAAGACAGAATTGGTCTGTCAAGACATTTATTTTGGGAAGGGTCTATAAAGGATGAAAGAGGAGGGGAAGCAGAGGTAAGCAGGGAGAGCCTTCAGAACTGCTACAGATCTGACACCTGTAAAAGGAGAGAGGAAACAAAAAAGGAGGAGCCTCAAACTGCAGCACAACTGAGAAAGTCTCTGCCAGGCCAATGGGGAGTCCCCAAGCAAAGACTCTGCATTAGAGGTGTCCCATGTTGGGCCCAAAACACCCAGCTATGCTCAGGCATTGTCTGGGAGCAGCTTCGGGAGAGCAAGGGCTCAGCATGCATGCTGCTGAGATCCAAATGCACAGCAACTGGAGGTTCTTGGACACCCATTACCCTTGCAACAGGTTCTCTTAAAGGGAGATTTGAGCAGAACACCTCCTGGCTGCCACACTGACAAAGGGCATGCCTCCATGCTTCCCACAATTACAGTAGCTGTCTCATTCCCGCTAATCTTCTCATATGTCATCTTTGTTATCATCGCTACCAGACTGACAACTTCTCAAAAAATACTCTGCATACCAGCTTTTCCTACTTACGTCTTACAATCAGGCCCATAGAATCCTTAAGGGATGGCGTGGCTTGCAAGTTGCCATCAGGATTAGGTGTCATTCACACCGTCAAATTGGGACCCCTGTTTTTCCACAAGTCCACACAGGGCTGCTCCTGTCTCCAGGAGTGTGTAGACCAGGACACGGCCCCTCCCCACTCCCCCTTTGCTGCATAAACATTATGGAGCAGGCTTCAAATTTTAAAAACGGAGGCTTGGAAATCCTTCCAAGGAGACATTCATGAGACAAACTCCCAGAAAAACCCATGTTCAAATAATATTTCATGATCAGATGCAAAGAAACTCATAAAAGCTTTAAGGATGCAATATGAACTTAGTTACAGGACTCAGTGGCAAGGACAGACAGTATCTTTGACCTTGAACAAATCATTTAACCTCCCTGATGTGTGTTTCCTCGTCTATAAAATGAACAGAGTAGTCTAGATGATCCTTGAGGCCTCTTCTAGCACTAACATTATATGAAATAAAAGTCAGCTTAAAGATTAATTGGGTTTCTCAGCCTCAAGCAATTAATTACACTGTCGCTGCCCTTTAACAGACCCATCACAGAAGAAAATTAGATTCAACTGACAGATTCTAATCTTTACCAATTCATGTTGATTTTAAGTCCAACACTATTTTTTAAGATTTGCAAATTAATCCTTTCAAAACAGGTTCAATAGCTTCCTGGGCAAGGAATTTGACTTGACAGACTTAATACTAAGGCCGTTCTTTTCCATTAAAAAAAAAAGTCTTTGTGCTGACATTTTTGTGTGTGTGTGTGTGCATTCAGAACCTCAGCAGAAACTCTACCAGAGTTTTATAAAATGATAGACAGTGGTTTTGTGAAATTCTTTACCAAGTGCTCAAGGACATCTGATCAGGGATTTTAGTTCTGTCCACACCTACTTCATCTAATTCCATTATGTTTTTCTTATTCTTCTTTGGCTTCTGAGTTTCCATAAATAGCCTTTACCTTGGGTCAACATTGAATTACTAGTAGAAAAGACGTTGGTAAATTTTCTAGCAAAAAAATAAACAAAAAAACCCCCACAGTTTCGATTTCCCGTTAATAAGGAAATATTTTATGTTATCCTCCTTTTAACATCTATTCATTTAAACAATGCTTTATTTTCCTACTTTTTCCTTAAATATTACAGTCATATCTAGGTTAGATTTTAAAACTTAAATCCCACAACTTTTAGTTTCTTGAACTTTGATTGCTGGTATCTAGTTTCTACTTTTATATCATGTCCACTTTCATTGGTAATATTTCTGATTACAGAAAGATATGGAGAATAATATGACACCCATGTTTTCATACAACGTAAGAAAAACTATGGAAGCTGTTTTGTGCACTTGTAAATATCACCCTGTCTCATTTTGTCCTTCTAGAGATAACACTATTCTGTATTTAATAGCATTTATCATTCTCATGCATGTCTTTATACTTTTAATACCATGAATCAATTCAATCTCTGAAAAAAATGTGATATTATTTTGCATGCTTTAATGATAAAACTGAGCCATACTTCTGCAAATAGCTTTTAATTCCACATTGTGCTTGTGAAATTACATGGTAGTACCCATACATCTACTTTATTTGTTTTCTCCAAGCTCTGGCTTATATTTTTACTTTCTCTAAGATCCCTTTTAAATGCACACAAATTTTAAGTCCAATGTAGTCAAATCTATCAATTGTTTCCTTTATGTCTTATGGGGGGCGTTGCCTTATTTAAACAATCCTTTAATAATGTGAGTTCATAAAGCTTTTCATGATCCATCTATAATTCACCTAGAATTTACATATCTTTTATATAATGTGATATAAGTATACAATTTTATTATTCTTTTGTCCATATGGATAACCATTGTCCCAGCATCATTATCTTTCCCTAATAATTTACAGTGCACCAATTTCATGGTTATTTAATTACTATGTGTTTCCTATAATACTTTTATATAATACTATTATTATGTAAAATTATAATAATATTTGACCAGATTTGCTGTTCTTCAAACTTCCTTGGCTATTCTCTGCCCTCAGTTCATATATATAAACTTAAATTTCCCTTGCCAAGTTCCATGAAAAAAAAAAAACTGATTGGAATTTCACTGAATCTGTGGACCAATTTGGAGAAAACCCTGTGTCTTTATGGTAGTATGTCCTCCCATCCATGTACACGGTACATCTCTAGAATGCCTTTTTAAAAATTTTTTAATTAAGTTTTGTAATTTTCTCTATAAAGATCTTGTGCCTCTTTTTGTTAGGTTTATTCCTAGTTACTTTAAATTCTTTGCTGCTGTCACAAATAATATCTATATCATTTAAGGTCCAAGTAGGAAAGAGCAGCTCATCTGGGTCATTTACAAAGATGTAAGCAGGGTTTAAGGAAACCGGAAATTGTACAGTACTGAGGGGAACCGTTACCACTCCTAACCCTAAAGGCAAGGGGAAGAGGCAATTTTCCAGAACCCAAAGTAAAAAACTGCTACTTTGATGGGAGCTGGGAGCTTTGGTCAAGGGATACAGCCAGCCAGGAACAACCTCACAGGAAGAGAGGTGAGGCAATATAATCCCCATCCTCTTTCACCCTTCCTTGATCTCCCGCTGCTTAAACTAATGAGAAGCCAAAGAACAAGGGAGCCTCTTATCACTAGTCAATAAGGCATTACCAAGCATGGACAAGAGTAGAGAGTAAATACGGAGGGACAAATAGACATCCAGCACTGTATCTTTTACAAAATTAATTTTCTGCTTATTGCTGTTATATAAGAATGCAAATTGTTTCTGCATATTGACTTCACATCCACTAGTCTTTCTGAATTCCATTTAAAATTATAATCATTTCTGTTATCTCTTGAGTTTCCATGTTTATAAACTTTTTTTGCTTTTCTTTCCTCTCCTTATACCACTAAAAATTTTCCCTTCCTTATTGAACTGGCTAGAACCTACAATAAAATGACAAATAGAAGAACTAATAGGGGCAACCTTAACATATGTTTGACATCTCACCTCTAAGTATGATGTTTGCTGCAGATTATGTTTGTTTTTTGCTTTATTATTGCAAAAGCATTATATGTACATTGTTAGAAAGCAAGAATATAGATAACTAAATATAAGAACAGAACACTATGTTTCTTTACCCAGAGATTATGACTATTAACACTTTAGTGAACTGTGCACATATATACTTATAGATTTTTAACAGAAATTATACTGTATATGCTGTAATATAAAAGTTACACATTGGAAACTGCTTTTCACACTGTAGGTGTTTTATTCCCTTGTTTGTGAAGAGTTTTAATCCTGAATGGGAATTCAGTTTTATCAATTGGACCCTTCCCTTATACCCCAAAAATTAATCCAAAATGAATCAAAGACCTAAACCTAAGAGCTAAAACTGTAAAATTCATGGAAGAAAACATAGGGTAAAAAGTTCATGACATTAGATTTGACAGTGTTTTGTTGGACATGACAACAAAGGCCCAGGTAACAAAAGAAAAAATAGATAAATTGGACTACGTAAAAATAACAATCTTCTGTGCATCAAAAGACACAATCAACAGAGTGAAAAGTCAATCCAGCGAATGGGATAAAATATTTACAAATCATATATCTGATAAGGGGTCAATATCCAGAATATATAAAGAACTCATACAAGTCAACAACAACAAAAACCCAACCAATTTTGAAAATGGACAAAGGAGTTGAATAGACACTTCAAGGAGATACAAATGGCCAACAAGCACATGAAAAGATGCTCAGCGTTACTAATCATTAGGGAAATGCAAATCAAAACCACAGTGTGATATCATCTCACACCTAGTAGGATAACTACTATTAAAAAAAAAACAAGGAAACAACAATTGTTGGCAAGGATGTGGAGAAATCAGAACTCTTGTGTTGGTGGGAATATAAAATGGTGTAGCTGCCATGGAAAACAGTTTGGTTCTTCCTTAAAAAAATTAAAATAGAATTAGCATACAATCCAGCCATCCTACTTTTAGGCATATACCCAAAGTAACTGAAAGCAGGTCTTGAAGAGATATTTGTACACCCAAATTCATAGCAGCATTATTCACAATAGCCAAAAGGTGAAAGCAGCCCAAGTGTCCACAGATGGATGAATGGATAAACAAAATGTGACATATACATTCGAGGGAATATTATTCACCTTTAAAAAGAAATGAAACTCTGACACATGCTACAACCTGGATGAACATTGAAGACATTGTGCTAAGTGAAATAAGCCACTCACAAAAGGACAAATACTGTCTGATTCCACTTGCATGAGATACTTAGAATAGTCAAAGTCATAAAGCCAGAAAGTAGAATGGTGGTTGCCAGGGCCTGGGGGAAGAGACAAGAGCAGAGAGTTATTGTTTAATGGGCACAGACTTTTCAGTTTTGCAAGAAAAGAGTTTGGGAGATGGATGGTGGTGATGGTTGCATAACAATGTGAATATACTTATGCCAATGGACTGTACACTAAAAAATGGTTAAGATGGTAAATTTCATGTTATGTTTATTTTACTACCAAAAAAAAGTGTGCAGGTGAATGAATCACACTCTCCAGATGGTCTGATTCAGGAGGTTATGGGTAGAGCCCTGCATTCCCCTCTCACATTCTTCACAGAAAAGCCAAAACAAATTATTTGAGATTCCCTTAAATGAAAGGAAGTAAGATGGAAGAAGCAATAGAAGAATGCAGTATAAATAAATAAAAAAACTAAACCTGATTCCTTTCAATTCTACTGGATGCTAATCTTTCCGGATGCCTTCAGTGAAACCTTGACTTTATATTTTAGAAATTATTCTCACCTGTAGCGGGCAAGATACCAAAGCCTTTACCAACACTGTTATAATTTCAGAGAGAAACTATGGTTTTCATTTTAACTTCCCTTTTCTCTCTATTCCATTTTTTCTTTTTCTGATTATTGCAGCTTGATTTTCTTGTGTTTGGTTTTAAATAAATAAAACTTAACTCCTCAAACTTTCTTAAAGTTTGATGTCTAGAAACAGATCCACAAATTGTATCATTTATTCAGGTTGCATTTATACCTGTAGCTAACTTTCTTCCAATCAGAGAAACTATATTACTGGTAATCACGTTGCCCTTAGAGTCACTGTCTCCCGCTACTGACTACAACAATCTTTTAGCATCCCTTAGCAAATGTGTCAAGTGGATGCTTGTCAGAGATAACAGAAATTTTACCAAAATACTATGGAGATGTGGTCCCAACTCTAAGGAAGCATAGAGATGAGTTCATTCAGACACATGAATGTAAAGTATAAAAATAACACACATTTTCAATAGAATTTTCAAAGACATTTGCCTGTTAACTGTTTTTATCCTCTTCCTTTTACCTCCACTCAGAACACCCACCTACTACCTAACTGGTTCATAGTGGCCCTTCAATAACTATTTGTTGAGTGAATAAAGACGGAGCAAATTCAACTAGAAAAGACAACATGATAGGAAGAAACACTTCTCTTAAACATAAAAATCAACAGGCATTCTAACATAGAAGTTTAAAATTTCCAAATAAAATACCTAGATTAAGGAATACGTGTGCTAGAAACGTTTTAGGTTTTACAGAGACCTGTTTTTCCTACCCAGTTAATAATACCTTAGTGGAGCAGAGCCTAAGTCGGCTACCAGATCAAAATTTAAAATTCTGTTCTTAAGTTTTATGCTTTCTTGTGAGAAAAGCAGGTTGTTGAGTTTGGTGAGTCTACATCTTGTTCTTTCCAGCTAGGGAAGGCTTTTCGGTATAGGAAAATACAATTCCTTGACTGACTTATATCTTTTGTGATGGACAGAAATGGCTATTCCTGGACTTGCAATGACAGCAATGGCCACTCCTAACTTAACATTTAATATTACCTTTGCTACCAATAAATTATCTAATCCAGTTCCCACAGTTGAATCTAACTTTAAAGAGGGAATCTATCTCATTGGTTTCAACTCTGCATGGAAACTTCTTTGTTGCTATTTTATTTACTTAACTGTATATATTAAAAGAATTAGCAGTTCAACCAAATCTATCTGCCCCTTTCTTTGTCCCAGAAATTGTCCAAGTGACTCTCAACCTAATCTTATACCTGTGGACTCATTCTGAGCAAACAATAATACCTAATATTTACTGGTTTTACTATGCACCATCAGCACTTCACATGCATTGTCTAATTATTTTAACAACTCTAGGAGTAGGAGCTCTGGTCATTGTAAATTTAGAGAGGAAGAAACTGAGGATCAGAGCAGATAGTTTAGGATGCCTAACATAATACAACTACTAAGTTATGAAGCCAGGATTTCAGAGTCACATGCCAAGCCACTGGACTATATTGCCATCCAAACAAAAACACTGAGTAGAGCCTCCCTAGCAATAAACCAAAGCTGCAAGGAAAAAAGGGAACTTCCGTCATCATCCTCAGTTGCTGGGAGTAGTGCAGGGAGAGGGATATAGGCTCATGATGCACCTGATACCAACTCCTAGTTCCAACCACAATATTAGAATTCCAGACAAGTAGACCATCTCAAATAAGAATCTATTATTTGTGGGGCTTCCCTGGTGGCGCAGTGGTTAAGAATCTGCCTGCCAATGCAGGGGACGCGGGTTCATGCCCCAGTCCGGGAAGATCCCACATGCCGCGGAACAGCTGGACCCGTGAGCCATGGCCGCTGGGCCTGTGCGTCCGGAGCCTGTACTTCGCAATGGGAGAGGCCATAACAGTGAGAGGCCCGCGTACCGCAAAAAAAAAAAGAAAGAATCTATTATTTGCTTAATGCTCACTGGGACATGTGTTGAACTTACTAAGTATAACTTCTTTGCTCTTTCATGTCCATGTTTTTGCAGAGATGAACAAGGTATAATTTAGTCTTATTTCAGAGACCAAATTTGCCAGATTGAAAAACCATAGCAGAAAGAAGGTCCTTTTGTCTTTGTCCGTGTGCTAGGCCTGAGCAATAAAGCCAACAATCATGGGTCCTTATTGCCTCAATTACATGATAAGAATCATCTTTTTTTCCTTTATGTGGGTTGTCTCAGTTTTATTTCCCATCTCTGAGCCACAGAACACATTAATTCTCAATTACGCTTACTCAGGGCCCCAATTGGCAGTCCTTACACAGACAAAACTATAATGGGAAGCCTGGGTAATTAGTTCCTCCAACATCATCTAGGCTGAGGGTTTTATTTCTTTCTTTTAAAGAAAATTCTGGGACATGGACTCAAATGAGTCTGCAGGATTAATGAGAGTCGAATCTTACTTTTCTAATCAGCCGGACTGGCCACTGCAGATGGCCAAGAAACAATCTGAGAACCCTCCTACATCCTGTGAGTGCTTCACAAAATGCTAAATAAGAATGACAACAACATCAAAAAACAAAGTTCTCGTCTGCATATGAATATAGCACATGTTATGGACAGAAAAGTGAAAGTATTTCAGAAGCACAGCATGAACAAGAAAAGATTTCTCAGTAGTAAAGCCAACTCAGTGGAGGGAGATTCTTAGTACATAATTAATCAAACTGCCTTGCAATCGATACCGAGACTAATATTAGCAACCAAAAAGCGACATTAACATGAAAACACTAGGTGTAATGGATGCTGTGTCGTGTTGCCCAGATATGTATTCTGGTCTAAGGACTTATTTTCCTAGATGTTAGGAGTGCTGTCACTAGATACCCCTCAGCTGTCAGTCCTCTCCAGAAATTGCCCTTGGCCACACAGCCCCCTCTCACACGGGATCAGCTTGCATCCAACGTCTGTCTGATGTGGGAGTTTGAAACCCTAGCTTCCTCACTGCAAGGGGAGTCAACTCTAAAAGGCCACCCCAGCTCTTCTGAAGAGCTCTGCAGAGGCTGAGCTGAGGCCTCTGTGGAAGCTGCACTGATCTCAGCATTTCCCTCTGCCCAGTCCTGCCTCCTTCCCTTCCACAAACGTTGACCCCAAGAGTGCTCCCTGCTACATGCTCTGCATGCTAATCTCCATCTCTGAGTCTACTTCTCAGGGAACCCAAATTTGAATACTAGGGAAATTAAATTCTTTGTTTCTAACGTGTTATTAAAATATAAGTATTACCTTATAATAAGGAAATGTTTTCAACTAGCATTTAAGAATACTATAACGTATTGTTTAGGCATTTAAAAATCATTATTTTCTTAAGGATTTAGGTTGGGCTGGTTGATTTACTGTGACAGAAAAACAGTCAGGAGGGTAGACTACCAAACTGTCAAGCCCCCATATGCAGGAAATGATACTGGGGATTGCGGAGTGGAACAGGAAGTACACGGGAGAGGGAGAGATTAGGAGGTTGCTGGTCCCACTGGAATCCACACAGAAAGTCTTTTGTTAAGACCTATAGCAATCCAGCTTTCTATAGGACTGATTCCCTCCAGTGACTCTGTCAAAGGCATTACAGCATGGTAAAGAAAATTTAGTATGGCCATCAGCTGCCTTCCCTCTGCTTTTAGTCCCTTCTGTTCTTGGTCTGATCTCTCAGAAAATCCTTTTTCCTGAATCTTTTATTAGCCAATAGACACATGCTGAAGGCATTTGAATTTTGGTAGAGAATTCAAGAGGCGGTGAAAACCTTCCAACATAGAGGCATGAATCTGAATTGCCAATGGGAGAGTTTCAGACACCATGACTAGAGGAAGGAAGGAAGTTTAGGGCAGACAGCCTGCCTACCGGCTAAGGCAGAGACTCTCCTAAAACACCTTTGACAGGGTCTTTAATTAATTATGTCTTGTGCTGAGATTATTCATCTACCTCACAGTGACAACTTGGTAGTACAGTCTGCTTCACTATCAGTTTGAATTCCAAGTCTGCATTTAACAATTCATTCAGGGCTTCCCTGGTGGCACAGTGCTTCAGAGTCTGCCTGCCGATGCAGGGGACACGGGTTTGTGCTCCGGTCCGGGAAGATCCCACATGCCGCGGAGCGGCTAGACCCATGAGCCATGGCCGCTGAGCCTGCGTATCTGTAGCCTGTGCTCCGCAACGCAACGGGAGAGGCCACAACAATGAGAGGCCCGCGTACCGCAAAACAAAACAAAACAAAAACAATTCATTCAACAGATAACTACTGAGAAACTACTGGTAATAAACAAAACAGACAAGTCCCCTGTCTCCTCCTGGGGGGGAGGGAGACAGAAATAAACAAATACCATGATTTCAGATAATAATAAGAGCTAAGAAGAGAATAAAGCAAGGTAAAAATAGAGGACCACTGCGGGGAGGGATAGTGACCATTTTAGCTGTGAGAGGCTAGGTCAGCAAAGACTCTTTTAAAGAGATAGCATGTGAGCAGAGATCTGAACACTGTAAGCATCAAGCCACATGAAGATTTAGGCAAAGAGCTTGCGAGGCAAAGGCTATCACAAACAGCAAAAAGGAGGCACAGCAGGAACAGAGTGAATGAAGGGGAGAGTGAGGGAGAGGTTGGATAGTAGGAAAAGTCAGATCACAAAGAACCTTGAAGGCCAGACTAGAGAGTTTGAATTTTGTTCTCTATATAATAGGGAGCCACTGGACAGATTTTTAAAGAGGAAGAAATATGATATGATGTAAGTTTTTGAAGAGCCCTTTAAGGGCTGTGTGAGCTGTAAAACAGCAAGAGTGAAGTCAGGAAGAACAGTCGGGAAGCCATGGCTGTGGAACAGTGAGGGCTGAGAATGGTGGTGGCAGAGGTGATGGGAAGTGGTTGGGTCTAGAATGTAATTTAGAAATAAACTATCAGAATTTGATGATGGATTAGATGTGGGGAATGACAAAAACATTTACTCAGGGACTTCCCTGGTGGCACAGTGGTTAAGAATCTGCCTGCCAGTGCAGGGGACATGGGTTCAATCCAGGAAGATCCCACATGCTGTGGAGCAACTAAGCCCATACGCCACAACTACTGAGCCTGCGCTCTAGAGCCCGTGAGCCACAACTACTGAGCCCGAGGGCCACAACTACTGAAGCCCACGTGCCTAGAGCCTGTGCTCTGCAACAGGAGAAGCCACCTGATGAGAAGCCCGTGCACCACAACAAAGAGTAGCCCCCGCTCGCCACAACTAGAGAAAAGCCCACACGCAACAACACCCAAGGCAGCCAAAAATAAAAAATAAATAAATAAATTTATTAATAAAAAGAGTTCATGTACCACAATGTTCATTGCAGCACTATTTACAGTAGCCAGGACATGGAAGCAACCTAAGTGTCCATTGACAGATGAATGGATAAAGAAGATGTGGCACATATATACAATGGAATATTACTCAGCCATAAAAAGAAACGAAATTGAGTTATCTGTAGTGAGGTGGATGGACCTAGAGACTATCATACAGAGTGAAGTAAGACAGAAAGAGAAAAACAAATACCATATGCTAATGCATATATATGGAATCTAAAAAAAAAAACAAAAAAGATTCTGAAGAACCTAGGGGCAGAACAGGAATAAAGACACAGATGTAGAGAATGGACTTGAGCACTCAGGGAGGGGGAAGCGTAAGCTGGGACGAAGTGACAGAGTGGCATGGACACATATACACTACCAAATGTAAAACAGATAGCTAGTGGGAAGAAGCTGCATAGCACAGGGAAATCGGCTCAGCTCGGTGCTTTGTGACCACCTAGAGGGGTGGGATAGGGAGGGTGGGAGGGACACTCAAGAGGGAGTTGATATGGGGTTGTAAGTATATGTATAGCTGATTCACTTTGTTATACAGCAGAGACTAATACACCATTGTAAAGCAATTATACTCCAATAAAGATGTTAAAAATAAAAAAGCTCCTGGTGATTCTTATGTGCAGCTAAGACTTAGAACCATTGATGTAAAGATTGGGAATAGGAGGTTAAGCCAAAATGCCTAGAATGAAAGGGGCCATCAGTAAGGTAGGAAGAAAACCAGCAGAGTAATGTCTTGGAAGTTAAGTGAAGGGTATGTTCCAAGAATGAAATGGTCAGCTGTGTCAAATGCTGATGAGAAGTTAAGTCAAAGAGGGAAGACAGGGCAAGAGGGGGGTGACCTAAATGTGAAAATTTCTGGTGGGGCTGTGGGGATGAAGGCCTGCCTGGCATGGAGAGTGAGGAAGTAGAGACAGATGCTGTGTCCTGTGTTCTCTCTGCCCCAGGACCACCCAAGTCCTGGGCTCAGATCCAGGGACTCTGGCTGCCCCTTGTCCAGCAGCTTGGATATCCAGTGCCCCTCAAGTGATACCATCTCAACTACTTACTCATTCAGCCAGGCAACACCGACTCCACAACCTCATTCAATACCTGCTGAGCACTTAGATGTGCTAGTCATTGTTAGGCAATGGGGACAGAAAGTCAAATAAGATACACTGCTTGCTCCCATGGAGTTTTCAATCCATTGAGGAAGAGAGTCACAGATAATTACAACAAAGTAGTCATCCTGATTCTACAGCCACCGTGTCTATCTACTTTCCATTCCCATTTCCATTAACCTAGTTTAGGCCTTGAAAATGAATAACAGCGTCCTAAGCAGTCTCCCTATATCCAGTCTCTCCCTTCTTGCTAATCTAGTTTAAACATTGCAGCCAAATTCCTTTTCCTAAAGCACAACTCTGTTCATGTCATTCATTAATTGTGGAAGCATACATTTAGCACCTACTAAATACAAATTCAGTCTTCCCTCCTGTGATGTTAGGGTCAAATTCTAGTTCCAAAATCCTGATTTTGTAATCTCAATCAGAAGTAACCATAGCAGTTACCTAGTCCATGCATGAACCCTCTTTGTGAATCTCTATAAATCCTAAGGGGATAGGTGGATAAAAGCACATCCAGTTGGTCCTTAAACCTCCAAGGATGGAGAATTCACTTTTGAAAAAGAGTTCAGTACATGCTCAAGAATTTGGAAATTTTTATAAATTCTTCCTTTGTAGTGCTTCCTGCTTACTGGTTAGAGTGCAAGCTTTTTGGCCAGCATTCAAGGTCTGCTACAATTTGACCCTGAGGCATTCTGGTCTTAGCTTCTAATATTCTCCTTCATGTTTTCTTCCCTGAATGTGCTTTCACACCACCACACTTTCCCCTATTCCCTCACAGCCAGATCCTTCAAGATGGGGCTCAAGTACCACCTTCTCCATAAAACCACCCTGAGTCCCTCAGCAGACCAATCATCTCCCTCACCTGAGATCCCTCAGGCTTATTTTTACCTTCCTTGTGGGTTTCTCCCTTTGGTGATTGGGGCACGACTCCTATTTTCCATGCTTCACTGAAAGGTCCGTGAGAGCTGGGCCCATCTCTTGGGCACCTCTGTCTCCTGCACAGCGCCCAGCACAGTGACTTGAAAGTTTCATTAGACACCTGTGGGATAAATAAAGCAGCAATTCTCTGGATCTGTTTCCCATTTTGTGCAAGAAGGAAGCTATATTAGCTTTCCTACTGACTCTAATATTCTGATTCCCAAATTTAAAGTAAGTATTAGACACTTATTGCATGACTGATATTGTGGGATTTTTTTTTTTGGCGGGGGGTTGGTAAAGACATGAAAGAATTAACTTATAAACAGACTATGATAAAATCTTAGTTGTAAGCAACAGAAAATAACAAAGGAGCTCATGGAGGGAGGAGATGCATGGGGTCAAGAGTCACCCGTGGAAGGTTAAGAGGAAGAGAAGTTCCTTGAACCTGGCTTTGAATCTCCATATAAATAGACTCCTCAGGCCCTGGGCATTTGAAGCCTGAAACAAAGGCTGAGTCAGGGACACTAGAGGGAGCCATGGCCTGTAGGCTGGAGAGAAAGCTTCCGGGCTCAGTCAGCCTCGGGTTCACGGATCTTACATTTGCTTAGTAGATTGAGAAGGATACTCTTTATCATACATTCAAATGCTTCCATAGGACAATTTCTAAAATGAAAATTATTTTGAGTCTGTTTTCAGTTTTTACTGGTGTTAAACCTCTTTTGAGGAGATCAATATGAAGTACTTAACGTCTGCACATTTTATGTCATTTTTGTCTGTGAATATCTCCTGAATCTTAACCGTGAGCTAATGGGGGTTTGGGGGGCTGGAAGTAGAGAAGGATCAGGTGAAACCCTGTCCAATGACCTCCCTGCTTGCTCAGACTGAAGCCGGGGTGTCTGTGACCACTGGTTCCCAGGGCTGTCATATTATCAGGCCAGGAGACCAGAGTTTGCTGCCTACACGTTCAAATATGAGATTACAGCAAAGAAGTCACCCCTCTAGCCTTTTCTCAGTCCAAATCCACAGATAGCCCTAAGCAAGGTGTTTTTTAAAGTACCCGGAAGTTCTGAAGCAGCAATGGGAGCTCAGTCTGGCCAGCATCAGCACTGCCAGTGCCTGCCTGACAGACGGACATGAAGATGGAGGCCCCCATCCACGGGCAGGTGATAAGAATGAGGTGTAGTTGGAAGGTGGAAAAAGGGAAACTGGGTACAGCCCTGATGTATTGTCCTACCTCAAACAGGGTGACATTAAACAGTGTGAAATGCACGTCTACCACAGGATTAGAAGTGAATCATATATTTTTGCCATATATAAATGTTTACTTAAACTAAACTTTGGGATAGAGGAACTTAAATAAAAGGTAAAAAGGATATCGTACCTCTAAAGAATTAGTGACTTAAAGCTTGCCCAGGCCAAAGGGACAAGACGCCTCAGAGCCAAGAGGGAGGACATTAGGGTACCCTGGCTTGGAGCATCTTCCCACCCTACCTACCCCCGTTGCCACCAGACACAAACCTAAACAATCAGAAGGCAGGAAGCCCTCACCAGCTGCTGGAGTGCCCAAGAGGCTGCCTTTTCATCCAGATGCCACTTTCAGAACTCCCCTTGATGTGGTGGGTAAGTTGGAGACAGGAAGCTGAAGGTCCAGGTCTAGAGGGGAGAATGGAGAGGAAATTGTGGGACAGGCTTTGAAGCTAAGAAGAGAAGCACGTTACCCAGCACCTCTCTGCTCTGTTCTGTTCCCTGTGCTGCTGTGTTGGCATCCTGATGCTTTCCCTCTCTCCCTAAATCCAAAGGGAATAAGCGACAGGAGACAAAAGAAAGCAAGCAGACCTGGAGAGGAGATGGCTTTGGCCACTGCACATGCCCAGCGAGGGGAAGCCGGGTGAGCAGAAGCGCCCCCAGGGCTGAAGCCGCTACTCCGGTGGACGGGGGAGGGCGGAACTGGGTCGCAGGCAGCGTCGGGGAGAGTGAGCCTTCTGTGCAGGCGGGAGGGCGGGGCGGAGACATGTGAAGGCAGAATTAGGGGCGAGCTGGGGCCTCAGTGGGGAGGGCTCGGAAGCTCCTGGCCTGTGCGTTCCGAGCTCACTCAACCACCCACCTCTTCTCCCAGAAACAGGTCCAGTCTGGCTTCCCTCCCGGGAAGAGCAAACCCGGGGGCGGAGCGGAGGCGGAGCCGAGACAGAAGTGGGCCGCACCTGTCTCCCCTCCAGGGGCGCGATAACCAGGCCGGGCCCGGGCACAGCAGAAACTCACAGCACGTTTGGGCAGAGGGGCTCTGGGCACAGCTGGGCCTTGGTCTAGGGCCCTGGGGCTGGGGCCACCCGAGAAGGTCAGAGCGCATCTCAGCTGCCAGAGGCAAGTCGGACTACAAGCTTCCCTGCCCTTGGTGGGGGCAAGAGGGGACAATTAGACCTGAGAAATGAGAGGAGAGAGGCAGCCCTCTTTGGGTGTGGAGAGCTGGGGTAGCCACGTCAAGAGCAGCTCTGATTCTGGTGCACGGTCGTGTCCTCCTTCAGCAAACCCTCAGGAGGCTCAGCGTGGATGGCAGCCACAATCACACTTGTCCCAGCGGACTCCTGTGCCTGGTGTTGAGTTGGATGTAAAGCTTGGTGAAGGCCACAGCACATTCATACTTGAATACTCTTCCCCCATTCCCGCAGAGCACATCCTTCAACATGGAATTCAGCTGCCACCTTCTCCATAAAACCACCCTGAGTCTTTAAATGACCCATCATCTCCCTCACCTGAGATCCCCCCTCAGACTTATTTTACCTTCCTGCTGGGTTTCGCCCTTTGGTGATTGGGGCACGACTCCTATTTTCCATGCCTCACTGAAAGGTCCGTGAGAGCTGCGCCCATCTCTTGGGCACCTCTGTCTCCTGCACAGTGCCCAGCACAGTGACTTGAAGGTTTCATTAGACACCTGTGGAATGAATAAAGCAGCAATTCTCTGGATCTGTGCACTATTCTTTGAAAGGACGAAGCTATACTTACATTTTCTACAAGCTCTTATTTTCTGATTCCCAATTAGATTAAGTATTAGACACCTGCTGCACACCTGATACCGTGTCTCTCTCATTTCAAAGAAGTGAAAGACACAAATGTGGTTTTGTTGCGGTAGCTCAGTGTACCAGGAACAATTAGATTACGAGACTGATTGTGATAAAATGCTAAATTGCACATCGTAAGAGGAGCTCAGCGGAGAGAGAGACGCATGTGATCCAACAAGGGCCTGGAGAACCAAAAGGAAGAGAAGTTAGCTGGACTAAGCTTTGATGGTGGGTGGATTTGCACAGTTCAACAGCCCCACAGATGTTGCAGTCCTTCCCCTTGATGCCTTGCCCGGGCAGGCTCTTCACTGCTGCTATTATCACCAAGTAAACTAGAGGCAAGTCAGGAGCCCAGAGCCGCCCCTGGTGGAGCAGGACACCATCTCCTTGGAGTCCTGTCTTCTTGTTGATCTTCAAGCCTCCCAGGCAGATGTTGCAATCATTATTAAGAAGCGCCAATCATCGGGACCCTTCTTGGATTTGATTTCTGCTACTCAGACCTTGGGAAAACTGGGGTGGGGTGGCTGAGAGTCTCCCGTGAACTCATCCTGCTTCTTAGCTCAGTACAAGGGAGCTTCTTGCCCTGGCCATCCAGGAATGGATGCCTCCAAAGTCTTATGGGTCTGCCCATACCTTTACCCTTGCCATGACACATGGGGTGTCTTTTTCACAGTTCCCATTGTCCAGGTATTGGGAAGTGATTCCAGTGCTCCACTGGTGGTCACGGGAACACAACTGTCCTCAGCTCAGGCATCCAAGATGCCTCTAAACCTCCTCTCTGAGAAATGAGACTTTCCTTCTCCAGAGTCTGGTCTGCGTCTGGTTTCCTAGGTAGGAAGGAGCCGTGCACCCTCGGGGTAGGTTTGCTGCTTTATCTGTCAGCATGAGTCAGGGTAGAAGCAGAGCTGCCTAGAAACCAGTCATGGGCCCCAGTGTTGCTTTTTCATGCAGATATAACAGTTGCTCTGGGATAACATGGTCTGTGAGTCCAACAAACAGGCACACCCTAAGCTCAGAACATGGGCTGGCATTGTAATAGTAGCATACTTTCTGGCTTCCCACGGAGCTTCACTGTGTTTCCCACCACGGTCATCACTGTCCCTCCCTCTAAATATCTTTACGTCTCCAGTGCCTAGCGCAGAGCCTGGCACGCAGCAGACATCCTATAATGATGCCAAATCCTGAGGGAGGCACTTGGCAGATAAACAACATTAGCTAATGCAGTCTTAAACGGATGGTATGACACAGTGATAAAGATAAATATCCTCTATCTCATTTTACAACAGTAAATCTGAAACCCCATCTTTTGGGAAAGCATTGTCTCCACCGTGATGCCCACGTCAGAGCTCCTGCTTATCAAATTCTGTTGAGCGAGTGTGGAAGGAGCAGCTCTCTGTAATCTATTTACTTTAAGAAGTCACGTGCTCAGCTCATAGCCCGTTTATCAGGATGAAGGATGCTCTCTGGAGAGAGCAGACAGCAGGACAGGCCGAGCTCGGATGACAGCCTGCCCCGTGGAGATTGACTTTAATGAAGCACAGAATAAACAGGAAGATTAAGAGGGTGCAAAAATCAGTGACAAGTTTTGAGTTCACCTCTCTGTAGGAAACGAAAGGTTCTCTGTACAGCTGAGAGCTGTCTCTGGGTTATAGATGGGGGCATCTGTTTTGTCACTAATGATCCCATGCTATCTAAATCAGCCTCTGTGTGGGGAAAGTTTTCTCTTAATTTACAGACCCATTTCTGTGCAATTTAAATTCACCCACAATGTGATGTGCTTTATAGTGAGTAGAAAGATTGGCATTATTAAAGGGTTTGAGGAATTATTTACTAGGCTAAAATGTTAGCCTGAAAAACAGGGACTAAATATTTCTCGTTTTGTTCTTTTATGTATTCCTTCCGTAATGTGCTGAGAACTCATGCACTCAGAGACTCATGACTCAAAGATATGGTCAGTCCTGGAGGGATGGCTCACCTTATGGAAGGCCTCAATTCTTGGAGTAAAACAAAAACAAAAATTAGTCTTCCTCATAAAACAGTGCCATTTCCATAGAAACTTAATGGCATTCAGGCGTTTTATTGTATATTGCTCCAGTTCCTCATTTCATATATAATCTTTTTAATAAATAGAAGGAAAAAGTTACAAAACAGCCTGGGGACATAGTCTGAAATTCACACCCATCTTTTGAAGATGACAGGTTCATTTAGAGGATCCAAATGGGGACCTTTTCTTATTTCATTGTCATTTCTTTTTGAATACATAGATCTTACTAAAGGTGGGAGTAAAGTTTTGATTTGATATAGCATATTCCTTATTCTTTAATCAAACTGTGAGAAATGGTGTGTGTGTTTGTGTGTGTGTGTGTGTGTGTGTGTGTGTGTACACTGGGCAGAAGGTAGTCATGTTGATGTATTATAGCTTTCCTACCAGTAGATGGCACTCTGGTTCAAATTGATATTCTAAGCCTCCAGTGGTCCAGCAGGAACAGGTCCTGAGCAGTAGCTGTGAGGAAGACAGTGTACCAATCAGCTGAGATGTATCCAGGTGAAAATGTGTGGTAACAAAAGTAATGCAAACCATATCTGCAAACTATTTTAGGAGAGTTGGCGTGTACAAGGATATAGGGCACAATCCTTATAGAGAGATCAGAATGCCTGGCACCAGATGGGATTAGTTGAGAACTCTTTTGTGGAAGAGCTTCCTCAAGTAGAGTGCTTTGAATGGAGAGGAAGGGATGTGAGGCAGCAAGGGACAGACATTCCAGGTAGGAGAAGTGGCCTGCAGAAAGGTTTCTTGGGAGCCAAAGAAGTGTATATGAGGAATATGAAACAGTTTGGGTCTACTTTGGGAAACTTATCTGAAGGAGGCTTAAAGTTAACACCTAAGCTTCATATCATGAGAAGAAAGTGGTGCAGGTGGGTGAGGAGAAACAAGAGCAATACTCAGCTTTGCAAAAATAAACAAAAATAAAATATGGTCAGCCAAAGTTTTGCCTTGCATCTGATTTTCACTTTTGATTATCACAGTAAATAAAATTCAAATCAGTCAACTGAGCCAATATCTTTCATTTCTGGTTTTATATAAGTGTAAGTACTTACACTTATATTTTAGATTATGTAATTCTGGAACTTGTACTAGTCAAATGTAAACGCTGAGTTTTTTTACCTAAGTGTACAACTCTGAACCATGTATCTTTGGCACTGCCAAAATGCCGTCCATTAGACTTTAATTTTTGTTACCTTAATTATTTCCTAATTTTCTGGCTCTCTCCTTTCACAAACTTTTGTGTGTTGTTTATTTATTATGCCTAAACTCAAGATGATAGCTCACAGTGTAAAGAGAGAAATGTATTTGGGGGTGGGATTTAGCTTATATTTATTTTTACAGCATTTGAAGCAATGGAGGAATCCTAATTGGCATTATACTTTCTAATGCAGATTCAAAGTTAAAGCAGTAAGGAGGCATTTTAAATAATTCAGCAGAAACTGCACCAAATGAACAGTTACTTAAATCTCTTTAAGGTCTCAAGTATAGTATACCATTAATGGGAACTATGTTGCTTAATCTACAGAAAGTGTTTTCCATTCACCATATGTTACCTGGACTATCATTAAAATAGTAAGTTATTATGAGGATGAGTCTTTAAAATGCTGTGTGGAGGCCCCGGGTTCTGGAACCACTGGCTTGGTCAGCACTTTGTGGTTTTAAGCAGTGATGTGCCTTGGGTAAGAAAAAGAGAATGAGGTTCATTAATTCTTGATGTGCTTTAAACACAGAAATACTGTACTTTTTTTTTCCGGGAATGGGAAAAACCACCCTTACACAAATAGGTTAAATACTCTGATTGGTTAATTCTCCTCAAGATTAATAATGTCTCCCTTTCAGTGTGAATGGATGTTCCCAACAAGCTGTCATTCAGACAGGGAGAGTGTCTTTATGTGGTCCCTGCTGTGGTCACCGTTGCGACCAATAGACACAGTCTTCAAGAGGACTGCATGAAGGTAAGCCTGCAGTCTGGTAGAGGACTGGAGGGAATGTAGTTGTCATGCTGGGGGTCATGACCTAAGTAATGTAAACCCACTGTTCTGTGGGACTCAGCCAGTCAGCCTCAGTCGTCTGAGTTTCTTGGTGTTGCCACCATTGTACTGCAGGGTTGCTGGCTTTGATATTTGAAGATAGTCCTTAGGCCATATTCCTTGAATGTGAAAATGCATGTCCTGTTAAGTAAGTCTGTGTGTCTGGAAGGAGGTGTGGAGCTGCATTAAGTGGGGTGAGTGGTAAAAGATGAATCTAGAAAGAAAGGAGGAAAGAGGGTACCATTGTGGGGGGCCTTGAACATCCAGAACTTGGGTCTTTGTCTTTTATATTTATTTATTTTTGGCCGCGCCATGCGGCATGCGGGATTTTAGTTCCCCGACCAGGGATTGAACCCATGCCCCCTGCATTGGGAGCATGGAGTCTGAACCACTGGACCACCAGGGAAGTCCTGAACTTGGGTCTTTTAAAGCAAGTCTGGGATTGAGGCTACACACACTCTTACATTTAGTCCCAGTCGTTTATGACATTTGCCAAAGCAGTTGTAACTTAAATCTTTTATTTCCAACCATAACCCATGAAAAGAATCTTATAGCCCCTGAAATATTCATGTTATTGCTGCTGCATGTTCATGCTAGAATTTGAGGGCTTGCCTTCAGCTATACCTTAGCATAAAAGAAATCACAGTAAAAATAATTGGCATAAAGCCATCAACTTGCTCATTTGCTCTCTTTCACTGTAAGACAATAAAGGAATTAAATGATGTCTCACTTGGCTTTATATATTTGCATACTTAAATGTTTGGATACTACCTTGCTAAAAAAATTTGGCCTGATCAGACAAGCCAGTAGTGGGTGAATTCCTCAAATTTTCAAATGTATTAATTCTTCCCAACTGCAGATTACTAGTAATTTTTATTTATTTATTTATTTATTTTTGTGGTACGCGGGCCTCTCACTGTTGTGGCCTCTCCCGTTGCAGAGCACAGGCTCCGGATGCATGTGGGATCTTCCCGGACCAGGGCACGAACCCGCGTCCCCTGCATCGGCAGGCAGACTCTCAACCACTGCGCCACCAGGGAAGCCCACTAGTAATATTTTTATTGACTGTTATGTCACAACAATGACATATGGTTGAATGGATGAAGCAGGTTTACAAAGCTGTATGCTAGTTGTGGAAAATGTTATATATGTGCTTATATATATTTTTCCAAGTACATATAATCTGGTAATACACACGCACAAAGACACACACATATAAAAATTAGTATGTCACTATCTGTGAGTACAAATTGTCATTTTAACACTTAATGGCCAAAATCCAATGGCCCTGAGCTCTTCTGCTGCTTGATTATCCAGTCTTTTACAAAGTCCACTTCCCAAAATATTTCTAAAAGCCCCAGGGGAGCTCACATGCGTAAACAAATATTAGTCTCAGACCCGATGGCTGCATTAATGTGTAACTTCCACCTACATTTATGGTAATTTTGAGATTTGTTCACACAAAGCAAGAATTATGAAAAAAAGTGATTCCAAAATAATTACCTATTCCTGCCAACCACAGCATAGAGCTTTCTTGTTTTGTTCAGGAAGGAGCAGTTTGGAGGTGATACCAAAGTGTTCTCTCTTCTTTGTGTTTCCCTTCCATCCAAGATGTCCCAAAGCAAAGCAGTTTGGTGCCCAAATGTTCCAGCTCATTAAAGGTACCTGCACCTACACACACACACACACACACACACACACACACACACACACTCACACTCACACATACATACACTCACACTTACAAATACATACACACATTACCTTTCTCCAGGTTTTAAGCCATCCACAGGGCCCAAATTAGAGCAAATTGGATCAACTTTCTTTAATTCTCCTTCCACTGTGGGGAGGCATCCATCCAAACCTCATTCATTTCCTTTCCTCATTCTCCACTCTTCTTACAACCACTGCCAATAAAACACATGTCTCTATAAAAATAAGTTATTAGCATAGTACAGTCAAATTGGACACAGAGGGTGAAAAAAATTCCCTCCTCCATCACCCAGCTCATGCCCAATCTTGTTTCATTGACACTCACTCAACCCTGGATTAGGAAATTTGAAGTCCATATGGCCAACTTTGTTCAGATTTTTAAAAATCAAATATAAAGAAGATAGATTTGAAGAACAAAATTAAGAACTTGTGTCTTTCTACCTATCGTGTATCTATTTATTATCCTTAAGAGAGAATACACTTCTTTTCAAGCACATACAAAACATTTACACAAAGCAACTGTGTAATAGTACACAGAGGAAGCCACAATAAATTCCAAAGAATCAAATAATACAGTGTTACCTGACTGTATGTAATAAAATAAGAAATCAGTAACAAGAAAAAAATATTAAAATGTACTTGTCTGGAAACTAAAAAATATGTACCAAAACCCTTTGTTTAAAGAGGAAACTTAAAATTCGATGGTATTAAAAATATACCAGTCAAAATCTGTAGGACGTGCTAAATCACTACTTAGAAGGAAATTTATAGATTTAATAAACTTATATCTATCAGAAAACAAGAAAGATTTAAAACTAATTAGCTAAGTGCTTAAATCAGGAAATTGGAAAATGAACAGCAGAGATAGCCAAAGGTATACAAAGGAAGGAAATAATAAACATAAGATTAAAATCAATAAAATACCGAACAGCAGCAACACCAAAAAATAGAGAAATTTAGCTAAATTAAGACCTGAATTTTTTTATAAGATCAATAAAACAGAACAGCTTCTGGCAAGAATGTTAAAGGGGAAAAAAGTGAGAGAGAGAAACTGCAAATAAACAAAATACAGAAAGAAATTAGAAATTTAAAATTGTACACACATATATACATAACCAATATATTTGAAAACCTAGACAAAATAAATAAATGTCTTTGAAAGTATACAAATGTCAAAAATTAATACAAGATGAAATCTAAAATGTGAATAGGCTAAAACCACTAGTGAAATTGGAAAAATAAGAATTCACCTTTTCATGAAAAGAATAAAAATCCCCTAGCCCCAGACTGTTTTACAAGTAAATTCTACCAAATATTCTAGAGATATGTTATTTCTACCATTGTAGGTTGTTACAGAAAGTAGAAAAAGAGAGAAAGTTAGTCAACTCACTTTATAAAGTCTGTATAACCTGGATTCCAATACAAAATGATGGTAGTAAAAGAAAATTATAACCATTTCATACATGAAAATAGATGTAAAATCCTAAAAAAAAAATAGCTAACAGAACCTGGCAGAGTTTTTTACAAATAATATATTATAATGAAATAGGACTTATCCTAGGGATGAAGGATGGTTTTATAACAGAAAATCTGTCCATGTAAATCACCACATTAATGAACAAAAAAGGAAAAAAATACACAACTATCTCATAGAAGCCTAGAAAGCATTTGAAAAAAGTTGACCTCTATTTGTAATATAAAAATATAAACTCTCGGATAACTAGGAATAGAAGGGAATGTCTGGAACTTGTTAAAGGCTCTGTATTGCTACCTGCAGCACACTTCATACTTACTAGAGTAACTCTAAATGTAGCCATCTTAAAAGCAGGAACGAGGCAAGAAAACAGCTATCACTACTCTTGTTCAGTATGATTTTGGAAGTCGTGGACAGTGCAATAACACAGAAAAAGAAGCAAGAACTAAAAGTTTTAAGAGGGAAGAGACTTTATTATATCATTTTTTGCTGATATCATAATTCCCTACTTGGAAAACCCTCAAAACCAACAACCTGTCAGAATAAGAGAGCTAGTGGTTTCATTACACTAATAGCAATTAAAGAGAAAATGTAATTTTAAAAATGGCACTACTGGGACTTCCCTGGTGGCACAGTGGTTAAGAATCTGCCTGCCAATGCAGGGGACATGGGTTCGAACCCTTGTCCTGGAAGATCCCACCTGCCACAGAGCAACTAAGCCCATGTGCCACAACTACTGAGCCTGCACTCTAGAGCCCACGAGCCACAACTACTGAGCCCACGTGCCAGAACTACTGAAGCCCGTGTGCCTAGAGCCCATGCTCCTCAACAAGAGAAGCCACCACAATGAGAAGCCTGTGCACCACAATAAAGAGTAGCCCCCCTTCACCGCAAATAGAGAAATCCCGCGCGTAGCAACAAAGACCCAATATAGCCAAAAATTAAAAAAATAAATAAATAAATTTATTTTTTAAAAATGGCACTGCTCACAATAACAACAGCTATATAATATCTAGGAATGAAATAATAAAGCATGCATAAGACCTCAATGGAGAAAAATCTAGAACTTTAAAAGGGTATTAAAAAGACCCTGAATAAATGTAGAGATTTTTCATGTTAATGGATGAAATGACTTATTTATTTATTTATTTATTTATGGCTGCATTGAGTCCTCATTGCTGCTCGTGGACTCCTCTAGTTGTAGCGAGAGGGGCCCACTCTTCATTGGTGTGTGGGCCTCTCACAGCAGTGGCTTCTCTTGTTGTGGAGCATGGGCTCTATGTGCATGGGCTCAGTAGTTGCGGCACGCAGGCTCAGCAGTTGCGGCACGTGGACTCTATAGAGCACAGGCCCAGCAGTTGTGGCGCACAGGCTTAGCTGCTCCGCAGCATGTGGGATCGTCCCAGACCAGGGCTTGAATCCATGTCCCCTGCGTTGGCAGGCGAGTTCCTAACCACTGCGCCACCAGGGAAGTCCTGACTTATTTGTTTTAAAAATAAGTTCTCCCCAAATTAACCCATAAATGCAAAGGAATCCCAATTTAAATTTCAGCAGCAATTTTTGAGGAGATTTGCAAACATTCCAAAATTTATATGGAAGAATACAAGTCTACAGATAACATCACCAGTTGTGAAAAAGAAGGATGGGGTTGAGGGACATTTACCCTATCAGAAACAAGAGATATTTTTTAAAAAGCATTGTGGCAATGCTATAGAAATAGACAAAAAGAACAATGAAACAAAATAGAGTCCTCAGAAATCGACCCACGGACGTATGAGTACTCAATAAATGAAAAAGATGACATATAGGTGGGAAAAAATGGATTACTTAGTACTCAGAGTTGGGGTAATTTTTTGCTCTTTGGAGAAAAACAAATCTAGATCCCTCCTTTATACCATACACAAAAGTGAACTTCAGATCAAGGAGTCCTACGTATAAAAGATCAAAACTATATAGCCAAAAGAAGAAAATGTGAAAGAGTATCTTTGTCCACTTGGGGGTTGAAGAGAAATTCTTTAAACAAGGCCTAAAAGTATATGTTGTAAGTTAAAGAAAAAAACCTGATGGTTTTGACTTTATCAAAATTGAGTATTTCTATTGGATGAAGAACACTGTGGACAAAATTAACAGGTGACAACATGGGAAAAGACGTTTGCAATGATTGAAGAAGCCAAGGGATTAATATCTCAATACATGAGGAATACCTGAAAATAAATAAGAAAAGGAAAGGAAACCCAGGAGTAAAATAGGGAAAGTATATAAGTGAATAATTCACATAGAGGGAAATCTGAACAATTACCAAATCATTGAAGAGATGCTCAACCACATTAGCAGTCAGAGAAACACCCATATTAAAATGAGGTATCGGGCTTCCCTGGTGGCGCAGTGGTTGAGAGTCCGCCTGCCGATGCAGGGGACACGGGTTCGTGCCCCGGTCCGGGAAGATCCCACATGCCGCGGAGCGGCTGGGCCTGTGAGCCATGGCCGCTGAGCCTGCGCGTCCAGAGCCTGTGCTCTGCAATGGGAGAGGCCACAACAGTGAGAGGCCCGCGTACCGCCAAAACAAAAACAAAAACAGAAAAATGAGGTACCACTTGACATATTTGAGTTTGGTAAAAATTACAAAGTCAGAAAATACTATATGTTGGTGAGGATGAAGGGACATGGTACTCTCATGTATAATTAGTTGCAGTGTAAACTAGTATAGCTGTTCTGGAGAGCAATCTGCCAAATTGGCAAACCAAAGATACATACAGCTCATACCTACAATCCCAGTCTTGATTACATAACCTAAAAAAATTCCTACCCAGATCCATAAGGGACATATAGGAGGATGTTTATTGCTGCATTGTTTGTTCTAGAGGGCAGTGAACTTCTTGTTCAACTTTAGCGGAAGGGATCAGGAAATGTGAATAGATTCTGTGGGATATTATGCAGGAGTAGGAAGTAATAATTCAAGTATACATATAGCCATAAGATAGGTTATAAAACATAGTGCTGAATGTAAATAGTTACGTCACAATACTGTTTGTGTGAATTAAAAACACATACGAAAAGCACAGGGAACTCTGCTCAATACTCTGTAATAACCTAAATGGGAAATGAATTTGAAAAAGAATAGATACATGTATACGTATAACTGAATCACTTTGCTGTATACCTGAAACTAACACAACATTGTTAATCAACTATGCTCCAATATAAAATAAAAATTTTAAATCATTTTTACGTGCTAACATAAATAAATAAATACAACAGAAAACAAAAAGACATACAAAAGAGCACAGCATAAGTTACAAGGATACGTAAATATCTGAGGACATCTGCCAAACCCACCAGACTGGAGGCCTCTGTGGGGAGGAAGGAATGGGTGTAGGGATCATGGTTGAAGGGGGAAAATGAAATAAAAATTAAAATATAACATAATGAAATAAATGAGGGGCTGTGCATAGACCCATGTCAACAGAGTGCCATGAACCAGAGTGTGACTAACTCAGCTCTTGGCACCTGAGGGGAAGCAAGCCCATTGAAAGGAAGAAAGAGACAGTGCAGAGCGCTAACCTGGCCTGGGACGAATCTCTATTGCTTCAAGGTCCAAAGGTGTCAGGAATTCCTCAACTTGCCCATCACCTATAAAATAATACCCAAGATCCTTAGTAATACATTCAAAACTTTTCATCATCTGACCCCTGCTCCCTTCAGCCTCGTTGAACTTCTATCTATCTGCTCCCTAAAGAGGCACTAGATTATTTCATTCCTCTGTGTCTTTGCACTGGCTACTTCCACTGCTTGGGATGCTTTTTCCCTACTTGTCCAGCCAGCAAACTCCTATTCATTCAACATGACCTCCTCTGTGAACACCTTTTTGCCTTTTCTCCTCCTTCACCTGCTCTTCCCCCACCTATGTAACTACTGGGGCACCCGTCACATGGCATTGCAATTACTTGCTCACGTGTCTCTCCTGGATTAGATCACGAGCTCCTTAAGGACATGAAGTCTGTCTTATTTTGGCATCCTCAGAACATGCCTAAAAAACACAGCCTTCCTATAACTATAATTGAATGAATGGATGCGTGCTCCATCGTGGGAATTTGCATAGATTTCTAATGAGTGTCTATCTTTAAGAGACCCTCTTAAAGAAGTGTTGTGAAACACCAATGTGTAGTGTTATGGAGACTGAAGCTAAATTGTAGGGAAGTTCCATTTTGTCAATGACTCTGCCACCTCACCCTTCTTTCTGTGGAATTCCATCTCTACTACTCTGTAGATAGCAGCAGGCACCAGATTAGGAGCTACACTTTCCTAGCATCTCTGACCTATTAAATTGCCCTTATGGGATGCTGCTGTGATTGTCGTCACCTTTGTGCCCTCCCACCCTACACTCTTCCCTCGGTCTTGCAACTTTATCCTCGTCAAACTTAAATTTTATATTCTGATATGCATGTCCTGGGCTGGTTCATCACTTACAGTAAGCAGGTATGACTTGAGGGGCTCTGATCTTTCAGTGCATCTTCCCGCCCACAATGATCTCCCCAGCTGTCCTGCTTCCATGATTGATTTTCTCTCCACTAGAGTCAGACAAGTCCCAGGCTACCCAAACCTTCATTCTAGACTTTAAAGACAGTGCCTTGCAGATACCAACATACTTACACCTATTATCAGACCATCACATTAGCAATCCCATTACCTGGGCCAGGGATGCAGAGGAAGTACATCCTAATGAGGATTAAGGACAGGGCAGGAAGAAAGGGGAAGTTAGGGTAAGTGTCCCTGGGCCAGGAGAGCAGTAGAGGAAATGCCAAAGGTCAAGGAAAGAGAATGGGCATAGGATGGACCAAGCACGTGTTATTAATTTCTCAAATTTATTTCCTGTTTTCCACAGTTCTTCCATTCTCATTATGGAGTTTTTACCTGGGCAGCCTTTGTGCATTTAATTTTTTCTTCTCTTTGATCTACTTCCTCATTTTCATAGACAAAGGGTCTCTCCAAAGACGCCTTTTTACCTCCTCACATGAGTTTTCATCATGAAACTCACTCTTCTCCCCATCTCCACTATCCCCAATAAACTCTCAATGTAAAGTTAAACTGATTGGGCTAAAGGTCAGTCACAGTACATTTAAATAAGCATAGGGAATATCAAAAACAGCAGGAAACACAGCACAGATGTCTGCAGCTACACTTTGATAAGCCCAGCAGCTGTGGCCATTTGAACTCTCTCATGGGAATTAAAAAACTAAAATCCATAAAACAGTCTTCAGGCAATAACACTGAGTCTGCCTCTCCACAGAGAATAGGAATCAGTGGAGTAAGACTCAGCATCAGTGAGCTTGGTACCAAATCTAATTATTTTCTGGTGTGAAGTTGTTGTGGGAAATGTAACAATTGGTATTGACTTTTAAACAGTCCTGTACCTATTTATTATTTGACCTCATTTAACATTTCATTTCCCAGTAAGTATTGAGTAAAGCCAAAAGACAGGGGTCAGGGGAAACAAGTTTTTCTTGTCTGTTTGTTGCAAAAGGGACAAATGGAACTAAACCCTTACAACTATTGAATTGCTTATACGTATCTGAAACCCACACCTTGCATGAACTACAGGGTCTAAATGTCAGTTTGGTCAATTAAAGTGGTATGTTCTGCTGGTGTGTTTATTCTTTGCCAGCCAAGAATTATGATTTTTAAAATATAAAGGCAAAAAAATTTTAAAGAAAAGACAATTATGTGTAATTCTTATCATAAATTGTACTTGAAATCCAGTACCAACCAACCTATCACTGCTTTTCTCCACTGGAGGTCACCTGTAATAAGTGAAGAAACAGTCAAAGGTAGATTTATGTAGACACTGTCCAATTCAATCCAAGTTCAATTCAACTTGCTAAAAATCCTTTACAAAGACACAGAGATTACAAAACAGAGTTGTGACTATCCACTACTATGACTGAATTAAAGACATCTTAGACTGCTCCTGATAATAGCTTTAGCTATCAAAGTCCATGTAGTGAATATGTACCATAAAATCAGGCCCTATTCTAGTCAGTTATATAACATTACATATCACAAAGCTAATTTTAGAAATAAGAAACATGAGACTCAGAAACGGTAAAAAAAACTAGTCCATGATTTCACAGCAACTGAAGGGCAAAGCAGAGATGGGAACGTGGTCCTGTAAGACCCTAAAGCATAAGTTCTCGCATCCATTCCACACCTCTCTTTCAGGAAGTGCCTCAGAGCCACCAGCACATGCTTCTGACATCCTTGGGCAGGAAAGTTAGTCTTTTGAGAGTATATTGGAGAATAAACAGCCCAGAGTCATTTGGAGCCCCATGTGCTAAATAAGGTGAATGATCAATACTGATTTGAATAAAAGATAAAACAACTACTTAGGAATGAGGCTGCTTTTCTGGCGACTCTTCCACAGCTGCCACATTTTGCTTCTCCTTTCACTTGTAACAGGGGTAGTATTTAGAAAAAAAGCATGAATGTGCTTTCCTCGTTTGTTTTCCTGAATACAAGACTTTCCCCCCAGTCTCGTACTTCCACTAAAGACATTTGTATGTTTACTGGTAGTAGTGGCTCCAAAAAGCATATAAAGAGAATGAAAGAGTTAATACCCAGCTTTTAATATTTAAAAGAGAATTTTGCAGAAAGATGTTAGTCTGCAAACAGATTATTTTCTCAAGACAAGATTTTCAAAATTCCTTTATTTCCCCTTAAACATGTTAAGAACTAAGTATGGAAGCACCAACTCAAAGAGTTCTCTCATATTAGAGAGAAGAGACCCCTTCCACTAAGGCAGCTAGACCAGGAAGCTTATTGTTCTGTGATAAGAGTAAAAATATAGGTCAGGAGAAAAAAAAAAAACCTGACCCTTCTGACCCTAAGGGGTAGTGAGAAGAAGGGAACTAGAGACAGTGGACTCCAGAGTTCTTAATTTTTTCTCTCTTCTTGGGGCAAAGCTTTAAGACAGGGTGGTTATGGAAACACCAACTAAACTGAGGGGCATATACAACGCAGGGAGGGGTACAACAGAAAGAAACTAGAGCCTTTGTTCCCATGTGCCCTGGTTCTGAGTCGGGGGCCTTGAGGGCTAACCCTGGAGGTGGTGAGATGACCTCACAGCAGAGACTTGGAGTGGACCCCTCAGGCCAGGCTTCCAGATGGAGCCAGTTGAGCCCTGAGTGGTAAGCATGCAGAAAGCAGGGTCTACGAGAGTGAGAGTTCGGGGCAGCTGAGTCAGCCAAGGGGTCAGCAAACTATGGTCCGTGGGTCAAATCCAACCTGCTGGCCGATTTTTTAAATAAGGTAAATGCCCAATTGTTTATATGTTGTCTATGGCTGCTTTTGAGCAGCAGAGCTAGGTAATTATAACAGAGACTGTAAGGTCCACAAAGCCTAAAATATTTATTATGTGGCCCTTTATGGGAAAAGTTTGCCAACCCCTGCCCTAAACCTTATGAAAGGTTGCAGGACAGGCTGCGATGAGGCAAACAAGAGAGGGTACCTTGGAGATCAGAGGAGCCAGAGGATACCAAGAAAATCTAAGAAGCTGACTCCTTTCCTTCATCATAAGGTCATATAACATAAGCCACTCCCCTCCCTCTATACACCCAGGAACTGTCCTGGAGAGAAGGTGGAATAGGGACTAAAGACTAAATGAAGAAATTGAAGAGGCTGAGCATTTTTACCTAGAAAGAGTGAGTGTTATCTACAGGGTTAGTTCTATTATTTCATTAGATTGGCCTGAATATAGTTTCTCTAACTATATTTGGTTACATGATCCAGGCATGGGTTGAGAAACATGAGGAAGTCCAGATCAGTCACAGATAAATGTATTACGTTTTCTCTGAACATCACATAATGTGTTTTACAGCCCACTTACCAATATCATAAACCTGATAGAAACCTTAGAAGTACTTTAACCCTCTTCTCTCATTATACAGATAAAGAAACATGTCCCTGAAAGACCATGTTCCTGCCGTTAAGTAGACGATGAACTGAGATTGGCGTCCATGTCCCCTGATCCACTGGTTCTAAATATCAAGTTTTAGTGGAGGGATTATTAGTGCTGTATGCTCAGGGTCTTGGTAGGAAAGAGCACGGTCAAACATCAAAGAATGAAGAGAGTTTGATAAGGGAATTGTTTACAAAGGTGTGGCCAGTGTTAGGTATACCAGTAGGGAGGGTGCAGTAATGCCAAGGCTAGCAATAGTGGGGAGTTCTTACCAGCCCGGGGCTGGGAGGAGGGGAGGGGGCTGCTCCGAAAGAGAGATGCCTAGGAGAGGAACACCAACAAGAGCTGGGGGCTGCAACTAACTCTAAGTAGCCCATTAAGGAAAAATCCAGGGAAACAAGCTTCCTGACTTCATTCTCTTTCTACACTTTCATCTTCCTGCTGGTTTGTTCCATTAGCTGAATCCAGAGCACATGGAAGGCCCTAAAATTCAGCCTCCTAAGATACAGAAACAAGTGGAGATAGTATCTAGAGGAGAAAACAAAAAATTGAGCGCCATCATATAAGAAAATCATATAAAATGGAGACTGGAAGCATGCCTGGCATGTGGTAGGTGCTCAAATATTTTTCAAATAAATAAATTGATTAATCAACTAATTTTACTGTTGATGAAGCCATCCTTATGAACTCCTGTGTGATTCTTTTTTTTTTTCAATAAATGCTATTATTATTGGGAATAGATAAGACCAGAAAATGAAAGCATTTTGTTTATGACTAATAATTTCTAGGTTATATTCGTTTTTTTTAACATCTTTATTGGAGTATAACTGCTCCACAATGGTGTGTTAACTTCTGCTTTATAACAAAGTGAAGCAGCTATACATGTACATATACATATATCCCCATATCTCCTCCCTCTTGGGTCTCTCTCCCACCCTCCCCATCCCACCCCTTTAGGTGGTCACAAAGCACCGAGTTGATCTCCCTGTGCTATGCAGCTGCTTCCCACTAGCTATCTCTTTTACATTTGATAGTGTATATATGTCCATGCCACTCTCTCACTTTGTTCCAGCTTACCCTTCCCCCTCCCTGTGTCTTCAAGTCCATTCTCTAGGTCTGCATCTTTACTCCTGTCCTGCACCTAGGCTCTTCAGAACCTTTTTTTTTTTTTTAGATTCCATATATATGTGTTAGCATATGGTATTTGTTTTTCTTTTTCTGACTTCACTCTGTATGACAGCTCTAGGTACATCCACCTCACTACAAATAACTCAATTTTGTTTCTTTTTATGGCTAGGAATAAACCTAACTAGGGAGACAACAGACCTGTATGCAGAAAACTATAAGACACTGATGAAAGAAATTAAAGAGGATACAGACAAATGGAGAGATATACCATGTTCTTGGATTGGAAGAATCAACATTGTGAAAATGACTATACTACCCAAAGCAATCTACATATTCAATATACTCCCTATCAAACTACCAATGGCATTTTTCACAGAACTAGTACAAAAAATTTCACAATTTGTATGGAAGTCCAAAAGACTCTGAATAGCCAAAGCAATCTTGAGAAAGAAAAACGGAGCTGGAGGAATCAGGCTCCCTGACTTCAGACTATACTACAAAGCTACAGTAATCAAGACAGTATGGTACTGGCACAAAAACAGAAATATAGATCAACGGAACAGGATAGAAAGCCCAGAGATAAACCCACCCACCTATGGTCACCTTATCTTTGATAAAGGAGGCAAGAATATACAACGGAGAAAAGATAGCCTCTTCAATAAGTGGTGGGAAAACTGGACAGGTACATGTAAAAGAATGAAATTAGAACACTCCCTAACACCATACACAAAATTAAACTCACAGTGGATTAAAGACCTAAATGTATGACCAGACACTATAAAACTCTTAGAGGAAAACAGGCAGAACACTCTATGACATAAATCACAGCAAGATCCTTTTTTGACCCACCTTCTAGAGAAATGGAAATAAAAACAAAAATAAACAAATGGGACCTAATGAAACTTAAAAGCTTTTGCACAGCAAAGGAAACCATAAACAAGACCAAAAGACAACCCTCAGAATGGGAGGAAATATTTGCAAATGAAACAACTGACAAAGGATTAACCTCCAAAATTTACCAGCAGCTCATGCAGCTCAATATCAAAAAAACAAACAACCCAATGCAAAAATGGGCAGAAGACCTAAAGAGACATTTCTCCAAAGAAGATATACAGATTGCCAACAAACACATGAAAGGGCGCTCAACATCACTAATCATTAGGGAAATGCAAAGCAAAACTACAGTGAGGTATCACCTCACACCAGTCAGAATGGCCATCATCAAAAAATCTACAAACAATAAATGCTGGAGAGGGTGTGGAGAAAAGGGAACCCTTGTGAACTGTTGGTGAGAATGTAAATTAACACAGCCACTATGGAGAGCAGTATGGAGGTTCCTTAAAAAATGAAAAATAGAGCTACCATATGACCCAACAATCCCACTCCTGGGCATATACCCCGAGAAAACCATAATTCAAAAAGAGTCATGTACCACAATGTTCATTGCAGCTCTATTTACAATAGGCAGGATATGGAAGCAACCTAAGTGTCCATCAACAGATGAACGGAGAAAGAAGATGTGGCACATATATACAATGGAATATTACTCCTGTGTGATTCTTGCCAAGTACAACATCCAGTCAACAGACCATCCATCTCAGCAGGAAAGTTATAAAGAGAGACATCTCCTCCCCACAACAGAATATGGAGTCCCATAGCTGTAAACATTATCAGAGATAGGGTTCTTTTTGTGATTGTATTAGTTTTCTATTGCTGCATAACAAATTACCACAAACTTACTTAGCTGTTTAAAGCAACACAAATTTATTATTTCTGTGGGTTAGGAGTCTAAGCATAGGTAAACTGGATTCTTTGCTCAGGATCCCACTGGGCTGAAATCAAGGTGTTGGCTAGGGCTGGGGTCTCATCTGGAGGTTGGGGGCCTCTTCTAAGCGCATTCAAGTTGTTGGCAGGATTCATTTCCTTTCAGCTGTGGGACTGAGGCCTCTGTTTTTTGCTGGCTGTTGGCCAGGAGTTGCTCTTAGCTCCTAGAGGCTGCCCTCAAATTTAGCTACATGGTTTTCTCCATAAGTCCTCTCACACTCCCAATCTGTCAGGTCCACCTACACAATCTCCCTCTTGATTAAACAAAGTCAACTTATTTATTAGTAACCTGATATCTAATATCTCATCATATTCACAGGTTCTGCCTGCACTCAAGGGGAGGGATATATATACAGGGCGTTCACTCCAGGGGGATGGAATCTTGGGGGCTGCTGCAGAATTCTGCCTTTCACAGTGTTGCAAGTTCTAGTGCTCTTCAAAGTTCCTAGATATTTTTTCAAGTAAAAAGTCTGTTTACATTTGTCATACTGACCTCAAATCTTTAAAGTCTAGAGTGTTTTGTTTTGTTTTGTTTTAACTTGGGAATATTTCCAGGCCATTTATATTTTCAGAGATGCATGTTGAGGAGGCTGGGGTATCAGTAGCTATGCCTGTGTTTTAGAACCATTTCTGATGAAGGGATTTGGTGGATCTGATGTCATTCTCAAAAGAACAAAGAGGAAAGAATGGCTGCTTTAAATTGTGGAAATGTGATTTTTGAAGCACCAAGTGCCTTATGGATTCAATCATATTTCTTTAAAACTTCACAAGCATGGTAGCCAGAGTCTACAATAATTTTTAGACAAAACCATGAAAAGTTAAACCAGGTACAGACTGTTTACAACCAAATCAAGATAGCATTAATAGACCAAATAATGTTTAAACTTAATACCAAAAAAAAAGTATTTTTAATGCTTTCCTGAATGATGTCTCTCAGATAGAAACATTCATGCAAATGACCACATTAGAATCCTTTTAAAGATTTTTTTCATTTAAAATTCCTACTGGTAAATATTTATAGTAATTCAACTCCAGAACTTTACCCTCTCTGTATCTTAAAAATCAACATGGGTCTTATATAAGATGAGCTATTTGATTGTAGACTTTTAAGATTCAAAGGAGGAAGGTATCAGGCATATTATCTTCCATTGAAACTTTGACTGCATTTTGTCTCTTTGGATATTGTTCGGATTTTATGAGAAAAGATTAGGAATTTCAAGGGTTTCTTTCAGAATCTTTCTGTCCTACTGAGGCTCAGAGAAGGAAGCAGGGGAAGCTGTGGGATGGTTTTGGTAGTGTCCGCACTGAAGCTATCGTTTTGGCATGGACTGATTTCGTAACTGTGATGATCACTTTTTGAGTAAAGTCCATTAATGGATGCAGTTTGATCAAGTTATGAGGAGGTAAGGGGAAGACATTGCACTGCGTATTTCATAAAATCCCTGCCCCTGCCACTTTCCTCTCTCTCACCACCCCCATCCCCTGCGTATCAAACATGGGAACCACAGCAGAGAGAAGGAAGAGGAGAGCAGGGAAAAGGGAGAGAAGAAGTCTTGCGGGAAGAGCTGGGGAACATAGATGGAACAAAAAGAAAATCTTCAAATACAGAACTGGAGAGAATTCTACCTGGTTCCACCTCTTCTCACATCCTAAATTCAACCATGTTTACCTGCTAAGTCAGAGAATTATACCGTCACATAATGCTACTATTGACCACAAGGAATAGCTAATGTATACCACAAAGGCAGATGACTTTTGGGAAAGAGATTCAGGGAGCTTTCCCATTACAATCTAGACAAACAATAGTTTTTCCTAGAGCCCACCCTCACCAAGTTCACTTTTTCTTACATCTCATTAGGCAGAACTGGATCATGTGTCTACCCCTAGCTTCAAGAAGGTGATTTAAAAAAAAAACAAAACTGGCATATAGCTGCCACAATCAAAATGGGGCTCTGTTAGTATAAGACAGGGATTAGCAAACTTTTTCAGTAAACGGCTATACAGTAAATATTTTAGGTTTTGTGGGCCAGATGGTTTCTGTTGCAACTGCTCAGTTCTGCCCTTGTAGCATGAAAGCGGCCGTAGGTAATACATGGTGAGGCTGTGTTCCAATAAAACTTTATTTATAAACATAGGCAGCAGGCTGGAGTTAGCCTGTGGACCATAGTTTGCCCACTCTTGATGTAGGAGACAGATATTAGGTAGGCAATGAGCAAGGTCTCCCATCCTACCCTTCTGTTTTTAAGAATCACTCTCCATTCCCCTTTCCCATCCTGCATTCTAGTTCTTAAACACACCAAGAGAATAGGGATCAGTAAACATGGCATTTCACATTTGGAAGGGGTCCAGTTTCTGGGCTGTTACAAGACTTGGTTTCTAACCCTCTCCTGACACAGGTGTCTGTGACTCTAAGCGAAGTGGAACACAGCTACTTGGTATCTTAGTCATGTCATTTACTCAAGTGCAGGAGGGCCCCACAGCGCCCGAGTCTAGAAGGCACAAGCAAAGTGAAGAAGTGGCTGTCACAAGATGATGAATGGCTGCCCTCTGAAGTTTTGATTTGGATCCTAAGTGACAAAACCGGACCAACCAAGGAAACTCGGTAATCTTCTCTGCTGCAGAGCAGCCACCTGGTTAATATCACTTTGCAACCACCAACACTTGGCAGAGGTTGGAACAGCAGCTATAATTATAAAGAGCAGGGAGGAGACTCTAAAAATCTCTTCTGAGTGGCAAAAATTCTGAAGATCAAGATAATTACAACACTAGCTCATCCTGATTCGCTTGGCTATTTATAGATGAGGAGAAGCTGGTGCACTGAGAGCTTTTTCCTTTTTTTCTTCTTTTCTATTTGCATTAAATCCTGTGTGGCTCCTCTCTGAAATGTGTGCATATGCTGCGTCCATGTGAGATGCCACCACTGGCACTTGTCATAAGAATTAAATCCCTCTCAAGCTTGTTTACAGCTCAGCACTTGTCATACAGCTCCCTTGAGCTTCATGGCTGGTTGGGTTCTTTTTTTCCCCGCCTCTGCGGAAGATTTAATTTCTTTTTTGTTTATGTGTGTACTTACCCTTGCAGGTGCAGGAAAAAAAAAAATTGCTGTGCCCAGATGTTTTGAAGCTACAGTAGCATACATACAACTCAGATTAAACAGAAAAATTGCATAAGGCAGACGCTTCAAGTATATTATTCTATAGGGTATTTAATAAACCTATCATGTCTTCTTGACAATAAGACTCTTGACTACAACTTTAGGAACAGAGGAATATTTTAAGGCATCACCAGCTCAATTCATTTATAGATGATTTTACAATGAGATTTGTTGTTTTTGAGTGGGGCGCATTACATTTACCCCATTTTCAACTTAGAAAATATCTTCCTGGAACAGAACAGTCTGGGAATTGGGTGGAAACATTGCCTATCAAGCTGTCTCAGTTCATTGCTGGATTAGTTAGACCTCGGGGATCGGAGGCCAGTTTTCACCTTAGTTTTGAAACACAGCAAACATAAGCCAAACACAAACAACCCTCTTGCTGCTAGTTGAGTTCTGTACTAATATGCAAAAGCCCTGCCCAAGTTGCAGATGGATAATGCTTCTGTGGCCCCTCGGTTTGGATTTTCCTTTCCCCAAGGCGATGGGCTAACCTGCTTTGTACACAGCAACTATCAAACGAGGGAAGGAGTTCAACTCAGAAGAGATAATGCTCAAAATTCTCCAGACTCCACTTCACCAGCCTCCAACAATTGTTTCCCATGACTGCATGGAGGTAGCTCATCCCCTTTGGCAATGAGCATTTTAAATATTCCCTCACAGCCAAAGCCTAGATCATGTTGCTGTGGCGAAGCCCTATATAATAGAGCCACCCCCCGCTTTCTGACATCGTCCCCTCGAGGGAGCATGTTACTATTTTTACCTTTCCCCGGGGGTGGGGGGGGGGTGGGGGGTGGGGGGCTGTAGAAGAGTTCCCAGCTGACCTGCTTAGGATGTTGGTTTAAAAGAAAACTTCCATCTCCCTTTGCTCATGAAGCTAAAACCCCTCAGTAGAATTAGGAAAAGAGTACTGTAGGCCCTCTGTTCCTTTGTAGGGAGGAAAGAGGTCGTGTAAAAACGTGAAGTTCTCATATTTTAATTTAAGTGACAGTCTTGGATCCCCAGCTGGCAAAGCCTTTTATAGTCAGTTCCTGGCCCAGCATTCTGCATCTGCAAGATCAGAGCTTATTAGTATCATCTCTTACTTCTGCCCCCTAACGTTGCCACCAGAGACTGTGAAAGTCTTAGACTATACACACTGCAAGGCAAATGGCTCTTCCTTTACTACCACAGTGCAGTTGTTTGCTCGCCCTGATAGACTTATATTCCCCTATCCATACTGATAATATTAAACACTCTCATCCCAATATCTTCTAGAACCCTCACTTAGGAAATGGAGAATGTAGTAGAAATCTATATCTACTATAATGGGCTGTGTGTCAAAGAAAGAATAGTAGGATCCTGGAAACATCTTTTGGTTTCATAGACTATGACAGTGATGCTTCTGCTCCTAGGTCACTGATTGGTTCTGGCAACAAAACCATCATATAATTTACAGTTTTGTCTATTTATGTTTTCTCTCTTTAATTTGTCCAAAGCATCTCATTAAACACCAAGTAGTCTTAAAGCAGGAAGCCTACAGATTCATAACATACAGTGGAACTTTATGAATGAAATCTGTTGTAGTGGTGATGGTTGTTTTGCTAGTGTAAATAATTTATTACATCTTTCGCAGGTAATTTATAATCATAAATATTTTAAACATGTGAACATTGTACACTGAAGCTGCAATCAACCACCACTGTCCACCACCAGACTATTGGCGACAGGACCACAACCACACCAGCCAGTAAGTGGTTAGATGTGACCAGCTCCTTACTCTCACTGAAATGGGAATCCAGGTGATGACTTCAGTAGCCCAAAAGGCACCTGCTCCCTCCCTCCCCAAATCTTCACAAACACACATGCATGCACTTGCCAGATCCAAAAATGTATGTAACACATTGAACACTTCTGCTAAGAGTCAGCTATATTGTACTGAGAAGTGACACAGTGAAGCTACTGTGTTTTTTAATATGTTTATCAAATTTGTTTGAGCCTGGAGCAAAGCCAGGAGGAAGGGAGTCTCTAGCTGGTTGACTCTGTTAGATCACCAGAGTAAAAGAAGCTAGAAAGGAGTCTGGAGACAGAGGGTACTCTTGGGAAGGATGGAGGGGAAGAGGAAGTGGGGGAGAGGGACATTCTATATGCACTCTGCTTGCTTCAAAACTTTTGAGAAATGACTGGGCTGGTAGACAACAGGCAAAAGCCATCTAAGGTCAACTAGAAGCAACCCCCTTATCTCTGAACCCACACGTTTGGAGGGGCTAAAGCTTTTAATGCAATTACTTGTTTCCTCTTTTCTGTACAGTAGTCTCAACCTACCTTTCCAGCAGCTCATCTCCTGCCACTCCAATTCTTACCTAAAACTGGTCACCTTGGTTGAACATTTCATGCAATTCCGTGCCTTCGTATCTTGGCTTAGGCTCTTTGGAAAGCTCTTTGCCATCCTCCATTTGAAAACTCCTGCCCATCTTTGGGAACCAAGCTCAAAGGTGCTGTCTGCTGTGACATCGTTCTCGAGCAGATCAGTCAGTCTCTCCACTGTGTTTCCAGTGTATGTCTTACACATTTATTGTCTTATATCGGGATTCAGTGTTGCCCTCTCATCAAGGTGGAACTCCCAGAGAGGAATGATAGCACTTGCTCACCTCTGTATCCTCAGTGTTTAGCTCACATTAGGCACTTGATATGTGTTTAATGGATGAATGGGGCACTACAATTTTAAAGAATAATGAAAAGAGTGTGAGGAATTAGCAGGTGAGAAAGTTCCAGATGAGGGTCTAATCAAAACTCCAGCCACATTCTTACAGAAGTTCATCTTTCACTTCCAAACATTTAACTCTCAACACTTCCATCCTTTCCACATCAGGGCTATAACCAAGATAAGTGTCAAGCCTGAGAAAAACTGAAGAAAAAGTATTGGGATCCTGATAATTTGAAGATGGATTTAAACTTCAGTGAAATACCAACATTGCCTGCTCATGTTATTTCTTTATGCATTTAATAGAGCTCTTACCTCTCAAAACCCGGCTGTGGCTTGATCTTAACATTTTCTTCATACTTGCTTCAACACCTGTTAACCACAACACTGAGGTTGCCGGCCCTGGCTTCACCTTGCTCTCTAGCTGTTGCTACGACGGTGTAACGGCGGCTCTGCAGCTGCTACAATGGCAGCATTGCGGGGACCGGGGCTGGCCTCTGGCCCCTGGGTTACTTTAACAGTCACACAGTTCTAGGTGCATCAGAGGCCTCTTTCCTTCTGGCATTCACAGCCCTTTGCTCATCCTGTCCTTGTAAAGCCCATCACTTCAAGGTAGTAGCTATGCATATCTATTGCCCTCACTGGACTGCAAATTCTGTGAGGGAAGGATTGTGCCCTACTCATTATCTTTTCTCTGACACTTATCAGGGCCTGGCGTTGGAAGGAAAAAAATGAATAATGAATGAATGATGAATGAATGAACGAGTGAGTGAAAATGTTCTCATTAAAATTCTTTGTTGAAACTTTGTCACTCATCACTCCTATCCGTTATTATTCCTTACCAAATGATACTTCTGATTCAGTGTAATTGGCTGCTTCTTTTCCTTCACCCTGGAAACAAGTAATCTTTCTTGATTATCAACAGCTATGCTGTAATACAAAAATAGAAAAGAAAAATCTAGACATGGTATAAACCTGCTAACAGCTTCCTCTATGAGAGTTATCTTTGTACATCTCTAAATCACATTTAATAATATTTGATTTCCTCACCCTCTCAGGCCAGCTGGACATGGTGTGCCCTGCTTATATAGCTGAGTGTATCTAATTCCATTAGCACCAGTTATAAAGATGCTGCATTTTAAAAATACTACTTATAGGGCTTCCCTGGTGGCACAGTGGTTGAGAGTCCGCCTGCCGATGCAGGGGAACGCGAATTTGTGCCCCGGTCCGGGAAGATCCCACATGCCGCGGAGCGGCTGGGCCCGTAAGCCATGGCCGCTGAGCCTGTGCGTCCAGGGCCTGTGCTCTGCAATGGGAGAGGCCACAACAGTGAGAGGCCCGCCTACCGCAAAAAAAAAAAAAAAAAAATACTACTTATAATGTTTTCACTTAAAGAATGGAATGTTTCTGCTTTTTGGGTCTTGAAATGTGTATCTTTGTTTTTAAAAACTTTTTATTGAAGTATACTTGATGTACAATATTATATGTTACAGGTGTACAATATAGTGATTCACAATTTTTAGAGGTTATAATCCATTTATACTTATTATAAAGTATTGGCTATATTCCCTGTGTTGTACAATATATCCTTGTAGCTTATTTTATACATAATAGTTTGTATGGAGGTGTTTCTTAGGAATCTTTCGGAAATTAGGCAATATGCTGAAACTATTACACCTTCTAGTAAAAAACGATGCCAAACAGATGATTCTTCCCACTTGGATTATGTATCTTGACTCACCTAAATTTAATATCCATTTTCAAGTCAGAAAGTACTTATGGGTGTGGTGAAATGAGAAATAAGGGCCTGGGCTCAGAGCAGACTGAAGCGGACTGGTCAACTAGGCCACAACTTATCAAACTCCTTTCTCTCCATGTCTATAAAACAAGGATAATAATATTGACTGCACAAGGTCCTTGTGAAAATTGAAAGAAAACCTTGCATGCTTAACAAATTTTGTAATTTGTTACGTAATTTGTTATGTAGCCAAATTGTGTGAAGGAGCATTTTCTCTATTGATGTTAGTACCCTTCCTTTTCTGACCCTCTAGTCTCCACCAGTGCTTCTTTTCCCATCAGGGTGCACTGTAGTGTCAATATACAGATATAACTTCCTGTAGCAGGGGGACATCTGGAGGTGTGTGCTTCATATAGTTATACAGCTGAGACAAACAATTTTAAACTTACAGTGAGGCAATTTCTCAACGCTTTGATATAAAATTCTGGGAACTTTTGGCGCCTCCCTAGTGATAGTGCCTTTTTTTTCAGTCCAGAGATTTCTCTTCTAGGCTCAGTCTTTGGGATTACTAATCATCCTACTTCACCCACATTCCTTTTCTGGTAACCCTCCAAATCTCAGAGCAGGGTCTTTGCTTCTCTACCAGCCATGCTGGAAGTTGCCTTTGTTCCCACCTCAGCCAAACTCTTCCCTGGGTTTTCCTCAAAGGAAAATGCTACAGTTTCCTAGTCCAGACTCCACTTCTCTGATCTGGGGCCTCCCCCAGGAGCCCATTCCAAGTGCCTTTCCCATCAGCTCTGCCCAAGCAAACACTCCTGTCCTCGGATTTTAAGGCTGTACTACCTGCTTGACAGGGTATTTCTCCAACTTCTCCACTGGGTCATTTTGTTCAGTTCTTCTCTGGACTGTCAGTTATCCTAAAAACACACCTTAGCTCATCACAGTCACTTCCATTCACCATTTTAATCTTAGACTCTTGTGGAAAATCCCTGTCCTGCACAGGGGTAACAGAGTTGACCACAGTCAAAGACATGTTTACAGCTAAAGAGCACTCTTGACTCTGGAAGTTGTTCCTCATGTTCCTTTACAAAAGTAAAACCAGTTCAGAGTGCATGTTTATGTTTTGTTACATCTATTACTTCCACCTTCAACTAACAATTTCCTTTCAACTAATGTCAGTTTGGGAGAAAGAAGATTTTTAAACTTAAAATGTTAGTTTTTCTCCTCTTTAAAAAATTTTTATTGTCAAAAATGCAAAAATTACAAATAAACAAAAAGAAAGTACATAAACCAGACCTAACCACTGCCAAATATTTTGTTTTGTATATCTTTTGTATATACCGACATATCTACATCTCTGCTACAAAATCTCCATACAAATTTGTTTTTAAATATCTTTAAGATGCAGAAAATGTCCTGCCTCATGTTCAACTAAGTTTACTGCATGCTCACCTCTTGTCATAATGATTGTAAGAGGATTCTTTAAATAATGTGATAATGTACGTATAGTAGTTGCTTGACTAATATAATCTCATTCATAATCAAACCAGATTAAGGTTATTTGACTTAATAAAATGGTTTTAATTTTGTTAAAAGTACAACATCAATGCAGTAGATTTGTAGAAATGTAAATTCTGCTATTAAGAAGCACTTAACAGAAGTTTCCACTCTTGCTGTTCATAGTGTTTATTTTCGTAGCATTTATTCCTAAACTGGCTTATATTCATCAGTGGCTAATGTAGCAGCAAACTGTATTAGTTTAACTATTTCAAGCCTTAACTTATGAATATACTTACCCTTTTTAAAAACAAACAGCTTCCCTAAGCAAGTTTCTGTCCCATGTCTTTATTATCTCTTCAAGTGCTCATGCCTTGCTCATGGTCAATTTACTGACAAATACTGATAAGGATGGTCCACATGAGCTTCCTTCACTCCCGTACTCCCGAATCCCCCTTAACCCTGGACGCTCTGGATTCCTCACACACTACTCTACCTACACTGGGCTCCTGTATTTGTTAGGACAGAGGTTCGGCTATTTTAAAGCAGATTGTTTGTTCTTTTTCTATTGAGTTGTATGAGTTCTTTATATATTTTGGTTATTAACCCCTTATTGGATATATAAGTTTCTAATATTTTATGTTGATTTGTAGATTGCCTTTTCATTTTGTTGATGGTTTCCTTTGCTTTACAGAAGCTTTTAATTTGATGTAATCCAACTTGTTTATTTTTGCTTTTGTTGCCTCTGCTTTTGGTGTCAAATCCAAAAATCACTGCCAAGACCAATGTTAAGGAGTTTATCCCCTATATTTTTTTTTAGATGTTTTATGGCCTCAGGTCTTACATTCAAATCTTTAATCCATTTTGAGTTGATTTTTGTGTATTGTGTACATATGTCCATTTTTAGATATATGATTTGCAAATATTTTCCCCAGCCAGTGGTTTGTCTTTTCATTTTTAAGTGGTGTCCTTTGAAGGGGAAAACTTTTTAATTTTGGCAAAGGCCAATATATCACTTTTTCATATGAATTGTGCTTTTGGTATCATATATAATAAATCTTTGCCTAACCCAAAGTCACAAAAATTTTTGCCTGTGTATTCTTCTACAAATTTTATGGTTTTAGCTTTTACACTGATGTCTATGACACATTTTGAGCTAACTGTTGTGTATGGTGTGAGGTAAATAATCATATATATTGGAAATTTCTTGAAGGATGCATGATGATCCTTCTTATTGATAGATTTTCCCCTCTTAAGTGCTGACTGTCTACCTCCTAGGTGCTCCAAATAAAAAAAAAGAAAACTGGACACAGATGGCAAGTGAAGACATAAAACTCAGGGTATAAAAACTGATTAAAAATCACACAGCCAGGGAGGAGCTTCAAGATGGCGGACGAGTAAGACGTGGAGATCACCTTCCTCCACACAAATACATCAGAAATACATCTACATGTGGAACAGCTCCTACAGAACACCTACTGAATGCTGGCAGAAGACCTCAGACCTCCCAAAAGGCAAGAAACTCCCCACGTACCTGGGTAGGGCAAAACAAAAAAGAATAAACAGACAAAGAATAGGGACAGGACCTGCACCGGTGGGAGTGAGCTGTGAAGGAGGAAAGGTTTCCACACACTACGAAGCCCCTTCATGGGTGGAGACTGCGGGTGGCGGAGGGGGGAAGCTTCGAAGCCGCGGAGGAGAGCACAGCCACAAGGGTGCAGAGAGCAAAGCGGAGAGATTCCCACACAGGGTATTGGTGTCGACCAGCACTCACCAGCCCAAGAGGCTTGTCTGCTCACCCGCCAGGACGGGCGGGGGATGGAGCTGACGCTCAAGCTTCGGTTGGATACCAGGGAGAGGACTGGGGTTGGCAGTGTGAACACAGCCTGAAGGGGGCTAGCGCGACACAGCTAGCCGTGAGGGAGTCCCGGAAAAGTCTGGACCTGCCGAAGAGGCAAGAGACTTTTTCTTCCCTCTTTGTTTCCTGGTGCACGAGGAGAGGAGATTAACAGCGCCGCTTAAAGGAGCTCCAGAGGCGGGCGCGAGCTGCGGCTATCAGCACGGACCCCAGAGACAGGCATGAGATACTAAGGCTGCTGCTGCCGCCACCAGGAAGCCTGTGGGCGAGCACAGGTCACTCTCCACACCTCCCTTCTGGGGAGCCTGTGCAGCCCGCCACTGCCAGGGTCCCGGGATCCAGGGACAACTTCCCCGGGAGAACGCATGGAGCGTCACAGGCTGGTGCAATGTCACGCCAGCCGCTGCCAACGCAGGCACACCCTGCATCTGTACCCCTCCCTGCCCTCGGCCTGAGTGAGCCAGAGCCACCGAATCAGCTGCTTCTTTAACCCCGTCCTGTCTGAGTGAAGAACAGATGCCCTCCTGCGACCTACACGCAGAGGTGGGGCCAAATCCAAAGCTGAGCCCCGGGAGCTGTGCGAACAAAGAAGAGAAAGGGAAATCTCTCCCAGCAGCCTCAGGAGCAGCGGATTAAATCTCCAAAATCAACTTGATGTACCCTGCATCTGTGGAATACCTGAATAGACAACAATCATCCCAAATTGAGGAGGTGGACTTTGAGATCAAGATATATTATTTTTTCTCCCTTTCCTCTTTATGTGAGTGTGTATGTGTATGCTTCTGTATGTGATTTTCTCTGTATAGCTTTGCTTTCACCATTTATCCTAGGGGTCTGTCCATCCATTTTTTTGTTTGTTTTTTTACTTAAAATTTTTTTTCTTAATAATTATTTTTTATTTTAATAACTTTATTTTATCCTCTGTCTTTCTAGTTTTTCTCCATTTTATTCTGAGCCATGTGGATGAAAGGCTCTTGGTGCTGCAGCCAGGAGTCAGTGCTATGCCTCTGAGCTGGGAGAGCCAACTTCAGGACACTGGTCCACAAGAGACCTCCCAGCTCCATGTAATATCAAAAGGCGAAAATCTCCCAGAGATCTCCATCTCAACACCAAGACCCAGCTTCACTCAACGACCAGCAAGCTATAGTGCTGGACACCCTATGCCAAACAACTAGCAAGACAAGAACACAGCCCCATCCATTAGCAGAGAGGCTGCCTAAAATCATAATAAGGCCACAGAAACCCCAAAACACACCACCAGACGTGGACCTGCCCACCAGAAAGACAAGATCTAGCCTCATCCAACAGAGCACAGGCACTAGTCACCTCCACCAGGAAGGCTATACAACCCACTGAAACAAACTGAGCCACATGGGGACAGACACCAAAAACAATGGGAACTATGAACCTGCAGCCTGTGAAATGGAGACCCCAAACACAGGAAGTTAAGCAAAATGAGAAGACAGGAAAACACACAGCAGATGAAGGAGCAAGGTAAAAACCCACCAGACCTAATACATGAAGAGGAA